>NC_051052.1:18221970-18523470 GCF_904848185.1 Acanthopagrus latus
TCAGCATCTAAGAAAACCAGATCAATCAAACAGAAGTCGGCGTTTTCTCTTCGTCAGTTCAGAACTACTGTTCCTGATAATTATCCTCCCACTCGTTCTTCCTCAGAATCAACGGCAGACAACAGTATTGTGCTGCGTTGTCAAAATAAAGTGGAAAAGGGTCATTAAAAGAGACTTTTATTAGCCTGAAAATATTGTTAATTACCACTTTAACATATACTTATCGACCTTTGTGCCTGCATGAGGAAAAAAAAACTCTGTCAGTCTGAATGTGAAGCACACGTTCAACTCAGTCCTGCAGAAATCACGCAGCAGGTGGACTCACAAAGCTGCTCGCACGGCTGTGCAAACTCTGAACTGAGAAGTCAGAATCGTTCCGATAGTTTGAGCGTGATCCGATGTTCTTACCTTTGACATAGGCTGAACACTGGACCGTCTGTCTGCCCAGCTGAAGCTGCAGACCCGTCACCCTGCTGCTCCCACCACACGGTGAACCGTCCTGGTTCGGCACCAGTCTATTAATAAACACAGACACAGAAAAAAACATCCTCAGCGGCCTCCCAGATATCTCTCTGCGGTAAATTTCATCAACTTTGTATTAAAATGTCCATCAAAAAGCTTGTGCGGCGGAGATTTCCAAGACAAACTACGTCAATTTTAACAGCTTTTACCATTAAATGTTAACTCAGGAGCAGTTTTGAAAGCTAGATGGGAACGAAATGTCACATCCTTTTCACACTCTGAGCGTTACTCGGTATTTTAATGTCTTTCTGTGGAGATGAAGGTGATGTCAGGTCCTGAAGAGCTCTGAGGCGTTCGATGTTAAATCTCCTCTCCTTATTCTTCAGCCAGTTCTTCTTCCCTTCCTTTCCTGTTATCTTAAGACTTTTACTTACTTCTGTTTGTTATCAGTATTTGCTTTTGATGAATCTGATTGTCAGAGCGCTTATAAAATATGGCAGCTATTATAGGTGTTGTTAGTGTTTCTCACCCCAGCCTCTGGCAGCAGGAGGCGGAGATGTGGTTATGTTGGCTGCCGGTGTTGATGGACGCCTTGACTTCGGTCTCGCAGCACTGTGGGGGGAGACACACAAAAAGGGGGGATTTTTTGGGGGGCGTCACAGTGAGATTTTCCACTTCAGCTGGGTAACACTGCACATGAGGAAACAACCAGTCACAACAGTACATTAAACACAACTCTAGTGGGAGGCTTTAAAAACCACCGGTCTCTTTTTTCTGTTTGAACAACATCCATTCTGCTGCCACATGCCGAGCAGAAAAATAAAGTCCAAGTCGATTTTTAATCAACTTTGCACGGACAAAACAAGTCTCGCAGGTGGTGCAGGATTTAAAGCCAGTCGTGTTATTTTTGTGTTTTAGCTTGATCTGTATTGATTCTCTGTTGTAGTCTTTAATCACAACTGTTCCGTTAATTGCCTCTGGTGTTCGGACCAACAACCTCGCAGGTAATTAGTTATGAACAAACACTCAGAGACATTCTGTGTGTCATTATAGATGTTTTTTATTATTATTATCATTAACTTGTCTGTTATGCTGACTCTTATTTCCCAACATGCTGATTCTTCAGTTTATTGAGTACACTTAATGATCTCAGCAGCATCACCAGTTCATGAAATATTAACCAAATGAGTCATTTGAGTGCATTAACTCATTAGTCAGCCAAACAAATCCACGCTGTGGAGGAGAACGGTCCGTGACACGTCTCGTGATTCAATTTAGGAAACTAAAAACTCACACGTTGCAGAGTTAATGATTATTTTTTGTGAGCTGAGTTCACGTTGACCACTTTCACAGCGCCATTTTGGACAGAAGGAAGTTGTTTTCAGCAACAAAGCTCTAAAACTGAGTGCTAACTGATATTAGCTAGCGAGTATAGTGGAGCATTTAGCAGCTAAAGGAGTTGATAGATAGTAAATACTGGGATAAGACTGATCAGGTCGACACAAACACAACTCCAGATGAATGCTCATGTCGCTATTGTTCTATTGTTGGATATGTAGCCTCGCTAAACTAGCAACTGTATACTATATCAACTCAGTATGTAAGTGTTGTATTCACAGTAGCCTGTGTTGCCCCAAAATGCTAAAAAAAATTTAAAAAAAATCAGTAATTCCCTGTTGAAAGTCATTGAATGTTCGGCAATGAAGCACTAATGCAGCACCACAGAGCAGACACAGTTAGCAGCAAGCTAGTTAGCGTAATGGAGCATTTAGCAGCTAAAGAGACAAATATTTATCTCATAGTGAAAAAAGAGAAGTAAATAAGGGACTTAAATTAATCAGGTGGACATAAACACAGCTCTGAATCAATGATAATGTTGCTCCTTTTCTGCTTTGTAGCCTCGCTAAAGAAGGTAACGTTATGCTAACAAGTTATCTATATTAATAAGGTGTAATTGTGTTGTATTTTAGAGCTTGTTGCCCCAAAGTGCCTACGGAAAATTCAAGTTTTAGGTTGATACCACTGTGATGTTTGTCAGTGAAATATGAGGCAGTCAGGAGACATTTAGCTTAGCTTAGCTTAGCTTAGCTTAGCTTAGCTTAGCTTAGCTGGTTTAAGACTGGAACAGGGACAGGAAACTGGACACCTGGCTCCATTTAAATAAAAATAAAATAAGTCTACATGCACCTGTTACTACTGTAATATGTAACATTTGTCTACACAGTACAAAACTGTAAAAACAGCAATCTAAGCTAGCTAACCTACTCCTGGCTGTAGCCTCATTCAGCAGCACCATCTTGTCTGGCAGCAGAAAATAAACAAATAGCGTTTTACTGTCGGACTCCTGACTGACAGCATGTCCTAATTCCCCCTGACATTTCTCTTCCTCTGCATCTCGTAGTTCCTGTGTTGCCTGCGGGGCGCTTCATGTCACAAAGACATGTTTCATGTGACGCAGAGTGCAGGAGATTGTTCTGGTTTGTGGGAGTTGTTGTCCGTAATGACCTTTTCTACTCAGCAACCTCTCAGCTGATGTCATGCAACCTGTGC
The DNA here is from genome assembly GCF_904848185.1 of Acanthopagrus latus. Taxonomy (NCBI): domain Eukaryota; kingdom Metazoa; phylum Chordata; class Actinopteri; order Spariformes; family Sparidae; genus Acanthopagrus; species Acanthopagrus latus. The sequence goes on from NC_051052.1 coordinate 18,224,983, forward strand.
ACAAATGGTATATAACAAACCCAGTGGTAGAGTGAAGGATGTATTCAGGACATATGGTAGCTCTGCATGCATGTGAGATAAGCAGCGCTGGCACCGCCCCCACATTTCTAACTGTGCATCTGACCACGCACGACAAATGCAAACAGATCCCAGCTACATTGAACACCGTCGTCGTTAATTTTCAGTATTTTTTCAGATGAACTGCAGCTCAGGAAGCAGTTGTTGTTGGAGCGAGCTTGAAGTCGTCTAAGGCAGAGCTGTCAAAATACTGGACGGAAATACTTTGACGAGCTGAGAATGCTAATGCTGTAACAAAGCTATTACAGACAGAGTCAAAATGGAAGTGATGTCGACACTCTTGACTCCAAAACCCCAACACCAGAATGAATTAATATTTGCATGCAATCCCCATTTGGGATAATTGCAGCACACAGTGTGACGGTGCGTTTTCACTCAGCGTTCCTGAGACAAACTGAGCATGTTAGAGCCCTGAGACGCGGAGGTGACATTTAAATTTGTTTCAGGTAGATTGTTGTTGATGGATGTGCAAAGTCAACACAGATTTATAACAGATTAATGTTAGCCAAGTAATTTTTGTGCTGTCTTAAGATGAAATTGTAGTTGCAGTATTTTGTGGTTTGCAGAAACGTACATTGCCAACATTTATTCTGGCGATCGGGTTGCAAAGATTCCCTGGAGGATGTATTCTTCTGACTTTTTTATTATATTCATTCCCATCATTCCACTTTCCCATGAGCCTCAGCTGTGCAGACTCTCGGGCTCGTGGACATATTTGAGACATTTCTAATATATTATTGTCTCTCCAGCACCAGTTGTCGGGATTCATGATCTTTTGATTGAGTTTTCGCTTTGAATTGATTTTCATTTGGAATTTCTTATCACAGGATGGACTGTTCATCGCGCCTGTTGTCACAGAGCTGATCAGCCTCTCGGGAAGTAACAATTAAACCTGATAAATATCTGATTTAAATCCAAATATTTGTAGTTTGGAGTCACTCTGCAGGTATGACTGTGTTCACTGATGACAGTGTCACTCAGAAGCTGATTTATCTTTTATGTCTATTAACAAAACGCACCTGTTGAAGCTTCTTTATAAGATTTTTTACTACTGTGGTTTTCACTGTCCAGCAGCCGGCCTGCTTCCTGTGTCTGTATATCTTTCTCTCCCCATCATCACCGTCATAAATCAATACCTTATCCACTTGACCGGAGGATATTTCCCCCCATGGAAATAAACACGTTCAGTTTCCATGAGCCTTGTTTTTGATCCCTCACACTCTGTGCCGACCGAGCTGAGCCTCCTTTTGTCCTCGCAGGCACACCGGGCTTATCAGCCGGCCTGCGAACCTGCTCTTTTGTCTCCGTCCTGGCCGTGTAGAAATCCCTCTCTCTCTCTCTCTCTCTCCCCCCGACGGTTAAAAATAGCTGCCGAATGAGTAACCGAGGAACACTTTGCATTTAATAAGTTGATGATAAAACCCAGCAAAGCACAACGAGCACCACAAAAAAACGCTGAATCTACAAGAAACAGAAACATGTACTGTTAATCTTGAGCTCAGAAGCTGTCCGACATGCTCTTAAACCACAGCGGCTGTTTGATCAGAAGAGGAGGAGAAGGAGGGGAAACAGCAATCAGCCAGAATGACGTCGGAAAATACCGGTATGACCATTGAAGATGCCCCCGCCACTTTTAAATCGTCTGTTTGGCAGCATTTTGGGTACCCGGCGGAAATGATAAATGGCAGTAGAGTGACTGATAAAACACAGACAATATGCAAACATTGTATGAAAATAATGCCGTACACCGCGGGTAATACGAGCACGATGCGGAGTCATATGCAGCACCACCACAGCTCGGTACTCAAATCAGCTTCTGCACCTGTGAAGAAAACACTAACAGGCCAGACGACGCTGACAAATGCATTCGGACCTCAACTTCCACAGTCAAGCGCCAGAGCCACAACAATAACAAGAGACATAGGTGTTTTTATCGCAGCAGATATGAGGCCATTTTCTGTGGTAGAAAATCAAGGATTTCGGCGACTCATCCACACACTAGAACCGAAGTACAACATCCCATCACGCACGCATTTTACCCGCACAGTGATCCCGAACCTCTATGAAGAGTCCAAGAGCAAGGTTGTACAGGTCCTGAAAGATGCAGAAAGCATCGCCATAACAACGGACGGCTGGACATCGAGAGGTACGCAAAGCTACATCACAATTACAGCCCACACAATCAACAATGACTGGGAAATACAAAGTGTTGTACTACAGACTCGCCCACTTTTCGAGTCCCACACAGGGGCAAACATAGCTGAGGTTTTACAGACAGCTGTTACTGACTGGGAGCTTAAAAAACCCAACCACGGCATCGCTGTTGTTACTGACAATGCACGTAATATGGATGTGGCCGTGCGCGAGGCGGGATTGAAGCCGCACATTAAGTGTTTCGCGCACACTATAAATCTTGCAACCCAAGCTGGCCTCGGTGTTCCCCGCGTTGCTCGTTTGCTCGGGCGGGTGAGACGTGTGGCTGCTTTTTTTCATCGGAGTTCAACGGCTACCGCGGTGTTAATGTCCAAGCAGAAACAGCTACAATTACCATCACATAAGTTAATCATGGACGTTACTACGCGATGGAACAGCACGTTGGATATGCTGGCTCGTTACCTTGAGCAGCAAGCTGCCATAGCAGCAGCTCTCACCAGCCCAGAGATAAGACAAAACGCCCGAAGTATTGATACACTTGACAGCTGCGATGTCAGAGATGCTGAAGACCTTGTGAAGCTGCTGCATCCTTTGAAGACAGCCACCACAGTGTTGTGTGAGGAGAGGAGTCCCACAGTGTCTCTCATTGTGCCACTTAAGAGCATGATTGAACAGAACATGACACCAAATGATGGAGATTCCACCACTGTGGCCAACACAAAGACTGCAATCCTCACGAATATTGCAAACAGATACAGTGGGGATGCCTTCAACTATCTGCTGGAGTGCACGATACTGGACCCAAGGTTCCGGACTCTACCTCAGCTAGACCATGACCAGTGTGAGGCCGTCTTCCTGAGGGTACAGAACAAGGCAGAACAGTTGCTGCAAAAACAGGTATATATATATCAGTGATGAAGTGTGTCTGTGTGTGTGTGTGTGTGTGTGTGTGTGTGTCTGTATGTGACATCTGTGTGTGTGTGTCTCTTAGCTGCTTATCAAAATTAACACCAGTGTTTCTTCTGTTTAAAGACCACAGCTGAGGAGAGGGAAGAAGGGGCAGCAGGTGGAGCTCACTGTCCCACACATGGTAGAGAGGAGGCTGTGAGAGATGATGAGCCCGAAGTGACAGAACCTACTCCCAAAAAGACAGCACTTGAGGACCTGTTAGGAAACTCTTTCTCTACTGAGCCAGAGATGTCCAACAGTTCAAAACAGGCTGAGAGGGAAGTTGAAAACTACAGAAAAGAGGCCTCTATCCCTCTCAGTGGCTGCCCTCTTAAGTGGTGGCAACAACACTGCTCCCAATATCCTTTGCTGTCTCACCTTGCCAAAGCGTGCCTTTCTGTCCCTGCTACCTCCGTTCCAAGTGAGCGCATCTTTTCAACAGCAGGAGACATAGTCAATGCGCAAAGATCCCAACTGCTGCCAGACAATGTGGACATGCTAATATTCTTAAAAAAGAACATGGCTGTGTAGTTGCAGCATGTTGTTACACTTGGTCAGGCTTTGTTTGCACTCTGTATTGACAGTTAATGATTTGGTTTTGCACATAATATTGTTTGCACTTTGAAAAGAAAAGGAGGAAATATTCAATTTTATTATTTTTTTATTATTGTTTTAACTTTTATAAATTTTAGTTCTAGTTTCAATTTGTGAAAGAATAAGTTTATTAACAGTTAAAAGAACATGACTGTGTAGTTGCAGCATGTTGTTACCTTTAATACTTGGTGCATGCAAGTTATAATAAAACATTTCAAAATGCTTGTGCAACTCAGTAAAATAAAAGTCTGTTGGTCCAGTCATATATTTTGTCATTGTGGTTTTCCTAAAATCTCGTCTCGTCTCGATCTCGTGAACCCAATCTCGCGTCTCGTCTCGCACTGATTATCTTTTGGAGGATTCAGAAATGTCTCTGTCTTTGGAGTCGTACGCAGCTGCCATTCTTACTAATCAGGATCCAAAATGCCAAGATATTAGTGCTTCAGCTCCTCAGGATGAATTTTCTAATATCGCTGCTTTTTACCAACGTTGTGTTAAAACATTAAGAGTCGGCCGTCTCTGGTGGCTAGATAAGAAAAAAAAAATGAGCTTGAGGACGGCCTGAGTCACTCCTCGGGTATTTTGCGTGACCTTTCTGCATACATTAATCTTTGGAGTGTTGAGAGTGTGTCAGATCGACCACGGGGAGCAACTCAATGTGAAACCAGACAGCCATTAATGCCTAATGTGTTTCTGAAAAGACACTTGATGAAGAGAAAAAAAAAAAAGCATGAATACTGAGTCACTGCAGCCGTGAACGGTTCAGTTTTCTGCTTTCAGTCATCTGCTAATGGGGACGTTAAACATAACCCTCAAAACGTGGCGAGACTGTGATGCAGTTGAGGTTCGATTGGGTTTTTTTATTAAAGTAGCAGTTTAATGATTTTACACATGAAGATCTGTTCACCCGGCTGAAGAAAAACGCTGTGTCGTGTTTTCTACGGCTCTGTTAACCCCCGTGATGTCATCAGGGTCATGACGTGTCAGCGCTGTATCACCTTCAAGGCAAAACTGGACTTGTGTTCTCTGTTGAGCTGCATTATGGGAAACGGAGGATCTAGTGATTGACCCAAACTGGAGACGAAGAGTCAGACAACTCTCCCCCTCCAACAGCAACACAGGACAAAATGTTTACTCGGTTATTAAGTCTGTAAAGGAGACATCACGTCCGACCGGGTTGTAGCTGACACAGTCACGTTGCCTCACTGATCTGTTGTCCTGATCCGAGCAGACAGCTGCTGGTTGCTGCCGAGCTTCTGATGTGTTGTAAAGAGAGAATAACTGTGAGTGGGCTTCAAGTGATGAGTCACGGGAGCCCGGAATGGTGCCGTCTTTTGTTTATCTGCTTGTGTTGTGCAGTAGTAGAGAGTGTGAGTGAGGACGGACAGGCAGAGTTATCGGTACCTTGCACTGGACCACCAGAGCCGTGAGGAGGGTCGAGCTCTCCGTGCCCTCGGTCTTCTCGGCCGTCTGTCTGGCTCCGGCTTCGCTGCTGTCGTCCTCTTCGTCCGACCGTAGGCTCCTCTCGCTCTCCTCCAGGGACTCCCTCTCCTCCGTGGAGTCGTCGGCCGTGCTCTCGCTCCTCTCCTCGGCGTCGGCGGGTCCGTCCTTGGTGTCGGCCAGCGGGGAGCGGACCCGGCCGCTGGGGTCCCGGGCCTCCCCTCGCAGCCGCGTGATGTTCCCCTCCAGCAGGCGGCGCTGGACGATGCTGTGAGGTTGCTGGAGGGGACGACACAAGAGAAACTGATGTCAGATGGATATTTTACTGATATCTAATGCACATGTTTCAATCATTGTTTAAGCAAAATGAACAAACAGTTGATGGTTCGAGGTTCTCAGATGTGAGCTTTGCTGCTTTTCTTGACCTTAAATTGTAATAAGTTGAACATCTTTGGATGTCCAACTGTTGGTCGGACAAAACAAGACAATCGCAGACATCAACTTGTGTTTTCTGATGTTTTATAGACCTGAAGTTTTGCAGCCTTCCACATGTAACTGTTAAATTCTCGAATACTGCTCCGAGTTTAGTCTTTACAGAGTGAAAAATCTGAAACACTGAGACAAAAACACACCAAGAATCCTGAAAACTCCAGGTTAAGTTGAACAATGTGAGGTGGAAACTCTTCTATGTTCACTAAACTCGATGTATGTGAGAGGATGCAGATGTTTACTCCTCTTCCCCCCTTTTCACCCGGTGAAAAGATAAATATTTATAGTATATTATCTCAACAGGGGTACGTCACAGATAGCTGCTGACGCAGGACACATTTAATCTGGGTTAAAAAAAAAAAAAAAAACAAGATATGTAGGTCATCGTGTTAAAGGAACATGTCAGGATACGTTTCATGCCTCCAGATTATCGGCACAGTCAGAGAAAGATGAAGACACAAAGTTGGACTGTTGACTCCTCTTGAGTTTTGATTGAAGGGAAACGCAGATACAAAGTCAGACACACAATTTGTTTAAAGTCTAATTAAAGTTCTGAGGGAGTGTTTGAGCGCTGCCGTTGATCATCAGCATTGATTACCAGCGTGTAATACTTCAGCGTAATTGTCAGCTTCCTTTATTTCTCCGTGCTGTCAGTTTCTAATGAATATCGGTGCACTTAATGGAGTTTAAGTCCACAGATTCTCAGAGTAGATAACGTCGTCAGCATCGATCGAGCCGGAGGAGAGATCATCCGCATAAATGAAATCCTAGTCGTGGGTCGTGCTGCAGATTACTAATTTGCACCTTCAAATGATTTTCATCCTTAAATGCTACTTATGCACTCCACTCAGACAGCTGATCTACAGTCAGTATTACTGTGATCAGATCTGAACATTTGCCTTGAGAATAATTACACGTTCGGGACACGCAAACATTGCTACATGTTATTTTTGGTGTCCCGATCTGGTTCTTTACATACAAGTAGATGCAAGAGAGGAATGAAGAGACAATGTAGAATTTATATAACAGTCTTTTTTAAGCTAACAGGTACCTAGTTGAAATCTGACATTGTCTAATTTGTCTAAAAAAAGAGGCTGAAGTGCCAGAAACACTCGAGACCACCTCTGAAAGTCAATCATCCCCCTGGAGAGAAACTTTTCAGCCTTGGAGAAATAACGTTCAATTGGGTTGTTTTTTTTTCCTCGTCTCTACAGCTGTTATTCATGACAGTTTTTATATAACTCACTCATTTAAATCATAATAAGGCTCAGAGTTAGCCAGCCACTCGTTCTCTATGAAGCTGTCAGCGACCGGGCTTCATTTGGACCGGCTCAGCTCCACCATGCTCACCATTTTTTTGGATTTGTTAATTGGAGTCACCACACGGAGCTTCAACCTGTGACATCACAGAGGCCACGTCCATGTTTTATATGTTTTACAGCAAGTAGAAGCCGTTTCAAGTGAACATACACATACACAGACATTCAATTTAATTTAATCACTGTCAAAAAATAACTTCCTGTCGTTGTTGTTGAGCTCAAAAGTCTGGCAGCCATGTGTGTATTTCTGCTAACACACACTTCTCTGGTGTCACCTGAGGTCGTCCAGGAGACCAACACAGCTACACAACATGTAGAACGAACACACACACACACACAATAGTTTGACAACATGTTCTTCGTGGCCACAGAAACAGATTTCAGACTGTATTACAACTGTAAAGTACGTTACAGTGTTGCTGTATAGATTTAATACCCGTCATTAATCATCATTAATGGCTCATCTCCAGCTGTTTCAGGACAACATGTGGCCGCTGACCGGCTGTTCCCTCCTGGATCATATAAAAAGAAAATTGTATTTGAGCCGTCTGTTCCTCTGTAATCACGTTGCTGCTCGGCTCGACTCTGCAGGCTTCAGACTTTGAAAAGAGCAGGTCACCCAACACCAGCGCGTTCTCACGCCGCATCAATAAAACACAGCGCTTTTCCTTTCAAGGGTTTTTTTTTCTTTTTTTTTGAGGACTTAAGGCGTATTTAAATTCACAAACGTGTAGCGGGAAATGATTTCAGCTCTAAATGTATTCAGGCCAAGTCTGAGTTGCAGCTCTTGGGTAACATTGTTAATAAGCAAATGGATATCAAATATTAAAATGTATTATAATGTCAAGTGAAGCAAAACGGCATCTTCAGAAGCTTTAGAGCTAAACACCTGATCCAGAGAGAAGTCTGACTGAAGGTCGAGGAGAAGCTGTTTTAATAAACTTTGTCGATGTTTAACTCCCAAAACTGTCTTTTCTAAGGATGATCTTTGTTAGCAATTAGCACTGTTACAAACAGACAATCAACAGAGACTAAGATAAATCTTTTATAACCCAAAACTAAGGCTATGAAGTTCTCATTGTTTCCGTTTCATGGTTGGAAATCTTACATTGTGGTTCAGTCTCACTGCTGATCTACATGATGTAGTTTCCATCAGTGGGATTTCAGTACCGTATACGTCGTTTCCAGCACCAAATATGAGATAAACAAATTCAGGAACTAGCTTGTGAACACGGTGAAGCATTTAACAGCCAAAGAGCAAAACATTTCCCTCAGGAGTTGGTGGAGACCAAAACAGAGCTAAAAATAAGATGACTTTTATGAAACGGGCAGAAATACGACTTTAAAAGCTGAATGTAAAAATAGTAAACATTTTGCCAACAGTTCCCTGTAATAGCTTCAAAGGTGATAAGTCAGTTTGTGTTTGCAGCTTGTTGTCGCTGTTTTAAGAAAACTGTTTCATGAAGGACGACCGATCAGTGGAAATCTGAGCTGTTTTTCACCTGAAGTCAAACTGTCTCCATCTGTTATCGTGGCGACCAGAACAGATATTTTAAATTAAACCATGGGGTTTTTCTAAACCTAACCAAGTGTTTTTTGTGCCTAAAACTAAGCAGAGCAGAGGAACAGTCGACAGAAACGTTTCAGTTTGAACTCATCTGTGGTTTTTGCATAAATGTTCTGCTGATTGGTTTGCAGCACCTGGTGATGTACGAGGGTCCTGAAGGGTCGACCCATTTCACAGCGCTTCATGCCTCTTGTAGCTCTGCTCTGAGGGGCGAGGGAGCACTTGAAAACCAGAATGTGCCTCTTGTTCTTAGATGCTTTGGATTTTCGACCAGCACTCATGCCACACCTGTTGCCTCGTCTCTCTCCGAATCAACAGGCGTGCTACGCTCTCACAGAAAATGGATGTCCACTTCACAGCCTTTTACAGGTGGCCGCCATCACTCCTCTTACTGCGAGTGAGTGGTGACAACGATTTTCGGCATGATCGTATGACGGCTGAATGGAAGAAGGCTGGATGTGTGATTTGTTTTTAGTCGACACTGTGGATGATAGCGCCGACACAAAGGGAGCGGTCGATTCAAAAACTCCATCCAGCAGCTGTGATTGAGTGTCTCTGACCCTTATTAATAGAAAAGAAAGATCTGTGTATTTTTCTTTCTTTTCTTTCCACATTACTGGTCATTATTTGATGTTCTTCTCTGATTAACATGGACACAGTAATGCTCGTATTCCTGAGCAGAGTCTGAATGAAGACCAGGGGTGAGGACATGGATCAGGACCCAAAAGACCAACCGTAACGGCTGTAATAATGTCATCTCATGCCCGGACATGTCCGAGTGTCAGCGGCCTCGCTCTCTGTGTCATCTGTCATTATGCTTCAGTGGCGCTCGGTGTCAGAAACCCATCTGTGGCTCTGCAGCTCCATCCGACACCTCTTAAGATCATCTGAGAGTCATTCCTGACAGCCCGTCAGGTCCGAAAGCACTGATTCATCTTAAAGAACATCGAATACTGTAAAAGATTTGGGTTTGTGCTATTCATAGGTCTGTGTGTCACTGCAGCAGGCCTCCTGTCCAGAACAACAACACTTCAGACTGGTAATCACCAGCCGTGTCACTGAGTTCGATTTAGCTCATTCGTTCCTCTCTGAGCTCCAGCTGAGCCCGAGGAGCTCCCAGCTGCTTAATAGACAGGCGGCCATGTTCTCCTCCTCCCTCCTCTTTACTCTCCGCTTCACATCTCGCCTATTTGCCCTTTTCTTTCCTCAACACCCTCTTTTTGTTTATTCTCCTTTCCTTTCCTTTCTCTCCTAACCCTGCCTTTTTTTCCTGCACTTCTTTACTTTTCTGTATTTTTTCTTTTACCTGCCTCACCTCTCTTACTTCCACTGCCTTTCTTTCTTTCTATTCCTTGTTTCCTTTTCCCTCCTCTCCTCTCTCCTCTCCTCTCCTCTCTCCTCTCCTCCCCTCTCCTCTCCTCTCCTCTCCTCATGCTTTTGATTGCAACCAACAGAGATCAAGATCATTTTTCTGCCTTCCACTGAATTACATTTATACCTCATACCAACCCAAACCCTGAGTGAAAGACCAGAGTAATCCTAATCCTTAAAGTCATCACCTCCTCCTCTCCTCTCTGCAGTAGTTCTACTATATCAGGATCGTTCATGTTGATCCTCTTGACATCTGAACTAATCAGTTTGAATAACGAGCTCCTCTTCAGGCCGTCTGTCTGAATGCTTCTTCTCTTCTTGTGTTCTCCACGTCGTCCTCATCTTTTGGCCTCACGGGTTTATTTTCTCTGGCTCTGTTTGTTCTGACAGAACTCTGCATGTCAGTTGTCCTTGTTCCCACCTGGGCTCAACCATTAATTATCCTCCTATTCAAATTAATTAAACAGCTTTGGCATGCAGACCATGACAGATCAACACTGCATCTGCTCCTGTGTGAATCAGCAAAAGCCTTGAGAAGATATTATCTTGATGAAGTTGTGTATTGAATCTTGTGGTGTCGCACAAATGTTGTTATTCAAAGAGGAGGAAGGGATAAGAAGGGAAGTCATTTCATGCGGGAGGAGGGACGAGTTTTTCTCCTCCGTGCTGCCATGAGGCTGCAGGGAAGCCAAGATTAAATCTGATAGACAACAAGCACAATGTAATTTCAGCCATTTTTCTCGTCATGCCGCTCCCTGTCTACTCTGATAGTCGGCGTCTGTTTTTCTTGCCGAGGCCCGACCGCTCGGAGGTCGACCCGCCGGCAAATTGTGTTAGCAAAATGTAGCTGCTAGCAGGCAGCGCTCCATTTTGTGGGTCAAGGGGTGAACTGGCAATCTTTCGCTTACAAAGGTTGGACTTGATCTTTGCTTTGAATACAGCACAGAGGTTTTGAGGGTCGGAGGCGGCACAGAGGGAGAGATGCAGGAGGTGACTTAATGTCAAATGGAGGCAATAGAGGTATTTTAAAACCACAAGTGCCAAACCATAAAGAACTTGCCTGAGAATCATCACGTTTTAAAGTTCCTCTGGTATCAAAGTAGTTGATTGATAGTCATCTTTACATTCATGAGTACATAATGAGCAGGAACAACTGAAAGTGAATTCTGCCAGACTTTAAAGCAGCAATATTCAACCACTTTTACAGAAGGGACGGATTTTATCCTCTTCGTTTTCACAGTTGAAGAAGAACTATTGTACAAAAGCAAAAAGGAACAATTCATGAAAGGGTTTTGCCAAACACAATCCAAAGAGACCAAAGATGACAGTCAGCTTCATTATCAGTTATTTTGCAAAATGAGAGCGTCTTGAGGTTTTCCATGTCGCACCTCGTTCTGCTGACTGCTTCTCAACAGAGAGGCTGAGAATAGTGAAGCAGCGTCAGTCACATGGGCTCCTTGTGGATCCCCCGACACGAAATCTAATGAAAACAGCAGGCGGCGGCGGCGTGTATAGAGTTTATATGTCACACACGAAGCCTCCGACTGTTTACGCTTCATCTGACGGTGAATTGTGTCATTGTTGAAGCAGCTGAGGTGAAATCTTGTTTGTTCATTTTCTCACAGCGTGCGGAGCGATCCTGAATGATATTGTGTCAACATCCATCGCTTCTGATTAAAAAATGTGGCAAAGATAATGTGAGGGGAAGCTTTCACCATCATTTATTCTGCTTATCGGAGAATAAATGGGATTGATTTAATACTGAGGCCGTCTTTATTCCCTCTCCTGACTGAGAAATATCTTTCACTTCAGTTCCTTTGAGTGTAGAAGCTCAGGATTAGAGAAACATGTTCACTAGGTTACTTATTTCAGTGTTTTAATGCTTAGTGGTGATTATTACAAGACAAAACACTCAAAACTTCTTCTGTGCTCGTTTCTAAAACAACAGGTGTCACCACCAACACATTTTTCCACGATGACACAAAATGAAAACATTACAAGCCGACATATTCATCGTCTTTCCGTCTTCCTCACGAGAATATTTTACTGAGCCTTTGATTTTCTGCATCTGTCGGGACACCTGTATGCTTTGTGGGTCTTAGCGGTCCCTCACAGTTCTCCACAGACGAGATAAGGAAATCAGAAAAGCATCAAAGCGACGCAACATGAGCTGCAAACATGAAAAGCGTCAGTATCTGACGACCTCTGGGTGAGACGATCAACTGTCATTCACCAGCAAGTTACATTTTGTTGCTTTAAGAGACACATTGATGTTGTTTTTTGGCCTTTTCTTGAGATTTGTCAGCAATAAGAAACATTTAGAATCAAATTAGTCTCATCCTTAAATGGTTGCCCAGCCTGTCATAATCCACGAGCCTTATCCTGCGTAATCTAATATGAATTTTTACGTTACTCCCTCACAATCAGGATACTACTACTCATGTCAACACATCCAATGTCTGAACAAAAGGGCAGAATTCAGGATCAAGCCGGTCGTTTGTCCGGACCGACTCTGGTCCTCGGTGTCTGTTCATGCGTGCTCTGTTACTGATTTTGCTGATGCGCATCCTGTGTTGACCCCTGATCACTAACCAGTCCAAACCAGTCGATCTGCCGGTGGAACAGAGAGACAACTGTGACTGTGTGACTCCTCCAACCCTCCTCCTCCTCCTCCTCATCCTCCTCCTCCTCCAACCCTCCTCCTCCTCCTCCTCATCCTCCTCCTCCTCCAACCCTCCTCCTCCTCCTCCTCATCCTCCTCCTCCTCCTCCTCCTCCTGCCCCAACCCTCCTCCTTCTCCAACTCCTCATCCTCCTCCTCCTCCTCCTCCTCCTCCCCCTCCTCCTCCTCCTCCTCCTCCTCCTCCTCCTCCTCCTCCAACCCTCCTCCTCCTCCTCCTCCTCATCCTCCTCCTAGCAGTTTCTTTTTCTCCCTCTGTGAGTCAGATTAGAGGCTAATTGCCATGTGGACTAATTATCTGACTGCAACAGGCTCCTCTCTCTCATTCAGCCGGTCACATGAGCTCCTAATGCCCTCTTTCTCATTCTGATGGAGGTCCCCAGCGGCTGGCTTCCTGTTGCACCGACCGGGAGGCATCTGCTGCCTGCCCCTTCCACTTCCTTCATTCTTATTTCTGATTCTCTGTCCTCTCGTTTGCTTCGTTGCATCACTTTCTGTCTCTTCACCGCAGCCTTAAATCCTGCATAAAGGATGTTTGTTGTAATGATGAATGAATCATCAACAATTCTTATAATCAGTGAGTGATTAATTAAGTGTCTGCCCATAATGAGCTTCTTTTATGTTCACTTTCCAGTGTACATTCTGATGTTTTTGTGTAATTATATATTACTGCTGAACAAATCAGTTGGTTGATTAATTACCCCGTGATGTGGCCTCCTTTTAAGTCATCATGTTAACGTTCCCTTTAGATGATGTAAAGGGCTCATTTACAGTGACTAATGAAGGAAAACATGCTGTAACTTAAGGAAACACATGAAGCTTTCGGAAGTTTAAATGATATAAATGCCCACAGCACCATCAAATACACAAACATGCAAAACAATAAGAAACACGAGCAAACACAGACACGATGCAAAGCCAGAAACACGCAAATGCATCATAATAACGCTCCAAGCCACCACGTGGAGCACTTTCTGGATGAAGTGAATGTTTCTTATGATGTGTCAGATGAGAAGAATGACACCACTAGCTTCAGTTAGCTTAGCATAAAGACTGGAGGCAGACAGAGACAGCTAGCCAGGCTGTTGAAACTAACTTGGCAGGAATCAGCATGTTTATTTTGTAGATGCTTCTGGCCAAAACATGTCACCTGGCCAAACCCAAACAATCAGAGAGAAATACTCCTTCTTCTGTTTCTTGCTGTCTCAGTATCATGTTCTCTCTTCTCCTCTTTTGTCGGGGTTGTTTTTTTGTTTTTGTCGGGTATTTTTAGCCTCCCGTCTTGCTGCACTGCTCTGAGGGGGAGCAGCTGAAGGAGAGCGTCGCCGCCCATCCACGGCTCCGGGTGACACCGAGCGAGACAGGTTCACGCTAACCTCGCTCCAGCCCACCTAATTGTCCTGGAGCTAATAATAAAGTCCGCATCGGAACCGATTTAACACTGTTTGTTTTGCAAGGAAACAGGCACAGGAAGAGGAAAACTCCCCGAGAGCCGGACGATCACACTAAGTGACATTGTCGTGTTTACGCCACACTTTGAAGCGCTGCTCTGCCTTCTGGGAAAAGTCATAAACAGTTGAGTTGAGGGAGTGAATCCGGATGCATGTGAATGTGAGAACCTGTGCAACATCTGGAGATCAAGCCAACAAAATCCTGGTTCGACAAAAGCACAAAACTTCTCCACACTAGTTTATTCATGTGTGAGAAGCGTCTTTTCAACCACTAACAGGATATTTTTGGCATACATTGGGACACAAAGTTGAATAAATCAACTTAAGTTGTATTTAATGTAGTAAGCTCACTTCTTTTTTCATCCATCAGCTCCTTTTCTGACACCGTTCTACATTCAGGCCCAGTTCTGTAGCTTCTGATCATCCTCAGAAGTCGCTGGAGACTCCAGTGTCTCGATTAGACAGGCCTTCACACACACACACACACACACACACACACACACACACACACACACACACACACACACACACACACACACACACACACACACACAGGTTTCAGGCTCACTCATGTGTAAACGAGGGACTTGAGCAAACAGACAGCAGAGCTGCAGGGGGGAGATGAGGTAGCTCTGCAGCGGCAGACACACAAAGTGTTTGCAGTAAAATTAGACCAATATGAGATTTTCAGGGGTGCTATTTTTGTGTTGGAGCTTCCTGCAACCAAAATGTTTGTTTCACTTCCACATTCGACTAGATTTACAACCATAAATGTTGACTTGAGCAAGGCTGTAAAAGAGAGCATCACTGTCAGCATAACGCCCGAGACTGAAAACAATCTATGCTTCAAATGTTTGCAGTGGAGAAGGAATAGACCTGTCACTCAGCGTGAGAGAAAGTTCCTGGATCTGTCTCTTTATCTGGATCCACACCAAAAGTTAATGGGGTCTATTCTTGGCTGAGACCGATCCTCCATCCAAGTTTCATGAAAACCCCTTCAGTAGTTTTTGTGTAATCCTTCTCACAAACCAACCAACTAAAAAACAAACACAGAATTGGCGGTATTGCCCTTTAAATCTTATCCTCGGTGTAATTTTGCTGCTTTGAAGTCGCCCCCCCCTCCTCTTCGACATCATCTCTGGTTCTGGTGCAGCTCTGTGGCGCTGACGTTCAGTGTGTACAGTGAGGTCACTCGGTGGTTACACAATAACTCGGTCCACACTCGGGAGCTCAGGTGTTGATGCAGCCGGGCTCAGATGTTTACGATCCTCCAAACACACTCATATACACTCACCCTCATTCTGTCATATTCACTCAAACACCCGTGAATATACTCAAACACTGCGTTACATAAAGCAGTCCGACTAAACCGCTCGCCCTCCTCGACCCCCCATCCTCAGCCGTCTCTTCTTTTCCCCTCCATCGCTCTCGTGTTCGAGCGCTGGATTTTTGCCCTTTTCAGGCTCACTGCTCTCTGTACTCTGCAGCACAACATGGCTGGAGTGATGCTGCTGCTGCTGCTGCTGCTGCTGCAGAGAGTGAAAAGGACCTGAGGCTAAAGAGCAGCAAAACAAATTCACTCTTACGTAACAGGCTCTGGTGCTGATAACACACTGGACAGGACAGGAACGGGCCAGCTAGCAGAAATTAAAAGGCATGAAAGTCGAGGTTACAGCTAAAATGTCATAATAACACCCAAATGACCCCCAATTTTGACTGATTTTAGCTGAGAGCGGTGTGTGGCAGCAGACTGTTGATCTGAATATTTGGGACATTTTGGGAAACTTGTTTTATTACATTTGTTGCAGAGAGTTAGACGAACAGGGTGACACTGCTCTCTCTTTCCGACCCCCAAAGTAGGAATGTAGACGGGAATACAGCTAACTTAATCCCCCTTTAATCGTTTGATTATGTCTGTTTATCTCATTAAATGCACTGACTAACATCTGACTGGCAGGATTGACACTTACACATTTAAAAGATAACGATATCCTCCATTTGCGACACAAAAGATAACGTCCTCTTCATCGTCACTGACAAACATGAGGCCTCTAAAGTGATGAATCTTTTGTGTTTTTCCAGAAAAAGATAACAAATCATTTATTTGACAAAGGTCAGCGTCTGACATTTCAGGTATGACCTTTGTTTATGAAGCCTGAAAGCCAAAAAAATAATAATATAGTGATTCTTCAGCAGTATTGTAATTATGTAAAGAATAGAAGAAGGATGTTACCAGAGCGAATAGAGAGAAAGTATTTATAGTCAGACATCCTCCAGACAAACTTTCTCCAGATGATCTCATCTTTTGTCTGGCAGGGTTTGGCATGTAAACCACCAGAGGACCTCGTCATGCTTTCTTTTTATTTAGTCCGTCCGTGTCTATCCTGAGTCTGAGCGATGAGGCCGGCTGTCTGCAGAGAGGAGATACAGGCGCGACGACGAAAAGGCTGCTGGCAACGTCCCTCAAGTCTGCAAAGCCGTTCTGACATCGAAATTCACTCGCAGACGCCACACTACGCTCCCTGTGGCCACATGTTAGAGTTTAGATAAGTGCTGAGATGAGATCCGTTCTGTCTTAGAGGAGGAGATAATTGGTATTATGATAAGAGGGTTGTCAGGCCCCTGCAGGAGGTGTTGAATCACAGCAGATTAGCTCCTTGAATCTAACAGTTTTCGGGGCACTCGTATCTTGATGTGAACATTTTTTTCACTCTGATCTTAATTGGATTCATCTCTGAAGAAACTCTGGCTGCCAAAACAGGAATAACAAGAGTGTACAGCCATGCTAGCGTATGCGTTGGATTGAGCAGCTGATCATGCCTGATCAGAGCAGGCGCTGGCTGATGATGTCATAAACACGTTGGGTTGTCGTGTTGTTGTTGTTGTGTGTGCTGGAGCTGATGGGAAAGTCATTCGTTTTGCAGGTATTTGGTCATAAAAACAAGGTTTTGGACAGATTTTGACCTGATGACGGCTCTATATGAAACATAGAAGGATGCCCAAAGCTACTACAGTTCATCCTGAGAGGAATGGGAAAAGACTTTTATGTGAATCAATCCAATAGCTGTTGAGATATTTCAGTTAAAAAACCACAAATGTCATCACAAACGTCTCAAGAGACGATCAACTGATCGCCAACGTCGCTGAGATTCATCCTCTGGGAATCATGAATCAGTGCCAATGTCTGTGAATGTTTGGAACAGAGAATAGGCTGCAACAAGAAGGTGGTGTGTTAGTACCTTAAATAAAGTCCATTTACTATTACCTGTATATGTTAGGTCAGAAACACGGGGTCGATAACGGAGTGACGAGAGAGAAAAAACAGCATCTATCACTACGAGAAAATGTGTCTCAGTCAAAGACGGAGTGGATTTTTTCGGGCAGCAAACGTCGGTAATACAAGCTGGCAGACGTTAAAGGCATCACAGTGTGACACTGGCGGAGCGCAGAGCGCTGTTACCGCTGCGTCCCGGTGCCAGAGTGATTGTGTGGAGGTTCTTGGAGAGCTCAGGGGAATCTGGGAAGCCGCCATCAAACCAGAACTGTGTCACAGGAGAGGTGGAGTAATAAATTGTGGAGATTATTACAGGGAGTTCCTCGGAGTGTATAACAGCTGCGGTTTTTAGAGGAAGAGGAAGTTAAGAGGTCTCATTTGACACGCGGGGGAAACATCTTTCATCGCTATATATCAACCTGGAAACGTGTGTGTGCGTTCCTGAATGTATAACGACGTCTCTCTGCATGTGAGCGTCCTGCTCGGCGACTCAGGCTCTGACTTCCCTCCTGTGAACGCAGAGAGCAGCGATCTGAATCTTTCATGAACCTCCATATGATGACTTTCGTTCTCAAGGCTGCACTTAACATCCAGAACATACAGTAGTGCTTTAGTGTTTGCAGGAAGTGGGGCTCATATGGAGTCGAGGAGCTCCCTGTGCATGAGATTGAGATTAAAATAGACGACTGTGAGGCAAGATGGAGCCTCTGTAGAGCTGAAAATCTGCTTCATGTGTTTGTAAAGGTCCAGTGTGTTGGATTACAGACGGTCTATGGGCAGATATTTAAAATTGTATTCTTTATTATGTTTTCATTTGTATACAGTCGCCTGAAACTACCAATACTTGTGTTTTTGTTTCCTTAGAATGAGACTTTTTCATCTATATTCAAGGAGTCCACCATGTTTCTACAGAAGCCCAGAGCGGACAAACAAAACCTTTCACATCGTTCGTATTTTTTGGGTGTTCATTTACTTGCTAGATGCCGTTAAATTTTACACACTGGTCCTTTAAATGAGTAAAACAAATGAAGCGTTGCAGTTTCATCATCGTTCTTGGTTTCATATCATCATACTCTAAATATGTTTTTGTTTTCAGACTGACCAGACAGTCAAAGATGTCACCTTGGATTCTGGGAAACTGGCTTACAGCCCAAGAGGAAAAATCTGCTCTCACGTCACGTGACTTCAGTAGCAACAGGTGTTTATCGGCTCCAGCTCCGATTGGCTGTGATGGAAACATGACACCCGGGTGGACACGCCCCTTTTCAGGTGAGATCCCACGACATGCATTGAAGCTAAAGACGCTGTGCTTGGCGATACTTTTCCATCTGTTTCTGATGAATCTGCAGTTTAACATTTTGCCATTTTGGGGTCAACCAGCTGGATTAATTATTACAGCTGCAACTCAGGAAGTGACAAGAAATAGTGTGAAAAGTCGCTGTGGGAGGACGTCTAAACAAGTCAAGGACTTTTAGGAGTCTGCTGTTCGTGTCCAGAGTGAAAGCAAAAGTCACCGCTGAGCTGTTTGTCCTTTTTAGAGTATTAAAGTTATGTCACGCACCTGTTGCTTGTACTCTGCAACAGGAGATGCAGATAATAAACTTATTCAGTCATTTCGCTGTGAGGACGCGTCTGAGTGCATCGCCTGTTTTCAACGGATCTACCTGTTATTGAAAAACCTGCGTAAACACAACAGTTTTGCTGTAAAAAATCACAAAAGAGACGATTAAGTGGTAACTAGACCAAGTCAGCATGAGACCTGCTAGGATAACACACCTGATATCTCATTTTGAAATGTCGCCAGTTGAGTTGCATTGTGGGAAACTAGGCACAAGAGCTTGACAAGGAAGAATGTGTTGAATTGAAAAAAGACCATATCTCTGATTCTGCTGCATCGATCATGAGTCCGACAGAGTCGAACGTGTCGGTACTGTTTTGAACGTGACGTTACCACCTTGACTTCTCTCTAAAATGCCGTACAAGTTTGACACTTACTTCCACTCGAGCACTCGGCAGCACTCACTCCATCCTCTCCAGTCAAGTGAATTATAAACTGTCTCCACTCACCAGGTCTTTGGATGTGCCCAGTCTCTTCAGCCCGTCCAGGGGCAGGAGGTCAGCCGAGTCCTTGTGTGTGAACTGCGTGGCCTGCTTCAGGCGCCTCTGCTGGTGCAGGATGGCTTTATCCCGGATGGCTAGCTCACCTTTCTTCGCCTCGCTCATGGTCTCGGACTACAGATCGGTCCCTTCTGGAGCTGTGCACTGAAGCACGGAGGCTGTGGAGCTCTCTGCAGGCGGCAGGACACTGAGTGAATGAGCGGAGAGGAAGAGAAACCCCCCCGGGAGGCTGCTTTCTGTTTGGATCCTTTTTTAAAGGCAAACCTGCGAATGTTCCCTCTTCCACCCTGTTCTGCTGTCCTTCCCTCTGGGCTTGCTGTGATCTCTGTCTCTCTGTGTGATTGTAGTCCTTGGCATGTATCTGTCTCAGCAGCTTTTCGGGGGCTATTGTCCTGTCCTGGATGCTCCTCTGATGTAGACATGCATCTTCCTCACAATGTCAAGATGTGTTCTGTCTCTTGCAGAGGCTGTTAGTAGGTGTGACTGAGAGACTGTGTGTTTCCCCTCCCCTCAGTGCCGTCTGTCCTTGGATCTCTCTCTCTCTCTCTCTCTCTCTCTCTCTCTCTCTCTCTGTTACTCTCTATCTCTGCTTTCGGGAGTGTATTCTCTCTCTCTCTCTCTCATCTGAACCCTCCTCTTTCCATCACACACTCGTCACAGATGCATTCTCACACTCACATTTTCATGCAAACACAAAGAAAATACCCCCCCTTTTTTTTCTCTTTTCTCTTTTTTTAACACTCCACTACACCCAGTCTGTCACTCTTCTCCTTGTTCCTAAAACCTCGTCACTTGTCAGCAGTGATTGGCCCCCGGCGGCCCCTCGCTGTGGAAGCGTGAGAGAGATCACTGCGATCTGACGCCACACAGAGGATCAATCTGGACCGCTGATGGCAACAATTGATTTCCTCCGCCTCCCCACTTGGCAGCCGCAGTGATTTAAAGAACCCAATCTCTGCTGTCTGTCATCCGTCCGCACCAACGTATATCTAAAAATATCACCTCCATCTGCGGTCATGACCTTCGGATGATGACACATTTTTACAGCAGTGATGATTCAGCCCACAGGTGATTCAATCAGCGGTTAATTGTCACGTCTTTCACAGCATGAGTTTTTTCTGAAAATACACGTGAAAAAAAGAACAGAGCTAAAAATCGAGGATGATTATTTATATACATACAGTAAACACTGTTTATTTGGTGGAGGGAGTCCTTGTGAAGGTGATGAGGGAGAAACTGCGTGACTGCTCAGATGAGCAGGTGCTGCCCCCTGCTGGTCAACTCTGGATATTATTTTGCCTGAGATGCTTCAGAATTCAGCTTCTGTCAAACGAGCTGAATTCAGATGATATTTAAAAGCCACAGCAGGAGACGTGCCGCTCTGATCGTTCAGTATTAGTCGGCCACACAGTGAGAATTAGACTACAGCGTCTTCTAAGGATGTTTTTTTGTACAATTTTCTGCTCTTCACTTAATGAGCTATAGATAAATTGTGAAAATAATATGAAGCTGTTTTCGTTAGAATTTGGTGACTCATCCCTTTATACTTTATAATTTCTCTCATTTTAGGGCAAAATATTGATAATTATTCCACTACATTTACTTGATAACTTTAGTTATTTGTTACTTAGATCACATGCTGCATCAGAGCCAAAGTGACAAATGTTTAAATTATTTTATCTGCATTTAATTTTATCTATCTATAAATCATTTCTTTGGTCAGAAAATGTAGAAACATGTGGATCAGCGTTTCCAGCAGCTCAGGATGACGTCTTTAGATATCTTGTTTGGTCCACAACCTGAAAATACTAATGTCGCTCTCACAGAGGAAGAAAGAAACCTGAAAATATTCACATTTAAGAATCTGGAATCAGTCAAAGTTTTGACTCCTTCCTGGAAGAATTACTCACACCGATAATCTCTTATTGCAGGGGATTCAGTCTAAAGGTATTTCTCAACTCCTACAGGCGGCATCATGATGTGGATTCATCACAGCTCCCCGGGGTCTGAGGGACACGCGTGCCGATTGGTTGGATCATTTGTGCCAAATGTTCCTGGGAAGGAATGAAGCCGAGTGACCGACAGAGGCAGGACTTACTCCACGGTCCCCGGTGGCAAGTAAAAGATTGTGGGAAGATGTCGTTATGATGAGACTGATTCTTAATTTTGGAATGCAAAATAAGACACAAGCTGAAAATTACATAACATAAGGCTCTGAATTAAAGAACAAACGGACCCCTGAACATCATCTTTAATATCATGACCTAAATTTCCAAACTGTCAAACAAATCAGTAATGCAGAGAAAATCTGAAATCCACCAACTCAAACACTTTAAATGCTGCATTTACCCCAAACTCCAACAGTTTCGGAAATAAGTTTTGCTTTGAGGCTCATTTCTCACATCTGCACACCACAAACACTAAACCAAGGAACAGAAAAGTACCTTAATGGAAACAAAATCTGCTTTAGCAGAGAGGAAAAATAAAAACACAGCAGTTTTGGTCAGTTGCTGGCAATGTAACAAAGTCTTGCATTTTGTGCTTTTTTTTGTATCAAGTTCCTTTTAACTGAGGTTGCAGAAGGCACATGTGCATCGCTCATTTCATGGAATTTGCGCTTTAAGCTTTGCTTAGTGTATCTCAGGAAAATAAGACTGT
This sequence comes from Acanthopagrus latus, assembly GCF_904848185.1. NCBI lineage: Eukaryota > Metazoa > Chordata > Actinopteri > Spariformes > Sparidae > Acanthopagrus > Acanthopagrus latus. The sequence goes on from NC_051052.1 coordinate 18,247,123, forward strand.
GCAACACATTAAGCTCCCTCTGAGCCACTTTTCATCCCAAACAGCAACTATCAGGGAACCATTAATTAATCCCCATAAAACTGGCAGTGTAAAACCAAAGCCATTTCATGATTATCTGCTATGTACAGTACATACAGGAAATGTGTTTAAGGTTTGTAGTGAATTATGGATAAACATGTACGCCATATCTGGAGTGTAAACATCAAGAACATTGTGGCCCATGCTGTTATTTAGCCTCAGTTTGTGCCTCTCATGTATTTGCATTACTTTCAACAGGGGTTCATGGTTTCTGGAGGATAATTCCAGAACCCTATAAACTATATTTTAACTATCTGAATGGAAAACTATTCAGTCTGCTGCACAATAAAAGCAGATTTTCAACCTCTAACCCAAGTTTCAAATCTGGCAGCAAACAAAGATGGCAGCTGTTACCTGGATAGAAAACTAATTACAAATGGTTTTAATTTTGCAGAAGACAAAGTTAAAACTGCAGCTAACAAGTATTTTCATTGGAATGATCTGTGGCGCATTTTCACACGTAATTTATTAGCTGAAATGTCAGGTTAAATTAGTGTTTCTGTCAAAGGAGTCTGGTGCCTTTAGAGAAAGTGATAACGGATTCAGTTCCCCAATCAAAGGCTGTCTGACGGCAGGTTAAAGCAGTGAAAATATTCTAAGGATATGTAACGTTTCTGCATTAAAATGTCTAAAGAACGACAAGACGTTTGTTGTTGAGTTCTGTACTTACAATATCCTAAATGTTTCCAACAAGGTCAAACCCAGAGAAATCTGTTATTTTACTCCAGGTAACAGTTCGTTTCATTTGGTCACCTGCCGCTTTAAGTTTCAGGTCAACAAGAGACGAGATGTCAACGAGTGAAGAAGGAAGTCAGCGAACGCGACCAAACATCACGTGGAATGTGACTAGAAAATTAACTTCTGTCAGATAGAACATGAACAATGAAGACAACAACTCCCATGATCCCACAGTACTTTTGTTTTACTAACTTTTTGTTGACTGAGTTGCAGATATTACCTGCTGTCCTTTTAAACTAATTTTTTAGGTGGCTAAAATGTTTTGCTAATCATGAATAAGTAATTACCTCATACAACCCCACTTTTAAAAAAAACCCTGAACTATCCCTTTAATGTTAGTGCATGAGAGGCACAAACTGGCACAAGCTGCTATGATGCTGTTGACCTGCGGGCCACGGTGCTTCATCACTTTCATACTCGTCATTGTAGCTTTTGTATTTGCATCCACAGCAGGATTTATGTACAAGGTAGTGCGTTTTGTTTTCGAGGCACAGAGGTCACGTGGCGTCCAACCTGGCAACCAGACGCTGCTCCCACTATCGCCGCAGAGCCCCCATTCTGTGCAAGGACAAGCAAAGCCACATACTGGCCTATATTAATGCTGCGTGGGCTCCACTGTGTGTTAGTGTTCACTGAACCGTCAGCGCTCTCGGTCACAGCAGGTTGGGGAGGTAAAGCGAACACAGCAGCATGTTCTGTCCCAGAGCCGGGAAGCGCCTGAACGCCTCCCAGGCGTCGGAGAAGATGTTGTACTTGAGAAAGACGCGGTGCTCCAGGCTGGTGGGCAGGCTCACGTCCCGGCTCATGATGTAGATGCCGTCATTGTGCAGCGTGCACGTCAGGTTCAGGCCCGACTTGGACGTATTCTCCTTCAGCTGTATCCACTCACCCGTGGTGACGTTGTAGGACTGCACTGTCAGCACATCCTCTGTCTGGCTGGGACGCCGCTGCCGGCGGCCCGCCTCCAGCTCATGGGTGTAGCCTCCCACAAGGTAGATGGTGTCCTCCACAGAGAGCATCTGCTGCTTGCGGATGTGCGCTGAACACGACCGGAACACCGTCCAGGAGTCAGAGGTGGGGCAGTATCTGAGGACACTCGTGTTCCTGTCTGACAAACACAGAAGAAATAAATAAGTCAAATTCTGACTGAAAGAACTTTTCTTTCTCACAAAGTCTGTGAAAGTTCTGATGTAAGTTGTGCACAATGAAATCAATCAATAAATACAGGAAAACAAAAGCCATCAGCAGCCACTCAGGCAGCAGAAAGATCCCTTTAGATGGCTTTACCTGAGTGACACCTGTGGACCTCCTGTCAGGAAACAGACAACAACACTTCTCCAACATATATATTTATCTATGTATAACTCTGTATGTAGCCTGAGAGGCAAAGCACAGCGCAGAAAAATAGCAAAAGTAAAAATGAAAGAACGTTTTTGTGAATGTTTGGTGTCTTCATGTTATCCTACATACCATTTTCCTCGACTGTGTGCGATGTAGTTATTTCATACCATTTACATACTGACTGTACAGCAGACAGTATCTTCACTACTTGAACTGTGTTATTCTAACCTCTTGCAGTGTATCCACCCATGACGTAGATCATCCCTTGACATTCACAGGCAGAGAACTCAGCCAGCGGGTCGGGCATCGAGGACACGCAGGTCCACCAGTCCTGTTCGGGGCTGTAACACTCCACCGTGCCTAAACACTGGCCTCCGACAGCGTACAGCTTCCCTTGTACTGCCAGCAGCTTGAAGTTGGACCTGATGGAAGAGGACACGGTGAGTGAAACACAACAGAAGAACCTGATGATTGAGAAGACGTGTGTGGGTCTGCCTTTACCTCTTCTGGTTGAGTGGAGCCACCTGGTTCCACTCGTTCCTGCAGGGGTTGTAGCAGTGCACCGCAGAGATCTCCTGACTGGTCATCCTGTACCCGCCCACGATGAACAGGTAGTTATCCAGGACGGCTGAGCCATATCCTCTGACATTGATCATGTCAGGAGGCAGGTTGTTTGCCAGTGGCTTCCAGCGCTGCTCCATCTCTCCATACCTCAGCATGGACCAGGGTTCATCCTGATCGGGGACGTCCAGGGACAGACAGGTGAAGTCCCCGATGGCTACCAGGGTGGCGGTGCCTTTCATGCGCATCTCCTTGACCTGGTCTCTGACAGCAGAGGGCAGGCTGCCGAACTCCGGCCTCCTCAGCATCGGGTGGTAGTAGCAGCTCATGTATTTGAGGCAGGCATTACGCAGGTCATGAGTACCGTAGACTTCAGAGAGGCTGTACAGCTCCACGCAGTTATCCATGCGGATCTCCGAGGTGAGGAGCTTGAGGATGGAGGTGACCTGTAAGAAGGAGGCGGTCTCGATCAGGTCCTCCAGAGTCTCGTTGACAACCTGGACCTTGGAGGTGTTGATGAACTCCAGGACCAGCTCCAGGCCGGGGACGCTGAGCCCCTGCAGCTGCACCGAGTCCTCCGTGGACTCTCTCATCCCGGAGCTGTACAACGCGCGGAAGTAGTCGCTCTTCTCGATCAGCTTCTTCTTATTCACCTCGTAGATTTTGTCATCCATGACGATGGCAATGATCTGGTCAGATGACATGGTGAAGCTAACGCGCTAGTGTTTGTTCTCCGTTGTTTTTGCTTGCCCTTTAGTCAGCCTCCTCCACCAGTCACCGTTTACATTTCACCGGCGAGGGAGCTCAGTGGCCGGTCTATATATGGTAATGTTCAGCCCATAGATCGCCATGGAGCGGCTTTCTGTTAGCCGTGGAAGCTAACCAGCTAGGTGCATAGAGAGGAGCCGCCGCTGCTGCTGCTAGTAGATAAACTAGCCAAAAGCACCTTTTCCTCTCGTTAGCATTCCTCGACAGTCCGATAAAAAGTCGCCCCAGTATCTAAAGATGTTGGTTAAATGCTGTCGTTTATTTCCGACACTGGCAGTGACATTTTCCATCGCATTTTGCAGCCTTTTGGTGACGAGCTGTCAAAATTTCGACTGTTTTGATTCTGCACCTTCGTCACATCCGGTGTGCTGCCAAAAAGTGATAGTCCGCCAGAAACTGGTTCCGTCCGCAGGAGCGCGCGGCCTTTCAAAGCTACAAACCAGGTTGTAAACGTCCACAGCTGATTTTATCTGGATCCTACTGTCAGAACTACTCATACAAATAACTTTCTGTCCGTAGTTTTAGCGAATCCAGTCATTTTTACCTGTTGGGATAACTTTAAAGGGCCAATACAACTTACCCTAACCCATAAAAGGCAGTATTTCACCTGCCAAAAAGTGATTACAGCTCCTGTCTTGTGACTGAAAGGTTGTTTCTGCATCAAAATGACTTGATTTCAGTCTTGGTGGTTATATATGTCGCATTATAACCAATCCAGACCCTTTTACCCGTTGAAATTCATTTAAAGGGCCAATACAACTCATAAAATTATTATATAAAATAATGTATTTCACCCGCCAAAAAGTGATTAAAGCTCCTGCCTTGTGACTGAAAGGTTGTAAATGTAATAAATAAATTTAAAAAAAACACACATATGTATATATTCTGCTAGATCAGTTAATGTGACTACACTCATTAAAATTGTTCCATATTCTTACTTTCATCACATGATATGTGATTTAAGCTATTTAGTGGAATAATATGAAGTTATCTGTTCTACATTTCAGTAACCTGTTGAGGTCAACATGCATATTTAATAAGGTTTAATCTCAGTTGAGAGGTGTTTTGTGAATCTTTAGAGCAGGTGGAGAGATTACACAGGACAGTGAAAGTCAGCGATGTTGCATGTAGCACAGTTTGCATTATTCTGTCCCCATGCTTGTTAGTTTTTTGGCTCTTGTTGTCTTTTAAATCTTGTTTCATGTCTAATGTAAATCCACCTGCATCTGAAAGGTGCTTCATCTGAAATATTAATTTGAATCATCACTTTTCCAATAAGACTCAATGATTAAAAAGTGTTGTTTGAAGATCAGTGGTGTCAATCAGAAGAGAAGGGCAGTTTCTCTACAGTATAAACATATATTATTAGCAAATAAAGACCAGGTACTAGGATTTAGAAATAAAATACCTCAGAAAAGGAAGCATTCAGTGGGCTATAGGTTGGTTTTCGATGCTATAGAATCAACAGCAGAGGATGTGTGAGCCTCCATCATGATTTTGCTGGATCAACACATTTGCACATTGTTAGTGTCTCTCTGGCTCCAACTCTCCTGTTAGTGCAGAGTTATATTAAGCCCTGCAGCCAGCAGCCTGCTGCCTCTCTGCAGCTGTCAATCAAGATAACGTGCGTTATCACAGCCGTGACGTCACAGTCTGAGTGAGGGTTTAGCTGAGCGAGAAGTGAAGTCATAAATAATCAGGTAGACTGAGACAGGAGGTGGGGCCTTCAAAATAAAAGCACGAGTGGGAGAACAGTTTTGAGGATTATACTTTTTTTAAAAAAAATAAATTAATAGAGAATATTTTTCCTGAGCCCAAATTAAGTTATTTCATTTACTTGTTTTATTCAACCAATAGTTCAAAATGTGCATGCATTCACTGCCATATATGATAGGAAGAAGAAAAAGCATCACTTTTTTCACTTTTTGTGAAGCAAAATATTTGTTGTTTTTGCTTTGAATGACTGACTGAATTATTTCCATTTAGTGCCTATCTTTGGACAAAAAAATGCACCAATAGTCTATAATATTACTGAGCAAAAAAGAACCTAAAAATGTGTCACTCTAAGAGGAACTTTAATGAATGAAGACTAATAAGAATATTTATAGAATACAGTATTTAAACATTACAGAAGCCTGTAGATTTTTTTTTTAAAGGAATACTAATTAACGGAAATGATAATAAATAACTATATAACAACAACAAAAAAGCACTTACATTACAATTTCAAGTCTTAGTTTTTTTCTAAGAATAACACGAGTTTTAATTTTAAAGCCTGGACCGGAAGTGTATTTTTAACACCGTGTGCTGACGGTGGTGGTGGTGTTGGTGTGGGTGGAGGAGTGTGGAGGAGAGACAGACAGGCGCATCAATGACAGGGACGGCGGCACACGAACACTCACCGCTCGGCTCGTTTCATGTTTGAGGCTCCAGGCAGCGGACAGCCGGCCGTCTGTGATCCGAGCTGAGGATGCGGGAGCAGGTGTGGGCCTCCTGGTTCCCCCGCTGCCTTCTACTCATCATCACCGCTCACGCACCGTCAGTGTCCGCCGGCAGAGACCTGCGGCCGTGCGATGAGGTGAGCGCGCTTGATTATTAGTATTTTTTATTATTATCTGGAGTAACCTGAGGCTCCAGAAAAAAACATTTAATTTCAGTTTCTAAACTGTTATACTCATCCAGAAATGACATTTTTCCACATATTTTAATGCAGTGATCAAGTAAAAAAAAATGGCCATGCATGCAGAAATAAACAACCACATTACATCCAGATGCTTCTCTTATAATGCACCACCAGACAACACATTTACAAGACGTTTTACAGCTTTATACGGGCTCAACAGTGTCCTCCTCACGCTGCTGATCGGCTTACAATGCTGTTCACTGTTCACAATGAACACGCTCCATAACGAGATGACGCTGTCTGCTGGCCCTCATCCCCGCTCAGGCAGCCGTCTGCCGGTCAGACGGGGCAGGATCACCCGCAGAGGAGGAGAGAGGACCGGGCGGGTAACGCTGCTGTCAGGGGTCTATTGTTGCGCCAGCAGCGCTCAGCCTGGACGCAGCATCTTGGTTTGTCTATAAATAGGTGAACAGAGAAGACTTCAGGACATGTCGGGGTTATTTGAGGGTTTTGAAACCAAACCAAACCATGTTATGAAACCAAACCGTCCCGCTCACAAGTTAAAGACGAAAAAAACAAAACAAAAAACGCGAATAAAAAAACACAAAAATCTTTTTTTTTTTTTTAGATCGATATTAAATTTACGTCGACATTCACCACAATTTATGTAAAATATATAAGGATATAAGGGGGAAAAAATAATAATTAAAATTATGGTAACATAATAAACCGACAGTTGGTTTCCTGGCAACCTCATGGCGAACTTCCGGTCAAGAAATGCTCTAGCTAAGGTTAGCGCCTCATCTCAAACCTGGTATGGTCGTTTTTACTCTTCTGTTTAGTTTGAATTAAATAAACAAGATGTCAGGTTTTTATTTGTTAGCTTTAGAAGTGTTGTTAACCTTCAGATGGAGTTAGACATTTTTTTTTTCAGTCTTCCAGTCTCTATGCTAAGCTAACTAGGCTTAATAGTTAGCATTTGTAAGTTCACTGGTTGAACTTAAATGCTGCCTAGTTAGCTTAGCATACAAAGTTTAAATAAATTATATGGAAAAAAGATTTACACCAATGGTTGAAAAACTTAAGGAAAAAAAAGATTTCTTTTTTTATTACATAATAAGAAAATATGAGCAAAAATGCAAAAAAGTACAAATGTATTAACAGATTCTATTTGTTAGTTCAGTGCAAGGTTTACTTTAGATACATTATTTATATAAATACTACTGTATCCAAAATGGGGTTTGCATTTTGTATTATTCTGTTAATGATAGAAGTAACACTACATTTTCAGAAATATTCCACTTTCTTGTAGTACCAGAATGCTGAAGTGGCCCTCCTGTGAGATAACAATACCAGCTGTGGCCCCCAACTCGTTTGAGTTTAGCTTTAGGTAGTTGAGTTTAAAAGCGATGCATTCCATTTTTATTTAAGTCAAGTTACAAAAATATTGGCATCAGAATAAACCATAGAAGTTCTAAAATTACAAGTGCTCATTATGCATAACGGTCCATTTCAGCATAATGTATCAATGAACTATTATCAATCATGTATTAAAGTTTGCTGTGCTTTAATAATGAAGCAGGAAGTTGAGGTTTATCTTTATTACATCAGAACCTATTCAGTGATCTTTATTAGTCTGAATCTGCAACTAATAACTTCAGTTTTCAAATAAATGAAGAGTAAAAATTACAATGCTCGGTTCTAAAATGTAGTGGAGTTAAAGTATAAAGTACCAGAACATGGAAAAAAGGTTTTAAAGGAGAACGTGATACTGTCTAGTCACAGAATGGAGCCAAGCATCTGCTAAATGTAGCGTCATACTAGATGATGCAGCAGAGACTACATTATGTACAGTTGAATGGGAGCCAGCTGTCAGTGAGTTTGTCCGAGGATGGTCAAACAGCAGGTTTAGACACTTTACTACACTAACAAATAATAATGAACATTAAGCGTCCATCTCTCTTGTTGTCTGAACAAATTCTAAAATCTCCATTCCCACAATCTCCTGACTCAGAGGATGGACTGTTGTGGCGCTGCATTTTATCCCCTGTCCCCCCCTCTCTGCTTTTCATCAGTCTCCATGACAACAAGTGTGAGTCACCCGGGAGACCAGTGAAACACATTAGCCCCTGTTGGGTTTTTTTTTTTTTTTTTCTTATCAGTTTCACCTTTTCCCCCCCATTGTCAACACATTACCGCCGCAGGCACCTGTTCTCTTGTTGGTCCGTCTATTCAGAAGGAGACAGCAGGTGAATGTCAGCGCAGGTTGCGACATGTTAATGAAGCGGTTAGCCTCTCACATGTCCGTCCACAATTTGTATGTTTGTTTGTGTGAGGGCTGGGGGAGGAGACGCAGCATGAATGGCCATTTTTGTTGTTGCAGAGAGGTGATTAGTCTTTTAAAAGAGCTCAAGCTTATCTGTACTGCACACACATACACGCACAGACACACACACACTGTATCTGCAAACCATCTTATTCCCCCGGACACACATCGCAGGTCATCTCCGTGATTGTTTCAGTTTAATTAGCTGCTACTTAGATGTCGGCGCTCAGCTGCCAGCACAGTCTGCCGATTTGTCCGCCCAGTGGAACAGCAGGTTCGGGGGAGGAGATGGAGAACTGCCAGAGCGAGACTTTGGACTCAAAAACTAAAAATCAAATCCTTCTTTTTGGCTTTACTGCCTTAAATCTGCAGGAATTTCTTACGTATGAAACCAATTTGATTTTTAAAGGTAAAATAAGTAATCCTAAAAGAGGAAAAAGCAGGACTTTATGTGCTTGCTGTTCCTGTGCATCATTTTTACATCTGTAATATTCCTTAAGTCAATGTCTAAACACCACTAAGGCAAAATTCTAATGTAATATTGCAATAATGAGCACTGTTCCCAGTCTTTGTGCTAAGCTGAGCTTCATATTTACTGTGCAAGTACGAGACCTGTATCAATCTTTAATCATTTAATTCTCAACAAAGACATTTATTTTCTAAAATATCAAACTTTTCATACATCAGACAGCTTCAAACCATGAATAAAAGTTTAAAAAAATCCAGTGAAAAATCCACTTTTTGGGGGGGGGGTTATTGACCTGAATATTCAAGGTTGTTTTGAGTGACATTTTGTATTAAATTAATATAAAAAAAAAAATACTTGAAATGAAACAAAGAAATAAGACTATCTATCTATAATGCTCTAATCTTTACTGTGTTTATTGATTAAGAAATAATGAAAAACAAAAACTCAGCTCTTGTTCTGAACTCACTCGAGATGACGACATGCTGCTCTTGTTTCTATGGAGATTAAAAGCAGTCATAATCAGCTGTTTGGACCTGATGTTCTTCTAAATGACAGTTCAGTCTGTTCAGATCTACGTAATGTCACAGCCAGCGGTCCTTGGACAGAAGCGACTGTACAGATGACCCGCTCTCATCCTCTTAATGGACCGATACTGTTCCAGCGGTTGGTTGCCGTGGTGATCGGGGTCAGCCACCACTTTCACCCTGGACATGCTCCCACCCCCCCGATGTTCCCTTTTGTATGAGCAGCTCTTGTTTTCATATGGAATCAGCGTCACGCTCGCACCAAGTCACTTAAATGACGTCTTCACATTGCGTCAAACAGTCGAAAACGCAAAGACTTTTTATTTAATGTCATACATGAAAAAGAAAAGCAACAAATCCTCACATCTGAGAAGCTTCGACAATTTTACTTGAAAGAAAATGATGCAGGTTTTCTTGTGACCATATCTGTAGTGGTTGAAACATGATAAACGTTAATAATAATGTACAAATGTCTCTTTGTGTGTCCTGCAGACAGACTACTACTACCAGTACACAGAGTGTGACAGCACAGGCTCACGATGGAGAGTCTCCATCCCTCTCAACCCAGGCTCCTGCTCAGACCTTCCACCTCCGACCAGAGGCACAGACTGCTGTCAGTACTGCCACTTTTATGTGTTTGTGTGTGCGAACGCTCATATCTGTCTATGTTCACATGTCAATAAGTCCTTACTTTCCTCTCTGTGTCATAGCTTTTTCCTGTCCGGCCGGGAAGTATTTAGAGATGAGCATCCAGGAGTGCACGCCGTGTGCTGCCGGCTCCTATTCACTGGGCAGCGGCCTCCGTTTTGACCAATGGGACGCCATCCCTGCAGGCTTCACCAGCCTGGCCAGCTTCTTGGACCCCGGCCCAAATGGAGAGGACATTCAGGCCTGTAACAGGTGACACAGACGCTTACAAACACTACTATTCTCTCAGGTTACACAGTAGATGTAACTGAGTACAGAGGTATTAATCTGAGTGAGTACAGTATTCAGCTGTTATTGTGTTATGTTGTTTGCCTGAGTGTGTTTATCTGTGCTGCAGCTCATCATGGACGCCACAGGGTGTGTATCTGGAGTCCAACCGTGACGAGTGTACGGTTTCTTTGGTTTACGCTGTCCATCTGGAGAAGCAGGGCTCCGTCTCCTTTACGTACCAGTACCCTGACAACAACATCTTCTTTGAGTTCTACGTAAGCTCCTCTAACCGCTCCCTTCAGTATGAAGTGTTCTGATGTATTTACCATTGGGTGGTGTTATTCTTTGTTATTTAGCAGATGATAGAAAGTTAATTAGTGGAGCAGCAGCTGTTGTCTTGAACACTATTTTGTGGCTGACAGCTTCCGTGTCAAATTGTGTTCAGGTCCAGAACGAGCAGTGTCAGGAAATGGCCCAGACTGATGACCAGAAGTGGATTAAAGTCACTAACAATGGAGAATGGGACACACACACAGTGAGTATCTGGTGTTGGTTGTATTATGTGCTTGGTTTGGCTGCGCTTCACTGTGTGCACGTCCCTCTTTGCTTTCAGGTGAATCTGAAGTCCGGAACAAACATCCTGTACTGGAGAACCACGGGCATCCTGGTGGGAGGCAAGATGGTCAAACCTGTGCTGCTCAAGAACATCCAGATAGAGGGTAAATTCCAAACACCCCTCCTCAGATATACAGAGCTCTCTGGATGAGAAAAAGTTAAAAAAATAATTTCCGTGTGCATGTGCTGCTGCTTTATGTCCTCACAGGTGTCGCCTACACATCGGAGTGTTTTCCGTGTCGACCCGGCTGGTTCAGCCCGGCCCCCGGCTCCTCATCCTGCGAGCCGTGTCCCAGCAACACCTTCTCCATAAAGGACGCAGCCTCCTGCACACCCTGTCCTGAACACCACTACTCACGTACGTACACACGGAACAACAGTCGTCTCAGTGACCTCACTCATACGAGCTGTGGTTCTTTTGTGGGCTTCATTATATCCAGTGATAAAACTGTATTTATCGTCTGTGAATGTGGACAACTAAACCTGTTTTCTGATCCAGTTCTGGTTTTGAATGTTTTTATCTCTGAATCGCTGCGTTCTGCGGCGTCACACCTCGTTCTCCTGTCCGACTCCTCTTTCAGATGAGGGATGGGCGGAGTGCAAGGTGAGGCCGCCGTGCTCGGAGAAGGATTACTTTCAGATCCACACGGCCTGCGACAGCGAAGGGAAGGTCAGCGGCGTCCACACATTTTACATATCACACACACACACACACACACACACACACACACACACACACACACATACACACCTTTTTACTGTACAAGGACAGACGCATTGACAAATATGTAGACTTTTGACTCCACTAATGAATTGATATTTAATACACGATGAGCATGAAGATTCCTGTTTGTCTTTCATTTGGTCGAATGTTTTACACTGAATAAAAGAACATATGATAAATAGCCCAGTGCTGTTCTAATGCATTTCATTTAAATTGATTTTCAAAGGGTGAGGATGTTTAGTCAGCTGTCTCAGGTCACCGTGATAGAAACTAGAGAAGTTACACAACGTGATGAGAAAGGAAACGATGAAGGGCTTAGCGAGCGCTTTGCATGACATCTGAGCCTAAATCAACTTCCTTGGCACTCATCCATGACCTTGGCCGGTCTTGATTCACATTTCAGAAAGCGCTGAGTAAGAATGATGATTGTCAAAGACCATAAAATAAACACATCCCTCTATTGTTGATGGTATTAATTGTTTTTACCATCTATTTTGATGTATCTTAGTTTCTATCCTCCCTCTTTTACCTCTGTTAGTCCCTCAGTCACTTAAAGAAATCTTCCAAACTCTGATCACAACCTCTGGTTTTGCCGGATACAGACGCAGGTGTTGTATCGTTGGGTGGAGCCAAAAATCTGCGTGGAGAACGTGACGGGGGCTGTGGAGCTCCCTGCAACAGGGCAGAGAAAGCCCTGCCCTCCCTGCAACCCCGGCTACTACAACAGCAACGACTCCACCTGTCTGCCCTGCCCACCTGGAACCCACTCAGACGGCACCTCCGGTAAACCTGCCTACACACGTTCATATTACTGAAGAAAAGTCAAATGAACGCCTTAAAAATGTCAATGAGTCCATTGTTGCAGCTATTCATATCACGTAATAATGAATACTCCTTCATCTGGACTTCCTGTTATGCTCCTGCTCTGTATCAGCCTCTCCATCTGGTCACATGATGTTCTGAATTACATTTTGTAAAGAGTCGACCCAGCTGCATAATCTGCACCTGAAAAGATGATTCTTCTTCAAACAACATGTTTTATCATGGAGGAAAATGTCACTGTGTGTGTGTGTGTGTGTGTGTGTGTGTGTCCAGCCTGCACTGAGTGCCCTGCAGGTACAGAGCCCGTGTTGGGTTATGAATACAAATGGTGGAATGTGCTGCCTTCCAACATGAAGACTTCGTGTTTCAACGTGGGAAACTCCAAATGTGACGACATGAACGGTGAGAACAGTGATGAAAAAAAATGTGGATGCTTAAATTTCTATTTCTTTCGGAGCAATAAGTGAACTTGCTTCCCAGTTTTGGACGACACATCACACATCATCGTGTACTCGCGCAGTGATCCGTAATCCACAATAAACGAGGTGTAAATGTGAGTGTATCTTGTCTGTCGTCGGTCAGGATGGGAGGTTGCAGGGGACCATATTCGCAGTGGAGCGAGCAGTTCGGATAATGATTATCTCATCCTCACCCTGCATGTTCCTGGCTTCAAGTAAGTGTGTGTGTTTTCATGGCAGCTGACTTAACCTTAAAAATCAGGTCATGTAAGGTGTAGAAAAATCCTGTGTTTTTGTGTTATCAGAGGGAATATGTTTGTTAAAGTGTCTGATCTAAATGTGTGTGTTTGTGTGTTTGTGGCAGGGTCCCAGCCTCGCTGTCAGGGATGACCGGTAATGAGTTTGGCCAGATAACCTTTGTGTTTGAGACCATCTGCTCCGCCGACTGTGAGCTCTACTTCATGATGGTGTGTGCTTGACTGTGTGTTCAGAACAGAGGGCGATACGTGGGTGAATTATTTTATCAGCAGGCCAATATTGTCCAGTTGTGGTCCAGCTTAATATTACTGTATTCTGCATATATTTGTTTTAAGAAATCCAACTCATATTTTCCCTATGTAACTCTTTACTGTGGCGCCCCCTGCAGGATGTGAACAGTAAGAGCACCACGGTGGTGGAGTCCTGGGAAGGCAGTAAAGGGAAACAGTCGTACACACACAGCATGACCAGGAACGCCTCCGTCACGTATACGTGGGCCTTCCAGAGGACGAACCAGGCGCTGGACGTGAGTGAACACACACACAGAACCTTCCCTTTAAAGATATATTACGTAGAATGACTGCAAACAACTAGACCTGTGTTGTATGTTTATTACTCCATGTTTTCATCAATATTTCAAACCCTGAAAAACCAACAATTTCACTCAAGGGAGCGACACATTTAATTTTGGCCTCTGGGAAAACAAAAGAACATATAAACAAGGAAGTTGGCCAACATGAAAAAAATTAATAGGAATAAAACTTTAAAACATTTAAAACTGGACTCAATCTTGCTGTGAGAGGAAGGAGCTGCTGAACAAACCTCACATCTGTTTCCGTCCTCGTCCCGTGTTTGTATATTTGCAGATGCGTCGTTACGTCAGTGACATGGTGAAGGTTTACTCCATCAGTGTGACCAACGTCATTGACGGTGTGGCGTCGGCGTGTCGGGTCTGCGCTCTGATACCCCAGAACTCCCAGCGGGCCGGCTCCTCCTGCGTTCCCTGCCCCGCCGGGTTCTTCATCGACAGAGACACCAACCGATGCCAGGAGTGCCCGCCCAACACGCACCTGGCGGGGCGCCACACCTACGGCCAGGACGCGTGTGTCGCCTGTGGACCTGGAAGCGTGAGCAACAAGGTAGAGAGACGGGGTGTCATTCGCTGATATGATGCCTGAGATTTTTTACTATGTTGCATGATGAGAGTTCATGTGTTTGCGTTTCTGTCAGGAACACTCTCAATGCTACAGCGACTGCTCCTTCACCCACACGGAGAACAACCGCACGCTGACCTTTGACCTCAGCCCTCTGAGCGACGTGGCCTCGGTGACCATCGGGCCCAGTTTCACCTCGAAGGGAACAAAATACCTCCACCTGTTCAACATGAGCCTGTGTGGCCACGAGGTAATTCACAAGTTCACTCAACACCAACCTTTTATTAGAATCATTTAATATTTGATCGCTTCATTTTATTTTGTATTTTATAAGTTTCTTTCTTTATTTGTACTAGCTTGTGTAACACCTGAATGTCTCCTCTGTTGGACCAGTAAAATCATTAAATATTCCAGCTGCAACACATCTGACATTTTTCATATCTTGTCTTGAAAGATTTATTGATGATGTGAGAACGAAACACATTTTCCTCACATGCAGGCCCGACGCCACGTGTGATGAAATGATAACAAAGCTGCGGGGAAACATGGAGCGTAACCATAGCAACTGATCATTTTGATGATATTTGCATGTCTGTCTGCAGGGGAAGAGAGCTGCCGTCTGCACAGATAACGTCACCGTCGTGTCCAACAAGGACGACGAGAGCGACCCGGCTCAGTTTGTCAACTCAGTGGACAGCTTCATCTGTCAGTCAACCATTATCCCAGCTGATGGGCGGGGCTTCAGGATGGCCATTTCCTCCCAGTCCGTCAGCCTTGCTGATACGTTCATCGGTACGGAGCTTGTTTAATGTCACTAAGTGTCTCTGTTGATTAACTGGTAATAACGACTTATCTTTATCTGCGTTTTCTTCCAGGAGCAACAGTCGACTCCGTCCTGGACGGCGTGAACGCTAAACCAGATCTTTTTCCTGAAAACTCAAAGGATGTCCCAGACATCAACTTCTTCTACAGGTACAGTGTGAAAGACAAGTGATGAGTGTGAGTGTTTGTTGTGTTTGAGTCCCAACCGTGTCCTTATTTTCATTCAGATCAAGACAGGCGACAGCGTCCTGCGATCAGGGTCGCAGTTCAGTCATCACAGTTCGCTGTAACCCTGAGAAGTCTGAACGAGGAGAGCTGTCTGTGCCCAGGTAGACAATAATGTTCTCTAATTCCTGATTGTTTTGTATTTTATTTTTGTCACTTACTTTTTTTAATCTCACCCTTATAGTCTCTGTATTCTGTCTTTTGACATGTTTGTTATATGATGACAAATAAGTAAATAAATGAAAAAGAAAATGTGTAATATGAGTGTGAACATAATACAGCCTGTTATATAATATGAATGAAAATGTACACGTTTTTGGCACATATACCTTAAACTTAAGAACAAATAATGGGTCATATATGTCATACCAGAAGTAATTAGATCAGATAAAAAATGTAAAAGTTCACCTGTGTGTTTGTTCAGCACCTGTCCTGCAGGAACATGTGACGGTTGTACGTTTCACTTCCTGTGGGAGAGCGCCAGCGCCTGTCCACGCTGCTCCGAGGACGACTATCACCAGATCGAGGGGGCCTGCAAGGGGGGTGTCCAGGTAATACACAGACACACACACACACACTCTCTCTCCTTACTGTCCTTGAGGAGATTTGCTTTCTCTGTGTTTATTCTGTATCATCATCAAACCCTGAAGGTAATCAAACCAGGCTTGTGTTCATCTCCTCTAAGCTGTCTGCTCCGTCACTTCGACTTTATCCACCTGTCTCCCTCCATCCTCTCCAGGAAACTCTGTACGTGTGGAACGAGCCAAAGTTGTGCACCAAAGGCGCGTCGCTGCCTGCGAGGAGCTCCGTTCCATGCGAGGCCATCGCTCTGTGGCTGAAGGTCGGGGTCGGTGGCGGAGCCTTCGTCGCCGTGCTGCTCATCTCTCTCACCTGCTACTTCTGGAAGAAAAACAAGAGGTGAGAGGCAGCTGCCAGTCAGACACCAGCACCGGTCTGACTGAAGACCCACATACTCATTAAGACCAGCAGGAGATGTTATTTAAAGGGAGAGATGTCAGCAAGTGTTCAGACTCTTTAAAAGGAGAATAATTTTTATATACTTAGTTTACTTTTATTTAGTTTTATTTTACTTTAGTGATACAATCTTGGGTTTTAATAGATGAACATTCAGTTTCTCTTCTTATATTGTGGCATTCAAATAATGTTATCTCCTGCTGACGGTGTCACTCTGGTCTGTGTTCAGGCTGGAGTACAAGTACTCTCGCCTGGTGATGTCCGCCAACAAGGAGTGTGAGCTTCCAGCTGCAGACAGCTGTGGTCTGGCTGAAGGGGAGGAGCCTGACGACGACGTGGTCTACACCCAGAAACCCTCCCTGCTGGGGAAACTGCGGGCCATCGCCAACAAGGTGACTGATTTTACTGTACGGGCTGTCTGACGTCACTTTATGTTTTCACTTTCACTTAGAAGAAGAAGAAGAAGATAACACAAAAGTTGAGTTTTTTTAATTTTCATCTCAGCCAGTTATTGTTTATATTTTAACTCTTTATATTACAAAGTTTTTAAATGTATCCTGATAAGTTTTTGAGACATTCCCTCTAAACCACACATGGTGGCGCTACAGGAGAAGTCAGATCACCAGAGTCATCAGGATTCATTTCTCCAGCACCACAACTGTCAAACATGTAAATTTTGTAGTTTGATAACAGATTTGTTTCCTATGTGTCTCTGTCAGCAGGAGGATGGAGACAGCAGCGAGTCTGTGCAGCTGAACTCCTCCCAGTCTGATCGATGGGTGCTGGGATAAACAGACGCCAGCCGAGAGAAAGAAGAGAGTTAAATAAAGGAGGAGCAGTCAGTCAGTGACGCTGTCACTGCCCTCCTCCTCATGTGTCCTTTGCCTCCCTTCACTGTGGGGGCACCACTACAGATCCCAGTGTTAACTGGTTGCCACTCGGATGCTGGCAGAAACTGGACAATGGCTTTTACTCCTCGACTCTAGAAACACACAGGAAACGCAGCGCTGCTTTAACGCCATGATGCTCCAGGGAGGCAACAGGAAGAGAAAACTTGCTTTTAATGTTTTTTGTATGTTTTGTATTTTTATTTGGTATTTTCTGTTTGGAGTCATGTATTTATATTGATGTCATAATGAAGAACCTTTATTAAAGTCCTATTTGACTTTGGAGCTGTGATTTGCTGCTTTTTCTTTGAACCATTCTGATTATTTTCAGTTATAATCAGTTATTTTAAGGTTTGAACTCTTGGTCCGATAAAACAAGCACTGTGAAGGTATTTATAAATATTTTTCACCAGTTTTTAAAACAAAACAGAATCAAAACAAAATCATTTATTCAAGAAAATAATCAGTAAACTCCAGCTCAGTGCAGATCACACTGCTCTGCTGTCTGTAGGACTCACAGGTCACATGACTGCAGTTGTCAATATGAGCAGATTTATTGTGATTTTCATCTTCTTCAGAACCTTTTCTGTACCGAGCTGATGACCATGTTGGTGTTGGTGATGTGTGTTGAGTGAGATGATGTAGTTCACCAAGAAGTTTAACACAAAACTCGATGATTCATTACTTTCTTTATGACAAACAGTGATTTTATAGACTCGAAAAAATGAGCTGTTAAATTGACAAACATCAGATGTTCATGAGCACAGAGCAAGAGTTTCTGTGCAGATGTGACACTGAAGAGACACAATGATCAACGTTTGCAAGTCTTCTTTCAGGCATGTTAAGCATTGTCATCAGTGTGGTTAAAAGGGAGAGCAGACATCATTATAGCTTTGGAGTTTTTCCATTTAAGGACTGTAATAAGAGGTTAGATCCATTTGATTTATTCAATTTACTTACAGGAAAATGCAATTGTAGAAATCTGGTTTTCTTTTTATCCACAGTTTAACAGCAAGAATCTTTAAAATTAACTTCTGTGACTAAGACACAACTAATGATAGCTGAACATTTACTGTAAACCAATCAACTGTAAATCTATCAACTGCAACCATTATTGTCTTGGAACAGCTGAGATTTTCGAGGATGCCCCTTTCATACCCAGTTTGTTTTTGTGCTGAGGAATTCTCAAAACGATCAGAAAATTATGACGTGCTAAACTTATGTTTCACACAACATCCCAACTTTTTTGGAATCAGTTTTATAAAAGCAAAACTGAGAAAACTCACTGTGATAAACATACATGATTTTATAAAATAAACAAAATAATCTCACTTCTTTGTTTTATCTTATATGTACTTGTAGTCTGGATACCTGATTACATTTAATGCCAGAAAAATACTTTTGGAGCTGAAACACATTTAATCAGGTTCTATTTATGGGCGACTTACCAAAGTAATATTTTCAACATGAAACCTTTACTTTTACTTCAGTATGACTGGAGCACTTTGTCCTGCCCTGCCTGTGCCTACAGCCGGTCATCCTCACAGCCAGCAGGGTCTTTGCCCGGACGGTCCTTCTCTCTCCAGCCCGGACCGCCACGCCTCCACCCCGGGTCCTTCCTCCGCTGTGCTCCGCCCTCTCTGGAGAATCCTCTTCCTCCTCCTCCTCCTCCTCCTCCTCTTCTCTCCAGCCATCGACGAAACTTCAGAGCCGACTTTACAGTTTGCAGCCGTCGGATTAGTTTTCTTACGGGGTGCTGCTGTGAGGTGAAGCAGCGGGAGTCGGTATGTGAACGTCTCTGCGGCTCAAACTCGAGACGTCAGCGGGGAGATGAGCTCCAGCTCGTAGCCAACGGTAGGAAACGATCCCTCTGTTTTTTTTTTTGTTCCCGTCTCATTTCCGAGGGCATGGACATGAAAACAATCACGGCCTGACCCGCTGCGTTGTGATTTATCTGCCCGTAGCAAACATCTACACGTTTTGTTGTCACTAAAGTACAAAGTTAGCGTCTTCAGCAGAGACTCCAGCGCTTCTTTTGTCCGTTTTTTTGTCCCGCAAACTTTCGTCAAACCGCAAACTGAAGTTTGGTCCTGTGACGTCACGTGGAGACGAGAGAGAAGATTCCGCTCTGAGTCAGATTAACGATAAAAATACAGCTTTAAATTGAGTTTATGCGACATTAACAACAGTCTGATCCAGTTAGACGGTTAATTGGTTTTGAATAAAACACGTTAACGCTAACGAAGTCCTGGACTGGCCGCGAGAAACAGTTTAACTGTTGATTTTATGAGTCAACGGTCATGAAAGAAGTTAAGCTAGCTGCTAAACATCAGACAACAGTTAGCTTTACTTTAAAGGGCCACTATGTAGTTTTGGAGAATAAATCCAAGAATTGTAATATTTACAAAAACAATGAGTTTTTCTTTTGCTTGTTTTTTTCCCCGACTAAATTTAATGAGCTGTTAAATTTGGGAAAACAGTCTTTGAAGGGAAAGGTGGCAGGGTCCGCCACTATAAACAAAGTGGAACAGTATGAAATCGTGTCTGATTTAAGGTCAGTTTGTTTATTCTGTTAATTTAGTCATTAAAAAAATCAAGATATTTCTCTTATGGTTAAAATTTCTTTCCCAAACGACATAGTTCACCTTTACGTAATATGTTGAAGGTATAATATTTTTACTAAATGACATGCATATTAGTGAACATGTCATCTTTATTAGAATAAAAAAAAAGTTTCAATATCGGCACATATTGGACAACATATACACAGATACCAATATATCTCTGATTGGCCAATATTGGACAAAAAAGTTGAGTTTTAACTGTAAACCTGTATAATATCCTACCTGTTATATATCTTTGTCGTGTTCAGTAACCACATTTGAGGTTTGTATTTTGGTCATTTTGACTATTTTACTTGTATCGGTATCAGCATCTGAAGTATTGTTGAGCTTTGCTAACAGTTTTATGTCCCACCTACATACCTCAGCCACAGTAATTCGCAGCAAAACAGTAAAGGGATCAGAAATATTTATGTTAAAAAAGTTAGATCAGTTGAAATGCAGCCACAATATGTTGATTTGTCGATTAATTCACTGACAGAAAACTGTTTTAGTAACAGATTTAGCATTAAGTAATATTTACAGCAAAAGAAAAGCATGAAATGAGAAATGTATTGGAATAATCGCCATGGAATTGTATTACTACGAAGCATCATGTTCTTTCATAGCTTGTGTATAATATACAGTGAAGTCTGAAAGACTCTGTGCACTTCTGTGTCACAGGTTCTCCACTAGACCTTCTCCGTTCTCCTGCGTCTCCTCCTGAAGTGGTGAGTTCGCCTCCTCCTTGTTGTTATGTGATTTCAGCATGACTCCTTGGAGAATGAAATGTTTACACTTAGTGTGATGTAACAGGAAACAGAGAGGTTGGTGAACTAACAGCTAACAATAGATGAAAAATGCTGCAAAACCCCAATCAGCTCTGATGTATGTCAGGATTAAAGTTCACATTTGTCTTAAAAGTTTGTTTATTCACGTCCTATCCCCGCACAATGCTTCAGTTGACTGACAATAGAATCATCAGCTCTGATTTAAAAGCATTGTTAGTCTACACCTTTTATTAAACTTGGTTAATTAATTTCTTGCAGTGCCCGTCGATTCAATCATGGCTCGTGGTTGCGTCTGCTGCGTCAAGTACATGCTCTTCCTCTTCAACCTGCTCTTCTGGGTAATTTCCAACACACACAGAGTTCACACAACTTTAGATGCTGACATAAATCAGCAGTGAAATCAGCAAAACAATAATCAACAAATCAGCAGGAAGTGTTTGAGTTTCCTGTGTGTGTTTCAGCTGGGCGGGTGTGGATTGTTGGGTGTTGGCGTGTGGCTGTCGGTGTCTCAGGGCAGCTTCGCCACCCTGTCGCCCTCCTTCCCGTCGCTCTCCGCCGCCAACCTCATCATCACCCTTGGCACGGTCGTCATGGTGACGGGGTTCCTGGGTTGCCTGGGTGCCATCAAGGAGAACAAGTGCCTGCTGTTGAGTGTGAGTGTACTACAGTACCCATCATGCACCACTACTCGTCGCATTTAGATATCAGTTTCAGTCAGAGTGAACTTCTCAGTGTTCTGTTGGAATTTTACATGTTGGAGATACTTGATAGTGAAGTTAAACATTTCATTTATATTTTTCATTACATATTTAAACTTTAATAAAGGTTTTATTGTGCTCATAATATGGAAAAAGTCTGGACCACAACCTGGTTAATTTTTCATATTTTACACCTTATGGGTAAATTTAAACATATTTTTAAGAAGGGAGCTCATACTAACAATGTTTTCATTTACATAAATGCAACATCAGTATATCCTTCATGTTTCTGCTCATGTTTAATCATCTTTTTCGTATGATTTTCTTCAGTTTTTCATCGTTCTGCTGATCATCCTCTTGGCCGAACTTATCCTCCTCATCCTGTTCTTTGTCCACACCGAGAAGGTATGACCACGCAAAGGAAAATTCATTTTTATCTTTCATATTTAATCACCTATTCCTACTGTGTGTGTGAGTTTGCCTACATATCCCATGATCCACCTCTTTACTCTGTTCTTTGTTCCCAGGTGAGTGAAAATGCCAGACGGGACCTGAAGGAAGGGCTGGTGCTGTACAAAACAGATAACAATGCAGGCCTGAGCGATGCATGGGACACCATACAGGGAGAGGTAACACTACACACACACACACACACACACACGCAAAGACATTTCACAGTAAAATAAACTTTTAGTACAGAGTAATATATTGACAATATATATTTGTAGCGATTTTTCTTCTTTTGTTGTTCATCCAGCTCCAGCCTCATATTATCCTGCAGTTCTCTCTGTAACCTCAGCTGTAGGCAAGTTCTGTCATTTTTAAAAATAAAATGATTGTTACTCTCTCCTGTCTGTGTGCACCAGTGGCATTGTTGTGGCGTGATGAGTCACAATGACTGGTACGCTGCTCTGCATGAAAACGTGGTTCCCGACCGCTGCTGCCAGCAATTTTACCAGGACTGTGGTCGCAACGCCTCCAACGCCTTCTGGACACGGGTCAGTGTGTGTGATGTCTTAAAATAGAAGTTAAAGTTATACTCTGTGACATACGTTATTACTGTAAATCTAAAGCAATGGCACCCAAACTCTCTCCCTTGGGGGCCGGAATCTGGAAATGTATGTTGGTCCATAAAGGATCTCAGAAAAATAATGAATAATTATGAATCCTATTTATTTGAAAAGCATTTCTACTTCACTCCTGGAAACACCTGTTGCCAAATTGAATTTATGGCAGGTCAAGCTTTTGGCAGCCCTGATGTACAGGAATATGCCAGCATGTTGGGAAATACACTTAATTGTCATCTTGCTGGGAGTTGGATGAGAAGATTGAATCCACTCACATGTTTCTATACTTCATATGATGCTACAGACTTGCTTAGCATAACAGCTGGAAGCAGAGGGAAACACACAGCTAGCCAGATTCTGTCCAAAGGAGAAATGAACGAATAAAGCTTCCTACTGAAACTTTGTAGTAAGTAAACAAGAATAATATGTCAAACAAACCTTAAGACAACGCTAGGGCAGCTGTTTCCTGTCCTTATGCTAAGCTAAACTAATTGTCCGCAGGCTGTAGGGGTAAATACTTACTGTACAGACATGAGTGGTATCAACCTTCTCATTACAACCCCGAAAGAAAGTCAGTAAGTCCCAAAATGTTTCCTTTTTAAAAAACAAAGGCAGAAAAACATAAAACCTCAAGCTCGTCATCAAGCAAGACTCATGGAGTCTGGGTTTGTGCAGTTCTTGTCTTCCTCCCTTCCTAGCTGATGTTGGTGTGTGTTTTCAGGGTTGCTATGATAAGGTGGAGGAGTGGCTGGATGACAACAAACACCTTCTGGGAACCATCGCCATGGGTGTGCTGGTCATACAGGTGAGCAGCTAACTGTGAGACACTTATTCAGAGTCTCAGGTATCATTAGTTGAATTCCTTTTTAACATGTTTTTGTTTTCCCAGCTCCTTGGTATGGCTTTCTCGATGACGCTTTACCAACAGATCCACCGAGCAGGGAAGAAGTATGAAGCCTGAAGGGATTAACAACGTCATACTGTTAATACCAGCCTGTCACATCTGTTACCCTCACCTTTTGTTTATAGGACAAACAAGACAGATAATGTGTGCCACTACCGCCTTTTATCTTACATTTCTTCATTTATACAACCATGTATTGTTGTGAATAGTATTCAAACTAGTTTTTCTTATGGTTAAATCACATTATAATGTGTGTTTTCATGTTAAGTATTGTGTGTAGAGGATTGGTGTCTGACAAGCAGCACTGAGAACAAAGACTGAGCAGAGGAGAATAGGGGTTGTTTTAGTCGCCTAAAGCTATGCCTGTGGAAAAATCTATTGATACATTTAGATGAAACAAGCGTTGTGTACTAACATGTTCAATAAAAGCACTCTTTACAAATGTTAGGTGTACTGTTAACTGACTTGTTGACCTCATTACTTTTTGTTCTCTCTCCTCTGTATGTGTTTTCACCCTGACAGTCAAACACCAGCTCTTTGGTTGTAGCCTTTAGATAAAGCAGGGTGAG
The DNA here is from genome assembly GCF_904848185.1 of Acanthopagrus latus. Lineage (NCBI taxonomy): Eukaryota > Metazoa > Chordata > Actinopteri > Spariformes > Sparidae > Acanthopagrus > Acanthopagrus latus. Next base: position 18,271,038 of record NC_051052.1, read on the forward strand.
CAGCAGGTCTTTACAGACTTTAACAGAAGGTCAGATAAATCAATGAACTGATCACTTGAGATGTGAAGTTTTCAACCTGTTTCAGAAGTGATAAAGAAATGCCTCTAGTCACTCAGTGACTGATAGCTTGACTTTAACTGAATCGTAGTGATAAAAGAGGAGTTAGAATTTAATCAACAGGTTTGTCATTATCTGAAAACATTGGTTTACAGAGGAGCTGTTGATATTGTTGAGATTCCTTTCACAAAGAAGTCAGGTGTGCTCTAACTATACTACTTTTCAACTACTACTGACAAGCATACAGAAAAGTCTTAAGCTTATATTTAAGTCCAAAGTAAACTTATAGTTAACTTTGTTGGTTTTTGTGTTGAGCTGGGATGTCAATTTTTGTGTACTCTGTCAGAAGTATACTTTCATAAACTACAATGTGGGTCAATTTAGTGATACAATGATATTAATGTACTTAACTATGTAAAGTGACTGGGTAAATGTACTTAGCTTTACCTGATAAAATAAACTTGAAGCATATTTTTTTCCATTAGCTTTAGTTTAACAAGCAGCACAAAGTCATTTACAACTTAACAGCAGATTTACAGGTTAATATTCACGTATAGAAACATTTTGACATTCATGGAAAGACTAAAGCAAATGAAAATGTTGCTAATGATTGAAATATTAGCTACAGGCAGTAGCCGCTTAGCTTAGCTTAGCTGAACACTCTAGGTTGCCAGGCAACCAGCGCAGACTACCGGAAGTAAAGTCTCTGGCTATGCTAGCTACCTGTTAGCTATCGTCCCAGCACTGTAATCATTTCCAGAAATGTCAGAGTATACGCGTAAAATTTCATCTGAGTACAAACTGTAGCTGTCAGTTTTGTTAATATAATCTTAACTAATCTGAATCGGTAAGAAATTGTCTACTTTATGGTTATAAATTCATAGTTTTGTCGTTATCACACACGATGTTTCCTTTAATGACGACGTAGCGGATTAGCTCCTGATGTCCTCCCAGCTGGTAGATCAGGTGCTCCCACCTGCAGTGCAAAGGTAGAGAGGGTCTGTTTCACATACAGGTAATTCATTTAAACACACAGGGTTTTCACAGGATTAATATTAAAGCTAAATTCTACTAGTTTGGAAAACAAATAAAACATCCAGAAAAGCTGATGCTGTTGTATCTCGAACATGACAGTCAACAGGTGAATTCACTGTTTCTATCACTAAAAATGTGCTCTTATCTCTTCAGTCATGGAAAGAATGTGGGTTTAAAAGTTACAGTAAAGTAACATTTTTAAAGCTGTAACTAATGACCAAATGTAGAGGTCAACAGTACAGTACAATATTGACTTTTGAATTACCTCTATTATTTTTTAACTCTTCTGGATGTATAACAGGCATAAATTTGCATAAAATGGGAAAAAACTCAATTCACTCAACAATTATTAAAGTAACTTGTACCCAAGTAAATGTACTTGGTTACACTGCATCACTGATTACTTTTCATCTCATACTAAAAATATGATAATAACATCTCTTAACATCTCTTCTCTGTGCACATCTGAACATATTTTCTTGTCTTGATTTACCGTGTGGTGTTGAGGATGAGCAGGTCTCCATGTTTGTTGACCTCCAGGGAGCCGTGTGTGTGGGAGCGCCCGAGGGCGTAGGCAGCGTTGATGGTGGCCGCGGCCAAAGCCTCCGGCATGGACATCCTCATGTTGACACAGGCCAGGTGCATGACGATAGGCTGAGGGAGGTGGATAGGACAGAGACATGGGGTGAGTGGTTACCATCATGCAACATTCCTCTGTGGCAACTGTCTGGTGTTGTACTCACCATGGAGCAGCAGTAGGCGTTGGGGTTGAAGTCGCTGCCGAGGGCAACAATTACCCCAGCATCCAACATGTCTCTGGCCCGAGGCTGCGGCAGCCTGAACACACACACATTATGAGAAAACTCACAGCTGTGAGGGGTGTATGAGTGTGTGTGTGTGTGTGTTGCACAGTCATGGAGGAAGTATTCAAACTCTTTACTTGCATAATATTTCACTGTCAAAATACCCCATTACAGTGAAAGTCCTGCATGCACAATCTCACTTAAGCAGAAGAGCAGAAGAATAAAGTGGCACGAAAACAAACTGCTCAAGTGAAGTACAAGTGACAAGTAGATGTACTTAGTTACGTTCCACCACTGGTGTTACAGTACCGTAGGATGTAGGCTGTGGTTGGCAGAAGGACGGCAGCTGTTCTTGCTGTTGCCATGGCAGCGATCCCCTCGTCTGTGACCTCCTCCAGGTGACTGATGGCCAACGCTCCGAGCTCTGCACCCAGCTGACACACACAGGTTAACAAGATTATGATTAAGGACTAAAAATCGCTTCAATGTGCTGATGATTTTTTTTCTCATATTTTGTGACACTTTATATGAGAAACAACTAATAAGTTAATCAACTAAATAATCATCAGATTTACTCATAATGAAAAATAATTGTTAATTGCATTTGTCCGTCATTTCTGACAAAAACAAAAATGCAGTCTGTCCTCACTCATAAATGATGTGGACAACATAATAGAAACACAATATGTCAGAAGTAGTTTTTCAGCTCTTTAAGGGGTTCCTCTGCTCCACCAAGTGGCCATAAAACAGTAAACACAGCTTCTGGAGGTATTGATACCTGAGCAGAGTTCATGGGATGGAGCTCGTCTCCGTGGAAGTTGATGTTGAGGCCCATGTCTTTACCGGCCTGCAGGATGGCGCGAGTGGAGCTGAGGTCAAACACTCCCTGCTCACAGAACACGTCGATGTTGTCGACTCTCAGACTCCCAGCAGACATCTGTTGTTTCAGACGGGGCAGCTGAACCTGCAGGATGTCCTTTGTGGCCTCTGCAACTGTCTTCCCTCTGGACAAAGGACACAGGAGGACAATAAAGTTTCATATTCAGGATGCGATGTGAGATAAGATCACATTGAGAATGGTGCATACTTGGGCACTGCGTGGGCTCCACAGTAGGTGGAGGAGATGTTGATGGGCAACGTGCGTCTGGCCTCCTCGATCACCTCCAGCATCTTGAGCTCAGTCTGCAGCTCCAGGCCGTATCCGCTCTTACACTCCACCAGGGTCGTACCTGCCCGCTGCATCCGGGCCAGCCTGCTGCTGAGGGAGGCCAGCAGCTCAGAGGAGCTCGCTGCTCGAGTGTGCTCCACCGTGAAGTGGATCCCTCCACCAGCCCGGTGCACATCCATGTAGGTGGCACCTGCCAGCTGTGAGAAAAACATTTCACTGCACATTTAGCTTCAGTTGCAGAAGCAGGGTAAAGAAAGAGGGGATCAGAGTACACTTGCCTTCATTGCAAATTCATGCACCCTGTCACCAGCCCAGACTGGATGGGTGTGGGCATCGACCAACCCTGAAACAAGAAGGTTCTTGAGATGGTAATCACTGATAGTGTGTTACTGTGTGCACAGTCCAAAAGTGCAGTTTGCATGTAGTCCTTTGTTGAGTTAATGTGCAAAAACTGGAGATATACTGATTGTGAAGTAATTTTTGGAAAAAACAAAAGTTAATAGCCAGTTTTTCTTTGTTATTCATTCCCTCTTTTGTGCCAGGGAAGTATTTTACTTCATTTTTTATTTCTTGTTCTTATTTTTGTAAAAGAATCTGCTTCAAGCACGTTTTCAACCTGCTATACATTCAATAGCCTGCAGCCAAAAGCATCGACTCCTACGATCAGTGAATGTCATCTAACTTGCTGACAGCAGTCAGTTAAGCAAATACAGGCCGAAATACAGCTGATACTCACCAGGCAGGACACACATTCCAGTAGCATCAATGACTTTCTCAAAGGATGCTTCTGGATACTGAGCTCGGATGGTTTCAGCAGGTCCCACAGCTTTAATCAGCCCATCGCTGGATTTAAAAATGTGTTGGTTTAATGAGTCACTTGGAACTGAGCCTTGTTTGTCTAAATAAACAGATAATGTATAGCAACTTTAAAGTTGTCAGATAGATGTAGTGGAGTAAACAGAGCAGTATTTCCCTCTGAGATTTAATGAAATAGGAAGTATAACGAAGTATAAAATGGAAAGCACCTCAGAATTGTAATAATGGATGTACCTTTCCAATACTTCAGGGTGTAATACACAACTTCAGCCTGTAGGTGTTACCACTGCACATTTACATGAGAGTATCAGAATAGTGTTGCAGTTGTGAAAGGCAGATACATTAGAACTAAATATACAAGTCACATTTATTCACCAGTTTACAGACTCTGGTCTGCTAGTCACCCTGATCATGAAGTCATCTCAGGTGAATTTGTGGCATTGAACACTTACCTTCCAATCACCACGCTCCCATTTTCAATCACACAGAGATTTTGCATCGCATGTTTGGTCATGTACTTCTCTCCGTTGCTGCAGATCAGAACCACCTGTTTGGCGTTCTTCACCAGGAGTCTGTAATTACTGGACATTTTGATTCATCTGATGCAGAGACACTCACTTCTGACTGACTGGCTTCCAACTAGTTTGGAAACAAGGCAAATATTTGACCAGGAGGGCAGAGTTTAAAGTGCACAGAGAGGGGCGGCGCTTCTGTCACAGACATTTAACTGGTGAATCTTTTGCTGTCATGTAAAGAGGAATTTATATAGACACAAAACAAAAGAATACAAAATCACAACATAACAAGCAGGTTTAAGAAAGTGTATACTCATTTATTGTGTCTGTATCACAATGTTACAACATAAAAATGGTCTTATACAGTAAAAAAAAAAAAAAGCTTGAAAAATAACCAAAAAAAACCCTCAAGCGTTCATTTGTTTCACATGGTGAAAACACAAACACACATCAACTCAACTACGAGGTACAATCACACTCAGACAGATCAACAGGACGTGCCCTCTTCACCAACATCACTCCCTCATCTCGCCGTCCTCTTCCTCTTCTTCTACACCTCTGATGTACAAAACGTTATTGCACCTGTGGGTAGAAAACACACCTGTTAGAGCACACACTACTGACACAACTGACTGCAGGGAAAAGACAGAATTACTGTTCCTCTGCTTCAACCATGGATTTCTCTTGAAAATGACATTAATTATTAACACATGTAAGTTAATGTAGTAAGGAAGCTTTCAACTTTCTCTTCTTCAAGCAAATCTGACTTTGTTTATTCAGGCACATTGTACAGTGATGCTTCCCTGGCAAAATCCCTAACAACATATCATTATCTTACTTTAGATAATCCAGTTTTAGTAGCAGAAAATAGAGACTTAAAACTAAAATACAGAATCCTCTACTGAACTTGTCAAGATGTTTTAGGTTCACGACATACCTGATTAGCACTTCACCAAGATGACCCGCCAGTGCTCCATCCACATACTCTTCAGTGTTTGCCAGCTGTTGGGGAAACGCAAATTTAAAAAGGTCAGGAGGCTACACATGAGGGCTCTTTTAGAACTGTTTGAGACACAGCTTGGGATAATAAAATCCCAAGAAATCGTGAGAAAGAGAAACAAGCTCTCTGCAAATTTTACACTGCAGAACAAGAGATGCTGGAGACTGTGACACAAACAGTAAGAAAAAATAAAAGTGTCTGGTTGTTTTTAGCCATCAGCTATTAGTGTTTTCTCTTTTCTTCCATGTTTTCTATTTTCTCAGGCTAAATATACTGTATAATAAATATATTTCACTATTGAAACCAAATGTTAGGGTTTATATTAAACATTCATGTTGGGACAAGGCAAACAATACAATAAGTGATTCTCACCTGCATATTCATGTACCCATCCACAGACACCAGGTAGCCCTTGTACTCCATACCCCACTTCAGCTTCACCATCACTGGCTTTCCTGTCAGGCCGTTCAGGAATGGCTTCGGGTTCAGAGGTAAACTCTGTAAAGAAAAGATGAGGCAAGTTATTATACACATTTGATTATTATTAACCTTTGGTAACATTAGATAATTACACATACTTTGACAGCATTTGCCAACATAACGTTTCTATACTTTTTTTGTTTTATGATATATGATGATAACAAGCAGATGACTGTGCATTAAGGCAATGCTAGATAAACCAGCTTGTTCCAATATTTACATGTTTCTTTATCTTTAGTATTGTGATTGAATATATACCCAGCAAAAAGGTGGCTTTTGGTGTAAAGTGCATTTAAGAACATCCCTTACCCAAGCCGTAATGCTTCTTGAGAAGTTATACACCTCTTTTAATACTGTTTTGTGTTGATTGTATCTTTTTCAGCTAAATGAGGTCAATGAGAGTCTGTGTGTACAAACCAGAAAATCAGAACAAATAAATGCCTTTGCAGGTAGAGATAAGAAGCCAGGAGGTTATATTGAGCAAGTTGTGTGGAGTATAAACCGTGCTAATTACCAATTAGCCCAAGAGAGCTAAATTAGAGGATATTTGAATGGAGTTTGGCGAAGAGCAACTTAATCGGGCATGCTTTTAACGACAAATAAGAGGGCGCTGAACACTCTTTGTGACCAAACAAGAACATACATTTCACATATCACTCTGCCTGTGGGCATAAATGTGAGAGATTCATGTATTTACTTACACTAAACCATATGAATGAAAAGCTAACGTAGCTAATGCTAACTAGCAAAACCGGCTACTATCTTGGCGCGGTGATAACGTAAACAATCCTATAAAACACACAATGAGTTGATAGCAGACATTAACAAAGTGTACTCACCATCTCTGCTGTATTTAATCCTGTATGTGGATTAGTAGATTTGATAAGTTTTCGTCACAATAACGTTTGCACTTCGCAAAGCAGCACACGCTTTACCGCCGAGCAGGAAGTGAAACACTTTGACCTCAGAGGAGTCTTCATGTTTCCACACAGCGCCCCCTGACGGCGTGACGGGGGTACTGCATGCATGTCACTGAAAATTAGAAGTCACTGACAGTGCCTCATTTTCAGACAATTGTGTTTATATAATACTTAATCGCAAAAATTAAAAGTATAAGATATAATCTAGAAAGTGTAATTAAAACATTAAAAGTACTCAATGCAGAAAAATGTCCTTGTGACTCTTACACGATGATATATTGTATATTATAACATTAGATTATTGTAACTCATGCAGTCAAATAAAAGCAGGATTTGGCTGTTTTGCATATTATAATTTAGGCCATACAGGCCAACAAATAAAGCTCTTTTTTAAATTGTGGATCAAGCTGCTGATTTTGTCAATTAATACAGTGATTGGTTGATTTTATTTAAAACAAAAAAAAAAGAAGAAGAAAAGAAAAGAAAAGTCAGGAAAATGGGGAGGATTACCATCAGTATCAACCAGAGCCCAAAATGTCAGTGACACAGTCACAAGGCTTGTCTGATTCAACCAGTCCAATCCTAGAAATGCTTCATAATAATCTAAAGAAGAGGCAGCAAAATCAGGAATCTGGAATCTTGAAATATGAAAAATGACTTTAATGGATATAGAAACAGATGCCACTTAATTCTCTGTCAATAAACTAATAAAATAATCGACTTTATTGTCTCAACAGTAGGCTTGTATACTGTTTAATAGATAATAGACACAAAATAGCACAAAGAGATGTAAAATGACTATAAAGAAACATAAACTAATCTTGAAGAAGAAAGAAAACAACTTCATTGATAATGATAAAAATGAATTCTCTGTCAATAAATTGATCGAATGAGTTAATCACCTCACCTCTTGGCATGTATACTGCAAAAGCATCATGAGTTTATGCAAATTGTTAATTTGTAAAGTATTTAAAGGTGTTAAGGTACAATATTACCTACTGAGGTGTACTGAAGTTGAGTAAAAGTTAAAAGTAACTTTTGAAGTTAAGTAATTAAATCATTTAGTTTCTAGCAGAACAGCTGAGAGAGAGTCTGTGATCCTCAGAGAGTTTGAAGTTACCTCGTATTACTTTATGACCTGAATGTTCCCTCCTGCAGCATAATAACATGCTTGAAAGGACACATTGTCAAGATTTGTCATCCAAGACAAATTAAATCCTATATTTTTTCTCCTGAGGTTTATCCAGCATCACTGTCAATCTCTCTATGTGCCCTGGTTTGAACTATACTGTTCTCTATAGAATATTTCACTTTAACGCGACCCTTGCCAAAGAATTATTCAGTAATTAAAAACTTTGACCTCTTTTGGAGCAAGAAGCGAACTGACTGTCATATCTGGGTCGTGCTGGCTCTCTGTCTGGGCAGCTATTTCTCTCCAGGCACAAACAGTCTGAATATTTCACTCATTTCTCTGCGCTGAAGCGTTCAACTGTTACTAAAGCATCCGACAAGTTCAGACCTGAGACTCTGAATAAAACTAACATCTGATTTCCTACAGTAAAGGGATGGGTTCTGTCAGAAAATACCTCTGAAATTGCACCAGCGCTCGCTTTGCATGTTTGAAATACCCGTGTCCTTACATCATTTAGCCTATTTTTCTTCCCTCTCCTTTTGAGCTGCCCTGCGTGTAATTAACCAATCCGTCAGTCAGTCACAGTGTCAGTTGTGGCATGATAACAATGTGTGAGTGTGGGTGTGTGCGTGTCGGTGTATGTCGGGAGCAAGGGCAGGGCCGGTGAGGTGGCCAGGGGTGGAACAGCCCCCCTCCTGGAACCTGAACCACCAGTGCCGTCGTGACAGAAGACAGTATGTAAGTGATTTGTTAGTGTTAGAGCCCCGTGTGAAGTGACTGTTAACATTTCTTGCTGGAAAGTCAGATAAATAATCACAAAGAGACACAGGATGACCGCAAAAAGATGAAACATGAACTCTATAAGAAGAAAAATGGCCTTAAAGAGAAACAAACCAATTAAAACTAGATATAGAATGACTACAAAAAACACCAAAACACCACAAAGAGATGCTAAATGACTGACAATGAGACATCAGACAACCACAAAGAGACAGAAATTACAACAAAAAGCAACATGACTACAAAAAGTTGTCCAAAGACCAAGAAGAGACTCAAAATGACCAAAAAGAGATTCAAAATGTTTATGAAGAGACGTGGAACAACAACACAGAGATGCAAAACAACCACAAAAAGGCAGAAACAAACTATAAACAGACACAAAATGAGCAGAAAGAGATGCACACTGACTATAAAGAGACAAACATTGCCACAAAAAGGCAAAAAGATATACACAATGGCCATAAAAAGATCTGAAATAAGCAAAAAGAAACAGAAAAAGACAACAAAGATGCCAGACGAGTGCAAAGAGAGACTAAATAATCTCAGCACAAAATAAAAATGACTACAAATAGATGCAACATGACCACAAGAGACAGAAAATAAAAAACAATTAGATGCCAAACACTCATAAAGAGACAGAAAAGGACTATAAATAGATGCCAAACGCACATAAAGAGATAACAAATGACCACAAAGGGACAGTAAAATGACTACAAAGAGACGTATAAAGACAGAGTCTCAGTATCTGTAGAGCAGTCTGTCTCTCCCCGGGTTAAAAACTGTCTGCTGCAGCTTTCAACTTGTTGGTATCATCATTTGGAGGAAGACGGCTTTGTTGAAGAGGCCAGTCAGATCATTCCAGTCTGATGCCAAACGGCCCTTTGAAGTCTGCAGGCAGCTGAGAGCCGCCTGGTGCAGCTAAGTTAACAGTGGATGAGCCTGTGGAAGTGTTAAGCATGAGACTCATCAAACCTCCCCGACTGTGTGGAAGCGTCCACTGTTTGACAGCTGAAAGAGATTCTAACATCGTTTTAAACACCGATCCACCAAAATCGCTCCCAGCTGAACTATCGCATGAATCAGAATAACTTGGGCCTCCTCAGGATGAATTGTAATAACCTCTGACTGCTCCGGTTGGAAGCCGGTTAGCTTAGCTTAGCTTAGCGTTAGGAATGTAAACATCGATATAAAAGCATTTAAACCTCAGAGAAAGGCAGTACTTTTTTAATTTTTTCATCCTCAGAAGTCTTGGTACCGGTGACTGATCCAGGACAGAGAGAACAAAGTGAACAGGTGAGATAGTTTCATTTGGCTCAGTGCTTATTGGACACGGGTCAGACGCCCAGAAAGCAGGTCATGGTCCGATTACACAGCAGACAGAGAAGCCAAAGCCATGCTGTGTTCAGTGGAGCTTGACCCAAAATGGGCCGGAGTGGAAAGAACAGTTTTCCAACAACGGTTTCCACAAATGTTCTCTTTTTTTTTTTCTTTTTGTATTGTACCAGTACTGAGCACAGGGGGGCAGCCTGCAGCCTGATCACCGCTCCGTCCTTCAGCCAGGCTGAAACACACAAGCTGGAGTTTGTAATGACTGTAATCCAAGCTGTGCTTCTTCCAAGAGTTCATTTTCAGATATAAATGCGTTCATCCCATCCCCTCTTTTCTTTTTATAAGTCTATTAAAGCGGCCATTGTTTGGAGTAGACGGCCACAGCGGAATCAATAAGCTCGGAGTTTATTGGCTCGCATATTTCACTGGTTTTATATGAACACCGACAATGTTGTCAACAAAAGGCCGCAGCCGGGTTTCAGCCAAGCAGCCAATCGCTGTGAGTCCGAAGTGCGTCAGCGGCTCGTCCGCTGTCACTTTCCCCGTCCAAAAGCCAATTAGTCAGAAATGTGGATATGAGCGCTCGTTTACGCCCCATATCCGCTTTTCATCAGGCACCACGTGGTCTGTTCAGGGGGTCCTAACCTCGGTCATGTCATGGTTTTAATATCACAGCTGTGGAAAGTACTGAAATATTTACACAAGTAACCAACACGAGGAAGTAAAAAAACAAGGAATCCCCGTGTTCTCCATTCATCCTTCTTCTTTTGGGTGAACTGTTCCTTTAAAATCTTGGGTACACACTGATGCATTCTTTATACTTTCATGAATGTATTTTGCTGATACTACTTGTGTACTTTTACTTAAGTTACTTTGCAAATGGCACACTGCATCCGACTCAGTCTAAATCAATTTGTTTCACCTTCTGATCACCAGAAATATCCAAATATTGGATGTAGATAAATGTATAATGTACTTTTTACTTGTTACTTTAGATATTTTAAGACTTTTAATCAAGTACTGTTTGTGTGGGGGACTCTCATGTGTAGCACAGTAATATTTTAGTACCATATATTTAGTTTTACTTAAGTAAAGGTCAACACTGAGTGCTAAAACCAGAAATACTTTAGACTTTACAAACAACTGGACATCTTAATCTATAAAAACACATGATTTATATGTTGTATTAATGATCTGATCTGCAAAGCAACGTCAAAAGAGTATAAAATATCTTCCTCTGAATTGACTCATAACTCCAACACATGGCCTGAGTAACTGTACTTCGTTACTTCCCCCCCTGGCAGCTCTGCACTGAACTGGAATGTTCCTTTAAGTCAGAGAGAAAAGTGGAGGAGAGGCGGAGCTGCTGCTGTCACTACACCACCTCTCCGCGTCTCCGGCTCCTTAGAAATAGATGTGCGGGGCAGAGCGGAGCGGGCAGCAGGCTCAGTGCGGGGAAATGAAACACGCTGCGGGTCCCGAAGCAGCAGCAGCAGCAGCGGCGGCAGCAGACGAGCTGAGCAGACCCTCCTCCTCCTCCTCCTCCTCCTCCTCCTCCTCCTCCTCCTCCTGCTGCACCTCCTCTACTCTTCCTCTCCTCTCTCAGCGGGACATCACGCACCGTCCGGGATCATGTTGTTTCTCCATGAGTTATTATCGCCTTGTTGGATCGCAGCTGAGTGAAAGAGAAAGTCCACACTGGATTTGAACCTGCGCACTTGTCTCGCCCTGGATGAGATCTCTGCACGCGTCGTTTTCTTCATCATCTTCATCTTCATCATCATCATCATCCTCTCACATCTATATATTTCGGATTATTCCTGCCACTAGGAGATATGCTGGCTCTACTAGTGATCGGCCTGGCCGTGCTGTCAGATGCAGGTTAGTGTTGGTTTTTGTTCATGAAACATCCTGTTGTCAGAGTTCTTGTCACTGGGGCAACAATGTGCTGGGAGGAGGCGCAGCAATACAGAACTCGCCTTAATTTTTAGGCAATTTAATCTCTCGGCTGAAAGCGATTCTGATGTGGATTTCTGACACTTGAGCCCACATTTATTAAAAGCTTGGAGTTAATCCAGAATTACAAACTAAATGATTAAACTCCAGTATCCATTTAACCCCTGGTAGACAAAGAACAGGAGGGGATATGTCTGAGCCTCATTGTTGTTAAATTAGGCGGATTTAGATGGAAGTCTGGTATAGAAAACATGCTAGTGAGTTGTATTTACATTTAGATGAAAAGTTTGATAATTAGGTTTATTGAAGATCGTGTAAAATTCAATATAGTTCAATTTAATATAATTTACTCAATTATTTATCTTACATCCTAGTAATTAGAAACATTTGAGAATAATGTAAATCTAAAGGTTTAAGTCTGACCTTCCCACCTACAGACAGTTATGTAATTCAACATAAACTCCAGTTTAACACCAAACATGCTTTCTGAAAAGGTTCCTGAGTGCTAAACTTAATTAATTCAGCATCTAAATGTTTAATATGAGTCTGTCCGTGGAAAACCAACAGAAAGTTCCAAGTTTGAGATAATAAATCCACCCTGGAAGATGACACTGTGGCCCTCGGGGGGGTTGCAGAGCGTCTGGGAGGCGTCTGAGCTGCTGCTCATCCTCCCCGAGCTGCCAAACATTATCTATGTTAGAGTCCACGCTGGCTGCAGTCTGCAGCAGGCAGGTGCACAATGCCTCTATTATCCCTTTTGCATAACATTTCCGATCGAGGTAAATCACTTGACTTGTGTACACACTCTCTCTCACACACACACACACACACATTCACACTGAGTCACTCTAAATCTCAGCTCGTCCACTCACTAAAATACTGAATTTAGGAAACTGGGCAAAATCCCAACAAAACCTCCAAATGTGTTTAGGAAGCAAATATTTTTTATTTCGAGGGTCAAAGTCTAGCTTTTCAAGTCACTAACAAGACATTTTTTATTGCTTTATATGGTCAATTATTAGACATATGTTAGAAAATGATCAGTTTAGTTGGGGAGAGTTTTATTTAGTGTTCTTCTGTGGTGTTTTTTGTTTGCATATGGACTTTTAGAATAGGTTTTCATGGCAATTTGGGTCGCTCTCTCTTAAAATCTGAACTTCAGGAGATAAAAGGTTGATCGTTTTGACAAAAATTGTTCAGTTTTTGCCTTTTTTTTGAGGCTTATTCCTCCTCTTCATCATCCTACCAAAGAAATAGTCCAGGTGATGCTGCTGTTCTTCTTGCAGTTCTTCTTTTAGGGTTGTGAACAAAACAAGACATTTGAGGATGTCGTCTCATATTAATTGACAATTTTTAAGGCCTTTTCTGACCTTTTAATGAACAGATCAATCAATTAGTTAATTGAGAACATTAACAACCAATTAATCGACAATGAAACTAGCTTAATTTGCTATTAACATGGCTGCATTTTGTGTTTATGTTGAACAAATGTGGACAAATGCCTCTAGTGGAGTGTGATGTGGGTGAACTGACCCTTTAAGCTCAGGTATAGTGAGTGCCACACCTTGTCACACACACCTGACACACATGCTTTCACACTTTTTTTCCAGTTTTCTCCAGAAAGCTGTTATGTCACCATATTGACTCAGTGAACTGTTCTCCTCCTCCCGTCTGCTCCACCAGGTGTGTCGGCGGAGGTGTTTCGTGCAGGTGTGGCCCCTCGCTGTGAGAGCCGAGCCTGCAACCCTCGCATGGGTAACCTGGCGCTGGGTCGCCGCGTCCTGACGCAGACCGTCTGCGGCAACAACGGCACCGAGCTCTACTGCTCCTACTCGGACCCCAACGCCAACCTGGCCTGCAGCGCCGCCAAGTGCGCCAAATGCAACGCCGGCCTCCCGCTCCTGTCCCACCTGGCCGGGGCCATGTCCGACTCCTCCTTCCGCCACCCCAACACCTGGTGGCAGTCGGCCGAGGGGGTGGAGTCTGAGACGGTGCAGCTGGACCTCGAGGCCGAGTTCTACTTCACGCATCTCATCTTGGTGTTCCGCTCGCCGAGGCCCGCCGCCATGACGCTGGAGCGGTCGCAGGACTTCGGGAGAACGTGGAAGATGTTGCAGTACTACGCCTCCAACTGCAGCGCCGCCTTCGGGCTGGAGGAGGGAAAGGCGGGAGCGGGTCGGGACGGGGCCACCTGCACCTCCAAATACTCCGCGGCTTATCCCTGCAACCGTGGAGAGGTGAGGAGGGAGCGTTTAGTATTTTGAGTCTGTTTTTATGCTTCATGTTAAGTAATAGGCAAGTGTTTTTGCTGGTATGAAGTAAATGTTAGTCGTCTTCTTCCCCTGTAAGGTCTCACAGGTGCCCCCAGGTGCATGTGGCCAAACAATCTGAATTAAATAATATATATTCAAACAGGAAAATACAATCAGAGAAATCTCAGGAGGAGCAAAGTTGTAGGGAGAGTTAAAAAAAAGTCTGAAATTTAAGTTTGGGTTTCACTGTCAGGTATAAACAGTAGAATCATATCACTGTCTTTCACCAGAGCTGAGATCACTTTGCCTTTTTTTACTCTTTACAATTCATGACTACTTGCCAGAAGTGCCTGAGGTGATCAGATTTGTATCAAGTCTCGGTTGAATTCCCACCATTTCTCTCAGTCCAAATGCTGTCAGAAAGCAGGTTAACGCAGGTGGAAGCGAGGGCGGACACACACCTGCAGTGAAACGCCGGAGGGGGGCTGACAGAAGGTTTCCTGCCTTTTTTTTTTTTTTTCTTCCTCTGTGAATGAACTCCTGACAATGCCATATAAAACACGTCGGGTATGACAGGCAGACGCTGCCGCAGTGAGATCCGTCTCTAAACAAACGGTTTCTACAGCTCACCCTCGTCCTGCTGGAACAAATTCAGCCCTCTCTGCTGTGAAGTCACGCAACATGCGAGAGTCATATGGCGTCGTTAGCACGCTGAGCAGAATGAAAGAGCCAGGTGGGGGGAAGCTCTGCGAATGTGTGTGTGCGTGTGTGCATGAGTGAGGATTTAATAGGCGTACTTTGACTGTAGCACGAGAGGGCTTCCTGAAGTCCATTGATGTTTAATTGAAGCAGTGTGTGTCGGGAGCTGCTCGGCAGATGTGTGTGTGGAGGCGCATGCCGAGCGTGGTGCTGCTTCTGGACCCCCTGGCGTGATTCTCATGTGTAACGTGTGTTTACGTCCTCTTTGACTGACTGCTACGACTCCCTCCGAGGACTCCTCCCAGGTGCTATGAGCCGATTCTGCCGCCGCGTATCGTAAATCTTTCTGGATGCGCTCCTCTGCTTTCCTCGCACGCTCCTGTTTCGAGAAAGAAACTGAGAAATTGGCCCTTTGTGAATTTATTTCATGATTCCTCACTGTGTCGCTGTACTCGCTGCAGCTCAGCCACCTGTGCTTGAAGCGTGACCTTCGCCCTTTGACCCCTCAACCGTTTGACCCGGAGGTTAAAAGAGGTCAAGTAGCGCTCTGACAGAGCAGCTGCTGCTGCTCAGCTGTTCACACTGTTTCTGCCTCTGTGTGTTTGTGTTATCATTGTATCACATCACCTGTAATGACAGTTACGTGCCTTTGGCTGCTGCAAGATGATAAAAACAAGGCGCTGAACCGTGCAGTATGGATGAGTTTGTGTTTTAGTGTCTCGCCTCTTCTGTTTCTTGTACAAATATGAAAAGAATGGACAAATATGAAAAGACTTGAACTGCGACAGGGGTGCCATATTGCACAAAATACCAATTTCTACGCAATGTTGCTTTAATTATAGTATGATAAATGGATCCTGAATGAAACAATCTGACCTATTTCATTGGCTGATATTACATCAAAGCCTTCAGAAGTATTACCTTTCCGCTACGTCAGAGTAAGTCAAAAACACAACTGCTGCGACAACATGTACTGCAGGGTAAATAAGCGGTATCAGCTGACCGATAACTTGACTTAAAGTTTATCTGCGTGCACGTGTGTGATCGCTGCTGGCTCCGGTTAAAAAGATTTGAAGGTTTCGGGGGCTTGAACTGTGGCTGGGAGCGATTACACCAGGTCTTCTCAGCTTTCTGCCTCTCTTCTTTCCCCCCGCTAACATGAAAGCGTGTCGTCTCATGCGCTGGAAGCTTTCCGTGTTCACCTGTAATGTGGGGAAAAGGTGGCGTGTGTGTGTGTCTGTGTGCTCGCGCGTGTGTGTGTTGAGCATGCAGGGCTCCTTGTCTTATTTATGAGGTCAGCCGGGTTGGAAGAATGTGAGTGTTTGTTGTAGAGACTGACCTCCTTAGGGAGGAGAGGGAGGCAGACTGGCCT
The DNA here is from genome assembly GCF_904848185.1 of Acanthopagrus latus. Lineage (NCBI taxonomy): Eukaryota > Metazoa > Chordata > Actinopteri > Spariformes > Sparidae > Acanthopagrus > Acanthopagrus latus. The sequence continues at coordinate 18,287,352 of NC_051052.1, forward strand.
ACACACACACACACACACACACACACACACACATTCTCTTTTCCACTGTTCCTCGAGCACACACACACACACACACACACACACACACACACTCTTGTCCGTGCCCTTCCAGATAAACTCATACAGTCGGCTCTCCTCTGTCTGCTGGGAAGGAAGTGCCGTTGCTCTGATGGATGTTGGTACCGTTGGCTAGACACCCATCCCCCCTCTCTGTTTCCCTCTCCGTCTTTCTCCTTCCATCAATGCCCATTGTGCCTGTTTACCAGATTACAGTCCACAGTGCTTTGATGGAATTACCGCCTGTTAAAGCCAGACTTACTGTATTTTGCAGTCTGAAGTGGACACATGGCCCACAGTGAACCCACCGCCACAGGACTCTGAGAGACAAAACAAAAACCTGGCTGTGATTTATTACATGTTATTGACTGCAGGTGTAAAATGTTTTCATCTACTGTACGTACGCTTCAAGACTCCTCAATAACCCACACAGATAGTTTCTAATAGCGGGCGTGTTTCATTCTCATACTGTGAATACAGTTAAAGGTTCCCTGCTGAGTTCTCTTGTAAACAAACATCAGTATAAATGTTTACAGTCAGTGTGTCGTCTTCTTGTCTTCTCCCAGAGGCCCAACAAACCAGATGATCGCATATCCTGTCTCACGAAACATCTGCAAAGCGTTTTGAAAAACAATATTTTAAAACCCAGATTGTGTGTCATTGTTTGCCGTCCACCAAACTTCTTCTTTCCTGTTTTGTTGTTGAGACGTTGCTACGTTTTTTTGTGTGCAGCCACCAACAATTTCAGGTCCGTTAAAAAGTGTAAAATCTCAGGAATATGTGTCGCGTATTCGTTCAAGCTCATGCGCATCCATTTGAATGCTCCTAATGTTTACGTAAACACAGGTTGCATGTCAAAATGTTCCATAGCACCGCTAGCTGTCAAAAACTTCACAGGGTGCCTTTAAAGGACAACACGCACAGAAAACACTTCTGGCGTACGTCACTTTTTCTCTGGCATCTCCACAGACAGTTTTCACACAAATCTCCAGCTGTCTATGTGTTTATACTTGTTTGATCAAGGCCTTTGTTTCACTTTGGGCTTTCTGGTTTAGTGTTTCACTTCTGGTAGACTCTGCGGGCTAAAATAAAAACCATGAATCAATAAATGAAAGCAAATTTCCTGGTGAGGACAGTTTGGTAGACCACTGTCCTTACTGTCCGCTGGTTCTCACGACATTGACGGTCAAACGTTGGTTGGAGAGTCTCTGTGGGTTGAACAGACTGGATGCTGATTGAGCATCGCTTACATTTTGCTTTGTTTTCAGGTCTGGTTTGGGTTACTACCAATGGCAAACTCAGGATGTTTGAGGGGCAGGGGCAAAAAAATAAAAAGTGCACCAGCATATGAGTCGTTTTATATTTATAGTAAAGAGCGGGAACTTCTTATGGTTCTCAGAAGAATAAAAGTAAGGCTGCATCCAACCACAGAAAGCAATTAAAAGCTATTATTAGGAAATTAGGAAGGCAAAATTAGGAATGATCTCTGACAGTGTCCTCTATTAGTTAAACTTATTTGCTTGGTGTCTTAAAACCTGTAACTTACATCATATTAACACAAACATGGGTCTCATCAGCGTATCAGCGAATACTAACTTTTCTTTAAAAGAGAAACTAAGATCGGGCTGTAGAAACTCCAAGATGGCCTCCTGCTGAATGTATGTTGTGTGAAGAAATCCTCAACGCTGATGTTTGTGTGCATGCCAGTGTGGTTGTGTGTGCGAGCTGGTGTTGCTGTGGTGTCACCGGGCTGTCGCGGGCCCTTTGTGCCGCCCTGAGTTATGTGAAGCTGCATCTCCGTCCCCGTCTTTGTCTGGCCCTGCTCTCCGTGCTCTCCCGCGGACCGGCGCCCCTCGTCCTATTTGTCGTGTTCTCTTAATTGTGGACCACAATGCCGTGACCCCGCGACCTTTTTCAACAACAGGGAAATTAATAGTGCTCCTCCCATCACACTCTCGGCCAGTCATCCAGCCAATGAGGGAGCAGCATTGGGGCGGGGGGGGGGGGGCTTTTTACTTGCATCTCCACCAAAAGCTTCAGCTAAAGAAAACACACACTTGCACACATAAACACACACACACACACTACTCATCCCATGATATCAATGACAGCCAGTGACAACAACACACACTTTGTGGAGGGACACACTGCAAACACACACATTTCTTTCACAGCGAGAGTTGGAGCAGACACCAACTTTTTTCACCCCGGCAACAGCAGCGGTGCTGGTTGCCAGTGGCAGCAGTAGGCATGGCGATGGCAGCCCATAAAGGGGATCTTCGATTTGAAGGATGTCCAGGGACCAGACAGAGTAGAGAGGGAGAGGGAGAGAGGGAGGGAGGAGGGGAGGCAGAGGGAGAACTCATTTAAGGACACCCAGCAGCCTCGTGGTCACGTGAGGACGTGGTCGGTGACGGCGGGGCGGAAGGTCAACGTTTGGTGCGCAGATAAAAACCAAAACAAACCCCCATTAACATGACAGACGCTGTGACATGAGCAGCGTCAATGAAACAGCTTGTGTCACTTAATAAACCCGTCTAATCCCTGTAAATCATGAAGTGGGGCCGCTAGAGAGAACAGCGTCTTCTCGTGCACTGTTCAGAATTTTATCAACCTTTTTCAGTAATTAAAGCCATAAAGCAAAGAGGGAGAAACCGTGAAACCGGGCCTATTCTGGACCCAAAGTTTTGTGGAAATCAATGGAAAATCAAGCTAAAGACTATTTACCACTTACCACCGTGAGTCTCATTGTATTGCAATGAGACAAGTGAAAATGGAGTTCTGTCTTTGTTGGGCCACTCAATTGAATCTTGATGTGATTTCTGATCAGATTTCAGGTTTCTGTCGTGTCTTTTGCCGCCTGGAAAATAGCCGGGTGTGCACAATAACAGGTGTGACAGCAGATCTCCCTCTCTGACTAACAGGTGATCTACCGCACGCTTCCAAAGTGGGAATCCCTGGATCCGTTCGGGGCGGAGGGCCAGCAGCAGCTGAGGGTGACCAACGTCCGAATCCGGCTGCTGAAGCGTCAGGCGTGTCCGTGCCAGGCCAAAGACCTCGACTCGGCACACGAGGACCCTCCCACCCGACACTTTGCCATCTACGACCTGATAGTGAAGGGAAGCTGCTTCTGTAACGGACACGCCGAGCAGTGTGTTCCTGCTCCGGGGTACCAGCCCATCAGAGACCGGACCAACCACGTGGTGAGAGACGAGTTCCGACTTTCACATTCTCTTAAACTCTTTCTTACATGAAAGTGGCACTCATGCACCACTCTTCCGCTCTCTCCACCTTGTTTTGACATCCTGGCATGTTTTTACATTCCCCATGCACACTTGTTCTGAGGAAATCAAGATTATAAGGCTTGATACTTGCAGACTAAATGACTTGTTCACTTGGTGTTGGCAGTCATCTTAATAACAGACTGAAGGAGGGGTGGCGGGGGGGGATCACCTTTCTCTCTCCTGCTTCCTCTGTTCTTCTGTCTGCTCGGATAAACAGCTGCCTTTCCGCTGATAACAAACCCCAGAGATGTGGATATTGATTCAACAGAGCGTTACTGGTGGTGTTGATGTGTGTGTGCGTGTGCTGATGAAGGTGTGATTCTGTGTTTTTCCTGGAGATCAACCGTAAGCGTTTCGGAGCCGGGCTCCTATCACAGCCATCTCCACAAACAGAAACGCTGGCTGACTTTGAAGCCTGTTCTGCAATCAGTGAGGCTCGACAGGGAAAGTGTGAGTCAACACGGAGTTTCCTTTACAATTTATATAAGCAAAGACATTTAGACAGATAAACAATAGTGTTACATCAGCATATACAGTAGTAAAGCTTAACTGATGAGGCTGATAGAGAAAAATCAGATGCAAGTGTTCAGCCGATACTTGTGCATGTACATAAACAAGCATTTTTGACACGGATCTCTTGTTGTCAGAGATTTTCTACCATGATTTGCACCATAAAAAAACAATTTAAAATGTAACAGTGTGGCTTTTTTAATACCGCAAACATATCTTTTGCAGTCCTGTTGGACATTATTGGCCTTATTTTACATATGTGGTCAGGATGCACGTTCGTTTATTTGATCCTTTTAAGAATAGAAACTTTTTGTGACACGGGTTTCTTTTTGTATCTGTCACAAAATGTCCTCCGGTTTTGTTAAACGGTTTTGGTTCTAATATTTAAATCATGTTTGAATTAGACACATTAGAATATACAGTATTTAGAGGGCTAGTAGGCTCATCATAGTGATAGTAACATTTTGGGGAAAAAACTTTTTTTTTCTTTGCAAATGTTTGCACGCTCACTAAACTAAGATGCTGATGGTCTTGGTTGCCTTCTTTGGTTGTGTTCTCCACACTTTCATCAAACTGTTATTTCCCAGTGTAGCTGTAGTCTGGTTATGTATTTAAAATGTCTGTATTAAGCACAGGGTACCAGGACAATGACTCTTTCAAGGGTTAGAGTTAGAAAAACAAGCCAAATAAGATCTGGAGTAGGACAAGTCTTGCTTTTTAACTTCTACTTATATCTTTTCACTTTCTACTCTATTTTACATCCTGTTAGTCATAAAGTGTATGAATCAAAAACAGGATGAGTTGCCTAGATAACTTAACACTCCTTGAAATTTGCTTTCTGACAAGCAGCTGAAAAAATCTCATATTTTACACCGATATGAAACAGAGAATGTTTGGTATGATGCGTGATTGATGAACATGGCGGTTCATGTGTTTTCTTTGCTGATACCAGCTTTTTTCTGTAATGAAGCTGCTGATAGCCGGGTTATTGGACACAGTCTTTAAATCTTAAAATCTGATTATATTCATGCCAAGAAATTCCAAGTAGCTCTGACGAGTGTTTTCATCAGGATTTCCTTATTATGAGGGTCGAAAATCCTCTTTAGATCACAGAGCTGTAAAACCCTCCTCCGCACGCCAGGGTAATAATCATAATAGATCATTTTAATGCTCGCGTGTGTGGCTGATGTCCATTTCTCACAGCAAATATGAGTCCTAAGACCCTAAAGTTTGAAGAGTAAATCTTTTTGTCCTCACAACATTACCTCAGGTCATAGGCGCGTCGTTCTGCTGTGTGCCATGCGGGAGCGTTCGGTAAACACATGGAGGTTATGTAAGTGCCTTTGCCTCCTATCAGCAGTTTGTTTTCGGTGTCTGTTTCGACCCAGAGCCTCTGTTTCTGGCAAAACCCAAACAAGCAGGGCTGCTCAACATGGAAGATGAGGGCAGAGATTACAGATTACTCAGTGAAAGGAAGGGCGAGCAGCGGTGGAAGGTAACAGTAGTAAAACCACGCTGTAAGAATACTCCACTAGAAGTAGAAGTATGCATTTAAAGCAGTACCTAAAGGATAAGTTCACCCCAAAACAATGTATTCGGTCATGATCTGTTCACTCCCATGCGGATAGAAAGTAGGATGAACCAAAAAAATAAATCCACACAGCTCGTGTGGAGATTTTAAATGGAAAGAAATGGTATGAAACATAGTAATCTGAAAAAAAAAACAAGTTACTGAAGCTGTCAGACAAATGTTGTGGAGAAAAAAGTACAATATCTACCTCAGAGATGTAAAAAATTGTAGTACAGTACTAGAAAATGTACTTAGTTACATTCTGCCAGTGTGTGTGTGTGTGTGTGTGTGTGTGTGTGTGTGTGTGTGTGTGTGTGTGTGTGTGTGTGTGTGCGTGCATGCATGTTGGGGCTATGTCATAAATGTGTGTGACCACCCTCTGCACCAAAAAAACAAAAAAGTGTAGCATTTTTGTCTTCTCAGTACAGTGGGGCTTGTTTGTTTGGTCTGCGGTGTGTTAGGGGTGTGTGCTTAAGCATGCAGTGTTTTGTCTGCTTCAAGTGTGTGTGTGTGGGTGCGTGTGTGTGTGTGTGTGTGTGTGCGCAGTAATCGGTGGTGAAAGTGGTTCTGATACATCAAGTCATTACTGACCCCAGACACCGAGTGTAGACGACAAGGACCGGTTTGTTTGTTTGTTTGTTGTTGTTGTTTTGTGCTCCTTTGCCCCCACATAAGGGTTCTGTGGTTCAGGGTGATTACACTGTCTGTTAGTTAGCTACAAAGCCAACACACACACACACACACACACAGACACACACATAATGACATCCAGTGACAGCTACTGGAGCGTTAGCAGCAATTAGTCCAGTCTGGGTTTGCGCTTCATTTCCATAATTCTGTAACTCTCTTAGTCTCTTTCTTTTCATTTCTTTCACTTACGTTTAAGTATTTAAAGAGTCACTCCACCTATTTTACACAGAAGTGTCTGTTAAGAGGAGTATAAGTGCTACTTTGTGTGTTAAAACTGTTATGTAAGGTTTTCAGAACGGTCTGGAGAATGTTCTCGAGAAGCAACAATTCTTGAAAGAAAATCTCTCTCTTGTGCAACAGTGAAACACTTGAGTGATCAGATCTTTAAATCACCTTAATCACAAAATATGGAACATAAAATGTAACATGCTGTCTCTCCTAATTATGTGTATTTGCTGTAACTGGTTGGTCAATATGGAAGAGGTTTTCTCCAAAAGAAAATCAAATTTAGTATAATAGCATCGTACCCAGTGTTTTAAAATTGTGTAGCGTCTCTGGTTTTGGACCATATTTGTCCGAGAGGGTTGAGCTGCAGAAGATCTCCTGATTGGATTTCGCTTAGAACCCGTCACAAGGTAGCCACGCCCTGAAGCATACCCTGCTTTATCCTCTAATTTACTCTAAATGGGTCTGTCATGTACAAAATGAACATCATGCTGTGTTGAAGAAGACTTGAAACTAGAGATCGAGACCATAAACTTGTTAGGAAACTGTTTACTGAGGTAATAAATCAAGTGAGAAGTACGGTCATTTTCTCATAAGCTTATATACAACCTGACTTCTTTCTGGAACCAGCGGAGTTGTACCCCTGCTTGCCATTGGAAAGAATACAGGTGGAAGACACTAAGAAATGAAACACAAGAGTGTGCAGAAAAAGGGTGGAAAAAAGACAAAGACAGGAAGTGGAAAGTAAAACACGACACATGAGGAGATGCTTTCAAAATAAAACAGGAAATCCCAAAACTAAAACAGTGGACCAGGAGAGTTTTCAGCTAAAACTCTTACATGTTGCTCACAGAGACCGTTGACGCTGTATCACCGTGCTGAAGGAAGCAAACATAAACTCATGGACGATGAGTTTATGTCATGAAACTGCTCCTGACAATTTCCGTGAATTGTCTCGAGTAACCAGGTTATGATTTCTGGAGAGAGACGTTGCTGTTGAGCTTTTCAGATGAATTTTTTTGGCGTTTTGAGCATCACAAGCCGAGCGTCGCCTAGTTTTATTTTACTGAATAAAAGGCAGACATCTCTATGGCCTCATCCTTCAAAGATATTCATTTTCATCCCATTTTAAAGAGCCTTTGGCAGCTTCCAGAAGTGTTTCCATCCGCACTTGGTCCTCCTCTGCTGTGTCCTCTGTATGGCTGAGCTTACATGGTTGCATGTGTGCAGCTCTCAGTGTGTATATGTGTTAATTGTCCCGTATCACGATATGGTAAACATGTGAAATGGGTTGAAATACCAGCTGCCTGGACCTGAGCCAGCTGCTGCTGCTGGCCAGTTCCCTTCTTCTCCTTCTCCTTCTCCTCTATATCTTCTTCTTCGTCTTCTTCGTCTTCTTCGTCTTCGTCTTCGTCTTCGTCTTCTTCTTCTTCTTCTTCTTCTTCTTCTTCTTCTTCTTCTTCTTCCCTGTCCATTTCTTCTCTTCCTGTGCCCTTCCTCTGTTTCCACTCTCTCACACATCTTCATTAATAACTTCTTCTTCTTCATTTTTTCGATATGTGTCATTAGGTCTCCTGCCTCCTGTTCGCCTGGACCTCTCATTTAAGCAATTGCTCCCCTTATTAGTGTGATTGAGCCGCTGTAAAATCAGTCATGTGTGTTCACCTCCACATTGTCGGGCTGATCCGGGGTCAGTTCAGGCAGGGGGGAACATGTTGCTTCAGGCTTCATTCTATAGCATGTGGCTGTGTTTAACTGTAAACTCAGTACAGTGTGTTTGTGTGTGAGTCGGAGCCAATCAGGAGGTAGTGACACATCACACACCGTGGGAAACAGACGCAAGAATTAGTGAGTGTGTATTTTCCAATTTCTGTGGCAGTGTGTGTCTACCTCTGAAATCATTGTATAATCGTGTGTGTGTGTGTGTGTGTGTGTGTGTGTGTGTGTGTGTGTGTGTGTCCTACATTACAGTTGCACGGTGTAACGCAAACAAATAAAGAGCTTCCTCAGATGCCTCGCCCCCCCTCCCCTCCCCTCCTTCAATCATTATCCAGCATGCATGGCATTCCAGCTCACAGGAATGACAAGGAGATTGTTATTGTGCTCTCAGCGCTGCATACTTGCACTCTTCTCATACACACACACACACACTCGTAAACACACACACATACACACACACACATACACACACGCGCTCACACAGGCTTTTCAGACCGGAGGCCCGTTCTTGTTTCCAGTGATGAAGCCAAACAATCAATCTCCATTCACTAATTTCAGGCAAGGGAGTACGAGAGAGAGATAGAGAGAGAGTGATGGGGTGAGAGGATGTTAGAATATCAGAGGAAGTGGAGAAGAAGAAGAGGAGGAAAGAAAGAAACCAGAGAAGAAGAACTGGAGATAAATCTAAAAAACAGACTCGTCCTCGCGTAGAAACTTCCCTCTCCGTCACACTGACCTCTTTGTTCCTCTCATCCTTCCTTCTCTACCTCTGTCTGTCTTTTTTTTTTCTTGTTGCTAATGAGCTCCTTCTCTCTTCCTGTCTCTCTCAGGTTCATGGGAAGTGTGTGTGCAGACACAACACTGCAGGTGATCACTGCGAGCGCTGCGCTCCGCTGTACAACGACCGGCCCTGGCAGCCCGCTGACGGACTGACGGGGGCTCCACACGAATGTCGGAGTGAGTCGAACAAACGCAGTCCCACAATTTTTTCCACCACAGGAACCTGAAGGGGAAAGTTTGGTTCTCTGTGGTGGTGCTGTATGAGGTTTCTCTCCATCCATGACTTGGTTTTATTGTGACAGACACACTATACGCCAAAATAATCATTCAACATAATGACACCAAAAGAAAAATTAACTTAAAAAGATCCGTTCAGTTTAAGTGTATGTGATAGTTAGAATATTTCCCCTCTTTACCTCGATGTCAAACAGCCATTTCTCCAAAACCACCAGAGTTCTTTGACACAATCACTAATTTTACCTCGCAGAATGCAGGAGTCGTCATCGGTTGGTGAGAATAGCAACTCCTGAATTCTGTGAGGTAAAATGACTGTTTCTGTCAGTGGAGTCTGGTGCTTGACGGAGCAATAGTGGCTTCAGTTTCCTGTCAGAAAGCGCCGCCTGACAGCACGATAAATGACAAATACATGAAGGTGAAGGTGGCTGAAATGTGTTTTGCCTGCTTCATAACTTGGCTTCCTCCAGACTGGACATGTGCTGATTACAATCTACTGTCAGTAACACACTGAACATGGACAGGAACATCTTATGACGCCACCTCCAGTGTTGTAGTCAAGACCACCTCAGACAAGACTAGGACCAGAGTGTATCGAGATGGAGACAAGACCGAGTAAAAATATGGTTGAGTCCTCGATGAGACCAAGACTAAATACTCCAACGTGACCTGCTTAAAGATAAATAAGAACTATCCCTTTGAACGGTTAATGAAATGTGCAGACCTGCTTTCATGACGCTTTCTCTCGAAAGTTCCCGGAGACACATTTTGGCTTTTCTTAGCATCAAGTTCCAGATGGTTTCAGGTGGTGCCAGCAGTGCTGTTGATGACGATAAGTCAATCAGATGCGACGTCACATAGCAACAAGAGCAACGAGAACAAACAGCCAAACAGTAACAACTGTTTATGTCTGCAAGTGCAAACACAGCCGCTATAAAACACATGTTGGACAAATCATGAGCTCTGAGCCCTGATGGGGATTTAGAGGAGAATTTGGGTGCAAGAAAAGGTAAAAACCTGCAGATTAAGAACAGAATATAAGATCATTACAAGATTTGGACCCTCAACAAGCTTCTACTTCCTGTCTCACGTTTGTAAAATGCAGCTATGATGTTATAGAAACCTACCAGACACTTGTTTATCACGTAGTTCCCGACACATATACAAGAGGCTAAAAATAAACTGTATCGCAAGTCATGTGAGGTAAACATTTCATAGTTCATTACACAAAAAAGGTGGTCTCTTCATGGAGGGCAGCAGCTATAAAGATTTGTCAAAAGGGATGAAAACACGAAGCTATGAAGAATCATGTGACGTGAAAATACAGCCTATAGATATTGTGGAGAAAACGTGTAAATGTAAACTTTTCCGAGCCACTTTACAGAGTCTACTCATCTTCTGCTCGTCTTCATTGCTGATGCGTTCATGTCCTCCCTCTCGCTCCAGAGTGTAAGTGTAACGGACACGCTCAGAGCTGCCATTTTGACTGGACGGCGTGGCGCGAGTCGGGCCAGCGCAGCGGAGGCGTGTGTGACTGTCTCCACAACACCGAAGGACGCCAGTGTCAGAAATGTAAAGCCGGCTTCTACAGAGACCCTCAGCGACCTCAGACCGCCCCCGACTCCTGCAAACGTAAGATTCACACACACCAAATGTATCTTAGTAAGCTGTGGATGGTTTGTTATTGGCATCATCTGGTTGTAAGGAGTCAATTTAAAGGTGCCAGACTACTAAAAGCCAATTAAAAAAGTTTGTTTTTTGGAAATTTATGATAGTTTTTTATTCCAAGTAGCTTTAAAAACTCTTGAATCCAGGTGGAATAATGTGAATGCAGACTTCAGGCTTTTTTACTCATGATGTCCATCATTTTCTTACATTTTAAGAGGGAATACAATGAACAACTTAAACTTTAAAAGTGATTTTTCTTTTATATTCCGAACGTGAACAAGTAAGGTTTTATTTCATAGTAAAACACCTCATAATACACCAGCGTTTAATATCAAGAAATATTTTAATGGTGTTGTTTTTGTATTAAAATAGAGAGTAAAGCACAATTAGTCATACCTGTACAAGATTATCTTAAATCTTGTAACCAAGATCTGATATTTTCACTGCAACACATCCTCAGGAAACAGGCGTCCCTCTTGTAAATTCTTTTTCATGTATACTTTTTTGGCAAACTGACACCAGTAAAACCCACAACCGCGACATGTCGAACACATTGTAAAATTACATGACGCATCGTTAATCATACCAGTGTTGACAAAATGTTGCTGGTGTAAATCACAACATTAACCTCACACACACACTGGCACGGCGCGCTCGTTCCCTCGAGGAATGCTGAGGACTGAGATCGCAAGCCGGGACGTGCTGATGGGCACCTGGCTCGCTCTGTGTGTGTGTGTGTGTGTGTGTGTGTGTGTGTGTGTGTGTGTGTGTGTGTGTGTGAGAGAGACAGCAGACGGCCCGCGCTACATCCACCGCTTACACCATAGTTAATCATCAGATGGGGACATTCCTTCGTCTTGACTCAAAGCTCGACACACAACCCCTGCATGACCATCCCGGCTTGTTTTGCCATTTTTCACGTGTGACTCAGAGCTCGTGTAGCTTCGTGGGTAATCATTGGTAGTTGTTGTAAATGTGTGAGGGTCCTCTATGTATGCGTGTGTGTGTGTGTGTGTGTGTGTGTGTGTGTGTCTGGGTTAAGAAGCAGCGTTCTGCCCTCCGGCGATGAGACGCGTCTTAAGTAAACACGCGATAGTCATCCATAACCGCAGAGCAGTGGCTACATTCTCTTCTCAGATTATCTGTCAGATTTGACCCAGTGAGCGCCGTCCTGCTGGTACGTCGGACTCGCGCATGATTCCTACAGTATGAGTGTGTTTGTGTTCACGTAGGCGGTGAATTCAAAACAACTGTCAAATTGTACCAGACCATTCAAAAACACGTAGAGGGGAGAACGTGTTGGCTATCAGCCCGATTGTATGGCTCAGTTTGGGTGTGTCCTCGAAATGTAACCTTATTATCATATTAAGAGATTTATTATGACAGAAATAGGATTTGACAATAAAAATTTTAAAAACATACAGGAATTTATAATACAAACATTGTACTAAATAGTGGTAGTAGAATAAATAAACAAGAATGAAACTATAGCCATGCGAGCAGTTTCTTTGAGGCAGTTTTATTAGCAAAATGCTAACATGGCTAACATGCTCACAATGACAACATGCTAACATGCCGATGTTTAGCAGGTGTTATATTTACCATGTTCATCCTCTTAGTTTAGTGTCTAAGCTAACATTTGCTAATTAGCACTAAGCAAAGTCCAGCTGTGGCAGATGTGCAGACATTTGTTTCCTTTATTTGGTCATAAATCAACATATTGGACAAAAACTAAACAGAAAGGAAGTGAATGTTTGAGCCAGTATTCATGGCAATCCATCCGATATTTTTTTGAGAGGCTGCCTTCTCGCTGTGCTGCCACTCAGCCTGTCTGCTCGACATAAAGAGCCCAGAGACACTGCAGTTGATACTCCCAAAGTGTTGGTGTGTTTACTGGAGCAGCTACAGCTAACAGTGCGCTGCATCAGCTCCACCGCCGGCTGTTTGTTTTAAACAATTTCACCTCGAGAAAACCGCAAGCACAGCCACTGAACATACAGATAAGAAATAATAGCTCGGTCGCAATCTAACCAAACTGTACGCTTAATCACAGTGCACCACCTTTGTGTGTCATCTCTTATCTGTATTAATATCACACAGATGTTCTCATGAGCCACAATGAATTGATTGTTTTAAAAGTTATTGAGCAAGATGCTGTGACATCACCTCCACTTCAGAAACCCCCTCAGAGGAAAACTGAGATGCTGGAGTGAAGCGACATTAGCCAACTTGTTTATACATGGCACCGTAGGCCGTCCTACACATGTGGGCCCAGTTTTTTAACATTATGACAGAAATTCCCTACAGTATTTGTAACAGTGGTCCTTTCTCCGTCTCTCTGTCAGCTAAGGAGTCCTTGGCCTGAAAAATGTTGACGACCTCTGCTTTGGAGTCTTGTTTCACCCCATAAATCTATAACCTTGTCTCACTCATTGAGCATGTACACCAGCCTCTTATGACAGCGAGAGGCCTAAATCACTTTCTCGGAGTCGAGCCATTCTGCTCCATCAGCATCGATCTTATCAGGATCTCATAGATGATGAATTAGACTTCTTTTGGAGCAAAGGTTTGCCAACATGCCTCTCAGTTTATGTGCGCTGGCATCACTGATAAAGGCAAAGAAATTCAAGGCAGCAGATTTTTTAAAACAGACGTTATGCATCTCTGATTTCAACGATTGCCCGAGGTGAAAATCTCACCTGTTGGGTAACTGTGGAGGCTGAAGGGCTAATGAATCCTCCCTGACAGCTGATTGATAGAAACAAGGAGCGATGGAAAGCTCGGAGAACCCCTGAGACGAAGGTACGGGTTGTGAAATCCCGCTGTAGCCCTCGCTGACAATGGAGGAATTTCCCTCCGTCGTGAGGAACATTTTTTTCATACCAAGCTCCGAGGGGCCCGGGAAAGAAAACACTCTTGTCAAGCTCGTACACACTAAACTCTTTAGCATGGGGGGGTTACAGTGTGTGTGTGTGTGTGTGTGTGTGTGTGTGTGTGTGTGTGTGTGTGTAGTTTGTTGTCTGCACAGGTTGCTCAGGCAGGTGTCTTGTCATGTCTCAGCTCATGAAGTTTTCATTGTCTGCGCTGCTGCAGCTGTCAGCTATCTTAGATACACACACACACACATTTACACACAGGAGTCCTTGTGTGTTGACCCCTTCAAGTGCTCATAAATTCTCACGCAGATATGTAAACACACACACACACACACACACACACACACACACCAAACATATCGTCACACGTGTTCCAGCTCTTCATGGAACAGAGGTGGTGCTGTAATATCGTTAATTATTAACATGCGGAGGCTGCTCGCGAAACAATCGTGTTGATGGTTGCACACACACACACACACACACACACACACACACACACACACACACACACTTACACACAATGCTTCTCAGCGTCTATATCAAGGTCTCGTGTCATAATAGCCGCAATATATTTCAAATATGTGTGTTTCTTTTGTGTTCTCGCGTTCGTGTTCGCCTCTGTAAAGTCCATAAATGCGATATCTTTATTATTTTATTGATATCGCACAGTTCAATCTCGTGATAAGATTTATCTTATCTTTGTTGTACCTGGTCACGGATTCACCCAATAAACCGTCTGGTTTTGAGTTCAGTACGGTTGATGTGTCTTTCTGAGACGTCGTTCTCGCAGGCTGAAGACAAGAATGTGCATCATTCGCAGTTTGACAAGTCGAATGTTGGAAACGTCTGCTCCCTTTTTGTTAAAGAAATTCAGACAAATAAACTTACTTAAACTTTGATTCTTAGAGGAACCTATAATCTCCGACTAACCACATATACCCACGGCTTACCAAAAAAACAAAGGAATTACAGAAACACAGATAACACTTAATATAAGACACACTCACCTAACAAATAACACATTTATCTCATATTATTTCAATAAATCCTGATATGCAAATCTTCAGAAATTGAGGTTTGATTGATTACAAGCAGCTGAATACAATTTTAACTGGCATTTTTTGCAGAGTTGCAATGAATTGAATCAGTTGATTAATCTGTCATTAAAAGCATTCATGTTTGATTTTCATGGTATTACACAGAGAAAAGCATCAAATCTTCATATCCGAATAGCGAGAATCTATTGTTGTTTTCCTTTGCGGTGCCTTGAATTGCATCATTTTAAGATTTGAAAGTTGCAGTGTTTGAGCGACGAGTTCTGGTGAGCGTTCAACGTAACTAACAAAGACAAAAGTTCCAATCGGGTCGAACGAAAAGAGCCGTGACGTCGGCTCTCTGTTTCAAAACCACCTGCAGAGCTGATGCTGAAACGTGATGGGTGGTGCTAGCTCAGGCTTGTGAGAGCTGACCAATCAGAGCAGACGCTGCTTTCAAG
Organism: Acanthopagrus latus; assembly: GCF_904848185.1. Taxonomy (NCBI): domain Eukaryota; kingdom Metazoa; phylum Chordata; class Actinopteri; order Spariformes; family Sparidae; genus Acanthopagrus; species Acanthopagrus latus. Next base: position 18,302,460 of record NC_051052.1, read on the forward strand.
GAGGCAGGATAAAATAACGTGTTTTCTATTAAACACTCAAAATAACAGCATGGCCCTAAAAATGAGCCTAAATATGTGAGCTTTTGAAAGAAAAATGTGTTTGTGAGAGTTTGTATGGGATGAAAACAAAAAAAAAATCAAACCATTTAAGAGAAAGTCACACCGGACCATCGAGTCTAAAGGTCTTTTAAACCGACCTGTACAGTCTAATTTATTACAGGACTTAAGTATGTCATCCTTCATCAGTTGTTCCATTTGTCTGTCTGGTATTGTTGCAGGAGCTTGTAATACAAAGGCTTCTCTATTTTTCTTATCACACACACACACACACACACACACACACCCTCCCTCACGTCCCCTCTAATTGTGTGCTGATAGTGTGTTCTTTAAACAACCTCCAAAAACAATATACTCACACTCACACCCACATGTTTCCACTGGCGATCTGAGAAAACGACTGTCTGCCGTCTCTCTGCTGTTATCACCACTGAGACCCGGGAGCCTTAACGGGAGGACGTGTCGGGCCTCCCCCGTAAATCTGTCCCGATCTCAGGGGGCAGACGGGGAGGGAGCTGAGACAGAAGACGAGGAGAGGGGAACAAAGCGGGGGCGGGGGTGTTTGTCTGGGGCCATTTCTCTGCTGTTTAATGATGCTTGAAGCTCGACTGGCAGTAAATGACTCTTAACTACTGACTGTACATACAGAGGCCGCTCTCCCTGCACCCTCACCTCCACAGAAAGTCAGATCATAGCTGTAGTAGGTAACATTACATCTAAACTTTCTACGTCTTTCCCTCCTAGCGTGCAGCTGCCACCCTCTGGGCTCGATGCCCTTCCACCTGGCTGACGGCTCCCTCTGCGACCCCTCCAACGGGAACTGCATCTGTAAACCTGGAGTGGGTGGAGCCCACTGCGACAGGTGCATGGTGGGATACTGGGGCTTCCATGAATACGGCTGCCGTCCGTGTGACTGCGCGGGAGACTGTGATCCTTTTACAGGAGACTGCATGTTCGGGTGAGCACAAAACACTTCTCCTTGCAGGATATGACTACCAATACCTGATCAATTTGACATTTGATTCTAGTTTTTCATTTCCGTGTGTGTGCGTGTGTGTGTGTGTGTGTTTGTGTGTGTGTGTGTGCAGCTCTGATCTGGACCTGTACAACCTGGAGGGAAACTCCAGCGAGCCGGTGAGGATCTTCAGAGCAGACGAGCTCTTCTCCGCCCTCCACTACTCAGGTGAGACTGACTGTGTGTGTGTGTGTGTGTGTGTGTGTGTGTGCGTGCGTGTGTGTGTGTCTGTTATTCATCCTCTTCCACAGTCCAGTGACCAAGCAGTAATGGTTAAGTAATGAAACTGTTGATAGGGCCTTAGAAGGACACGGAACAAATATGGTGAGTGTGTGTGTGTGTGTGTGTATATGTGTGTGTTTGTGTGCGTGTGTGGACAGTTTCCAAGTGTCCTTTCTCTTAGACCCCCCACCACCACCGCCGCCGCCGCCGCCGCTGCCTCCACTGCCATGTAACTGCAGCTTTCATAGGCGCATTCCTCACTGGACACACACACACTGTGCTTGCATTCTTAGGACGCCATGCACAGACCACACACACACACACACACACACACAGCATCAGTTATGTTACAAATATTAATCTGTGCCTGTGTGTGTGTCTCCTGCAGAGAAGTGTGAGTGCAAAGAACAAGCCCTGACCAACAGCAAACTCTTCTGCACCATGAATTATGCGTACGGTAAGAAAACATACATGGATGTGTTTATTTGTCCTGTATGACAATCAAAGGATCAGTTTGGTTTCTAACATATGTAAAATTTCATTGCTGAATTTACAAAAACACCCAAGTAATTTAAAAAGTGTCATTGAAAGTGTCTAACAGAGCTTTTAAAGTTTTAAATTAAGCAATTTTTGAAGGGAGTCTGGGACTTTGTTCACCCGTGACAAAGAAGTAGCCTACATTGGTTACTGCTTACTGTGTTTGTAAAGTTTAACATCAATAAAAGTCTGCTCACACTTCAGTTCACAGGTCCAGACACAGATATGTGCACTGAAAGTCTTATTACATCTGTCCTCTCTGCCTGTCACGCAGTGCTAAAAGTGAAAGTGCTGTCGGCCCACGATAAGGGCTCCCACGCTGAGGTGGAGGTCAAAGTTCAGAAGGTGCTCAGTCAGAACACCAAGGTGAAGATACAGCGGGGTCGGGTCACGCTTTACCCCGAGTCCTGGACCGCACGGGGCTGCACCTGCCCCATCCTCAACCCAGGTCAGACTCACACTCTCCCAGGTTTTTCTCTTCCAAAACAGTCAGGGACGAAGGTTTTTACACACTGATCAATTATAAATACCCTTAAAACTTCCCACTGAAATGAGGAAAACATTGATATCATGTTATCAATTGAAGCATTAAGTGTCCCTCACCTTGACCGTCCTTCTTCAGGGGTGGAGTACATCGTGGCGGGCCACTCGGACCGTAAGCAGGGCCGCCTCCTGGTCAACATGAAGAGCTTCGTCAAGCCCTGGAAAGCCAGTTTGGGGCGCAAAGTCCTCTCGCTACTCAAGAAAGACTGCAACTGGTAGACGGAGCATCAGAGCGCTGGAGGACAGACGGACACATGGACAGGCGAGACTGTAGATTTGTGTCCTCTTGTCCTCCAGATGTGGAATATTGATTCGCAGATTTCTGGGGCTGAACTGAGAAGACTGAGAAAAAAAAAAACCCTTAAATCTGTGGTGGACTCCACCAGATAAAAAGCACATGGGATATTATTTTATTCTCCTGTGTGGGATTTCTTCTGCAAGAAATGAGGAATTCAGCGCTGTGGCCAAGTGCTTTTCTATTCTGAGTGATGCCCCCTGGACCCACTGACGTACATTCACACACACACACACACACACACACACACACACACACTGAATCTCTTCCTCTGCAGCACTTTAGCCTAAGATGGACTGAGGGAATATGGACACACAAAGAGAGGAAGACTTAACACACACACACTACATGACCCCCTGACATGGGCTGTGGATGGAGCATGTCCATTCCCTCACACACACACACACACACACACACACATACAGGCAGCAGTGTGTGTGTGTGTGTTTGTGTGTGTGTGCTGCACCCAGAGTGACGCTGAACAAGCCATACAAGCCACTACAGGTGGTTAAACCTTAGCCAGTCCAGGTGTGCCTGTGTTGAAATCAGAGTGAATGGGATTTTACCCCGAACGTGAATGTTTATGCCTGTTTTTGCAAATGTGTGTGTGTGTGTGTGTGTGTGTGTGTGTGTGTGTGTGTGTGTGTGTGTGTGTGCGAGAGAGTGGTTTGAATGCAGCGGTGTGTGTAAGGAGCACAGTCCAGACTCAGTCCAGCTCTTTTCTGTAGGTTTTTTTTGTTCGTACACTTTTCAAAACAAACAGCCGTTCCAGCGTTTATGATTATGTATTATTGATTCATCTCATATTACACTGCTACACTCAGAACGGATTCCTTCCTCCGTGCTCTTGTACAGTATTATTTGTATATATCTATATAAATATTATTGTTCATCTTTCTCCCTCTCTGTTCAGTTGTTTTTTGTATGTGGTAATATTAAAGGATAATTCCAGTTTATTACAACTTTGGTGTTGTTTTCACAGCGTTGGCTGTTTCAGTATCTTTGGGCTCTTTCTCAAAAATGGTGCGTTTTGGTCGGAGTTGAACCAGGAGATCAGTCTTTCAACTACGATACAAAACTCTCGAAGGACCACGACGATTATACCGAAGTCAGAGAGTGAAAATTACTACACACACACACATTTTTTGCAGTGAAACAGGGAACTTTTATGGAAATATAATCATTGTCAGGATGAACAGAAAATGGGACCCAAATGCAAAACACAGGCAGACAAGTGCTGAAGAAAAAAACATCCAAAATATACAAAAATACCAAAAGACAAAGAAAAAACCAGGAATAAAAGCCAGAACGCAAAGACTCGAAGACTCGGGCCTACAGCAGAGGTCCTGATGTGAACAGGGACGTCTCAGGTAATCAGAAGCTATTAGCAGCACCTGTGATGTTTCTCCCTCAGCTGGCTGCAGTCCGTCAGCTGGGAGGTTTTATAAGAGGCTGCAGCTCACCTGCTCAGGTGGTTGTTTGTCTTCAGGGAGTCGACACCTTCAGTCGGCTCTCTGTGTTTTCTGTTTGGGGGAAACTCTGTTGGGTGTTTTGAGATTTCTTTCTTTTGTTGAATCAGTGGGCAGCTGTGGGTTTTTTTTAGTCCCACCGCCACCTTTTAGACACAGAGGGTTTGGTTGGTTTTGACCCTTTTGTGATTTGTGCAGAACCTTTTTAGTTTCCAAACCTGCGATTGCTGCTCTTCAGGCTTTTGCCCTCTAAGGAAACGTAACAACAGACAAAGTGACAAACACAGCAGGGAGCACACAGGCTGCAAACACAAGGTGAACACAGAAAAAAAAAGCGGGAAATCACATGATGGGAGGAAATGAAAAGCAAAATAAAACAGGAAATAACAAAACTATGAACTACGAAGTAATTATAAATGATTATATATCTGTTTTGTTCTGAAAACATGGAAATGTAATAAAAAGCCATAATCATGCTCATGGATCAGCTCACTAGCGGTACAGCTAGCTTAGTAATTTTGATGCTCAGCCTTGTTTTCTCTTTGCAAAAATGTGTTTAAAACCTTTTGAGTCTGTTCATGTTGTTTGTCTTTTTAGCAGTGTTGCTATGTTTTCATACGTCAGTGATTCCCCAAAGTTGTAAAAAACAAAACAAAACATAGTTATCTTATAAAAGTTTGCAGCTCCTCATCACTGAGACCTTGTTGCTGAGCGGATCTATTCCCAGACATGAACTCAGTCTCTCAACAACAGCTGATATAACCGTCCAGGCCTTGGAATACTTCCCATGAATTAGACCAAAATATCCTTATCACCCTGCTCTGTTTCTCACACCTCCCGTTCCTCTCTCCGTGTCCCTTCAGATTAAGTCATCCATCACTCTCGCTCCCAAAACACTCTCCCCTACATTCACACAGCGCCACAGAATGTAGACCATAACAGAGAGGCCGGGGCCAGCACACACACTCTGTTTGGGTTTTGGCGGCCGGCGTGTTCTCCACCACCTCCTCGCCCGCTCTCCATGACGTGGTTGTCCGAGAGGTGTGGACACATTCCTGGCGCGTCGAGCCACGCTCCGCGGCAGGCCGGGTCGGAGGTCACTCACCTGTCTGCCGGCCTCGCCTCCTCAACCAGAGGTGAGCGGGAGTGGATGTTTTTTTCACAGCCGCGGCCGGATAGCCTCATGTACCCACGTTTCCTCGTTCGCGGCCCATTCACAGATCCGTGGCACAGAGGTCACGGCCCCTCCTCGTTTCTGCCAAGCTGTTTCCAGACAGCAGGGGAGGAGGTGAACGAGTGCATACGGGAAGAGGAATGTGACTGGAGGGGATGCCTCAGTGCCAGGGCTGGGAAGTAACTAAGTATTCAAGTACTGTACCCCAGCTATTGTAATTTACATTAGTATTTTCATTTTAATCTGTTTTATAGTTCCACTCCACCAAACTTAAGAAGAAAATGGCCCTTTTTACTCCACTACATTTTAGAGTTACTAGTGTCTCTACGGAAAAATCTTTTACATTTAAAAAGGATTTTACATAACAGCCTATAAAATACAAAATATAACATCATATTAATAACTTGTGTTGTCTGCCTCCACCTCAGTCAAGTTGCTAAAATACTATGATGTTACAGTGAAGTCGACCTTTGACCCTTTAAAATAGAAAATGTCACAACATCCTCATTTTATCCACTTGGGCATTTGTGTAAAATGTTTTCGTAATTATCGAAACAAGCACTGAGTAATGGCTGAAAGTGTGTTTTGTGAGGTCACAGTGACCTTTTGACCCCCTGATTGTCATAAGTGGATATTTTTGCCAAGTTAAGGTGATAAGCAAGTACTAATTCTTAAGTTCTGTGCCACTAAATCAAAAACAACTGAATAAGATCATTTGCCAGCGACTCTCAGAATGACATAAATCAACTTTTCCAAAATCTCATGACCATCAACGTATTGAACCTCCGTCGTACGGTTGCAGTTTGATTATGATTTGGCACTTAAACCACTTGGTTATGTTACATCATGTAGGTAAAGTAACTTACCTGCTTCACTTGTCAGATTGTGTCCTTTTTAAATTGGGAAAAACTTATCAATCAACTATTTGAGGGCCAAATAATTCGACTGTGTCCAATATTCCAAGATTAGCATCCAAAAGTCTGGAAAAAGTAGCAGAACTTTATATTTCTTCTCTCCTGCCCCATCAATCATCTTATAACATCTCTGTTTTCTATGGAGAACCTTTGGAGGAGGCCTGACTCCTGATGGTCGGCAACCACCGGATTTTAATGTATGTAAAGTATTAAAAACTCCAGTTCGGGGTGTTTTGAGGAAGGAGGTGTTTATGTGATGGGAACTGGCCTTGAAGCAAAGACGCAACAGGGAGCCACAAACAAGTGAAGTGCTGCAGCTGAACCACAGACCTCTCCTCCTCTCCCCTCTCCTCTCTCCTCTCCTCTCCTCTCTCCTCTCTCCTCTCTCCTCTCCTCTCTCCTCTCCTCTCCTCTCCTCTCCTCTCCTCTCTCCTCTCTCCTCTCCTCTCTCCTCTCCTCTCTCCTCTCCTCTCTCCTCTCTCCTCTCCTCTCTCCTCTCTCCTCTCCTCTCTCCTCTCCTCTCTCTCTTTCTCACTGTCTCTCCTGCTCGCTCGCTCGCTCATTGTCCCCAGATTGACTGGCCATTCTCGTCCTGTGATGGAGATGTCCTGTTGGGGGGGGGCAGTTGCACGGTGTGGGAAACTAGTGGATGAATGAGCGTTTGGCATGCTCGCAGTAGATGCATGTTTCCCCCCCCCGATATAGTTTATGTGTGTGTGATTGTAGTAACGCTGGATGCATGCAAGTGTGTGCATACGTGTGTGTGCGTGCCTGTATGAACACAATGCCCCGCTTGTGTCGCTATAGAATGGAGTTATGGCCTTTGTCCCGTCAGCATTCTTGTGCTGCTATTGGCCTCGGAGTGCATGGCAGCTCCCGCAGGCTCGGGGACAATAACCCCCTTCCCTCTCCCTCACCCCAAGCCTCCCCCTCCTCTCGCTGGGAGTCACAATGCCCCTCTTCGGTAGCACCCATCACCCTGAGACAAGACGCCCCCCGAAAAAACTGGCCTGGCTATGGGTGTCACACAGCTACCCTGCACCCACAGGTCCTGAGGAGGGCACAGGGAGTATGAAAAGAAGGGGATTTCTTCTCGGGAATATGGGGAGAGGAAGTGTGTGTGCTGGATAAGTGAGTCATGTGGTCAGTATTATCCCATCAGCTGTGATTCACTTACAGAGGAAATGAGGAGATTATGGTGGAAGGAGAAACCAGGTTGAAACTCAGAAAACCTCAGAAACCATCCACCGCTGTCTTTTAATTTTTTTTTTTTTTAACTTAATGGCACACAAAAACACTCACACGCATGCAGACACGCATCAGGAATGTTTCTCTACCTGATCGGAGCAAGCCAGAACAGGGAGGCCGGTGTTGACATAGCAGAGCGATTGAGACGCTACTGCTGATTATTATACGGCAAAACAAAAGCGCCTGATGTCACGGAGTCGTTACGAGCGAAGCCCCACATATCAACGTGACAACAGACAGACAGCTCGGGAGGGGAAAAACAAGCGCCCAACGACTAGTCGGGACACTCTTTAAAAAAACAGATTACACGCCAGAAGCTGTCAGGTAGCCAACGCTAACACTCAGCCTTCGCCAGCCGGAGCGAGCGAGCAGGCGGGCAGGCGGGCTGCAGATCTCAGGGCAGAAATTACAGGAGATGAGTTTGTTTACAGGCTGTAAAGCATTTCCCCCCGGCCTCACCGGCACCTGTGTTTTCACCCGCCACAAAACCAACACCGTATCCAGCTGCGTTAACACCACCATGAAACCACCGGAATGGCTTCCTTTCACTCAAATTATCAACCAGCCTCCATCTTTCATGGGGAACGCCGTGTGTGTCTGTGAATTTCTGCTCTTGCGAGGTCCTTCTGTTGCTCTTTAAGGAAGTTATTATTCAAAAATGAAAGTGAAAAATCATTGTCCGCTCCCCGTGATGTCGATGGAAAGTCCAGTCCACAAAACATTTTGGACTTTGGACCATATTAAGTGTTTTTTCTTGCGTTTTGAAACAAGTCTCCATCTACTTCAGTTGTTGAGGAGATTGTTGTGACACCATTTTGCTGTGACACTCCAGAAATGTGTTGTGATCTTTTGAAAAACTTTCCCGTCAGTGTGAGGGTGAAAAGTTAATGACTCGATTACCATATTCAGGAGAAGTTATCCTTTAACTCTTGCACAGGCTAGCACAGCACTAGAAGTTAATATTAAATGCACAGACAAGGATTTACGTACGATTATATAAAAGTGTCTCTTTCTTACGCTTTACACTCCCGAGCGAACAGTCCCGTCTGCCCGAGCAGCAGCAGCGTTGTTGATAGATTTATTTGCCTTGTTCAGTCGTGTGAGACAGTTTTCAAATGTATTCAAAACAAGACGTTGTTGTTGCTGCCCTGAACGTAACCTCGGGTGGCGGAGAAATGAGCGACTCAACATCAGCTGTTGACACCAGCAAATGTTAAAGGAGTAGTTCAGGCATTTGGAGAAATATGCTTGTTGTTGTTATTTCTGCACTGTGAATAAAAAAACTAGAAGGTGCTATTTGTTTCATCATACTGTCGCTACATGTTTCCAGTCAGAACAGGCAGCTAGAGGGAGACTTATTGTGGATATTGATTAGTGTTGCAGTCAGTACAGCTAAATGTGTGTTACGCCCCGAGCCACGGAGCCGGCAGTCCACCGACTCATCTCCAGGCAAACACGATCAGACCAGGACAAAACAACACGGCCTCCAAGAAGACAGACGGCCAGTGTGACAACAGGTTCTACAGCTGCAAATAGCAAATACATTCAGCAGAAGTTTGAAGTCAGTTTAGCAACAAAGCTGCTGAAATTAATTCATCAGGAAGCCGAGCTCGTCACAGCTACGGGATAAATCATTAACAATGTGTCGTTTTCTGGGAAGTTACAAACTGTGAAAACTTTTTATCATGTTTAAATGTCAGATTTCTACTTCAAAAGGTGCCATTTGTAAATGTTGCTGCTGTTAGCTAGTTAGCTCAGTTAGCAGTGCAACTAGCGGTCTTATTATCTGGCTCAACTGTGTGTTGATGTTAATATGGAGGTTTTCAGGCTGGAGGCAGTGGCGGGACATTTCTCTGCTAGCTAGTTAGCATGCTAACTTCATAAACGTCTTTAACACAACGTCTGTAAAAAATGTTTATGTTTTCAGCTCAAAATTCCTAAATATTGCACCTTTTTAAAGCAGCATAAACTGATTTTTCTGACCACTAGAGGAGGTGAGGTGACACTGTTAGAAAAAGGACAGAAAACAGGGGTGAAACCGGACATCATAAATCTGAAACAAAAAGAGTTGATGACTTGTAAATTTCCGGACTTGTGATGAATCTTCTGTCATGTCGTCACACCGAATTTCCTCCAAAAGGACATTTCAAGTGGAAGTCACGCCCAGAAAACATGCCGGTAAATCCTGCCTACTCACTCACTCACTCAAAACATCATTATCATCCCGTGTGAGTCATTTTTCTGGCAACCTGACAGATAAATAAATCGAGTATTCACTGGTATTTTTATCTCCCATTAAATCTCCACTAACTCCTGGGAAAAAAAAAATCCTCATCTCTTTAGCTTCTTGTTAACTTTATCTGTTTACTGTTTGAGGCCGGGGGGGTAGGTAGTGTAAACTGGGTTTTATCGGCTGTGTTTGATGAAAACAACGATCCGTGAGAAAAGGGGGATGGCGAGGCATACTGTAAATACACCGCGAAACCAAAAACAACGAGCCGAAAGAAGCGCCGAGGCAAGGTCGAGGTGAGACACTGAGCGATGAACCTCTGAGGTAAAAAAAAAAAAAAAAAAGGTTGAGGGACGCAGCTTTAAAGATGGAAGCGAGTGAATCAACACGAGGACCTCAAAGGTATAGAAACAGAAAAGTGTGTGTGTGTGTGTGTGTGTGTGTGTGTGTGTGTGTGTGTGTGTGTGTGTGTGGATGAAAAGAGGGAAGGAGGGAGGGTTAGCATGTGTGGACACGACGGCGCTGAAGGCCCCGGGGGGACACAGAAAGAGAAAAACATTAGAGGTGATTCACAGGATTTGCATGGCACATCAACACATACCTCTTTCTTTAAGTCACTCACAAAAACGCCCCTTAATCTCTCTCACTCACACACACACACACACACACACACACACACACACACACACACACACACACACACACACACACACACTTTCATCAAAACACACACCTATCACCACACTCGGCCCTGTTCAGCAGGGTGGGAGGGGGGTTTAAGAAGGCTTGTATGGATCAGTTCCCCACTAATCAGTACATGAGAGGGATTCTTCACATGCAAGCGTGTGGAGATTAAAAGTTTCCTTCAGGCTGAAAAATCAACCACCTGCAATTATTCTCTCGTTGGGATGTTTACCTAATGTGGAATTACTGTAATAGTCACGCGCCGATTCACAATGTGTTATAATAACAGCGCTCGGGTTGGTGGTTATATTTTCCCTGATATGTTTTTTTTTGTGTGTGTGTGTGTGTGTTTGTCGGAGCAGCAGACACACAAAAAAGTGTTGTGTCGTCCTTTAAAAGTGCTGATAGGGATCTACATGGTGAGAGCCCCCAGCCCCCATTAACCAGCATGCAGCGCTGCACCTGCATCCCACAGCAGCAGCAGCAGCACACAGGACACAGTTAACGTACCTCCTGAAAGAGGTACACACACACACACACACACACACACACACACACACACACACACACACACACACACACACGCGCGCGCGCGCACACACACACACACACACACACACACTAATAGATGCAGCAGTATCAACCTGTAAAGACACTTTTTCATACGTAGAAGTCCTGTGTTTTGCCCCTTTCACAGTGTTTTTATTGCGACTGGGTTTGTGTTATTATTGTTGATGCATTTAAAGATGCTATATGTAAGTTTACTTCACTCAGTGGAGTTTTAAAGAGGAGGATTCTCTCTCAGGTGCTTCAGTGAACGTCACAGCGTTAGTGCAACCTACCCAAAAGTCCACAACACGCCTACCAGCCGGATGCATATAAACATGTTGGTGTACGATAAATCAAGATTTTTCTTTCTTCTGGTTGTCCTTATACGAGGCTACCACCATGCTGTACAGCTCCGTGCACTCTTACACTTCGATTATTAGCTCCTGCTTATGTTTGCTTGTGGCTCACGATGCCCACCGCCATCTAGCACCTGCTTCAGCGCGGCGAACTCTGAACGGCAGAGCAAAATCTGTCCACATTAAGGTGGCGACTGCTTCTTTATCCAGCCACTGTGAGGGAAACCATTTGCCCTGAAATGACTGGAGGCAGCCAGTCTTTGGCCCTTGGTGTTGCAGTGTGTCCCACATCGTTGTCACAAGTCGGTCCTCATCAGCTGTTTTTTGGCCAATTGAGTGTCATCAGTGACTGAGCCTGTTGTTGTACCCTTCTTGATTCCTTTTCTTTTTTCTTTTTGGGGCCTTTTATGGCTTTTATTTTGATAGGACGCCTTAGAGATGGCAGGAAATGGGCAGAGAGAATGGGAGAGAGGGGGATGACAGGCAGCAAAGATCCGCAGGTCGGACTCAAACTCTGGGTTGCTGCAGCGAGGAACAAGCCTCAACCAAAAGATCACATGATCACACTCAGGCTCTGAGAGGCAAGTGAGAATTGTCCTCTCTGTCGATCCATCTCTATGGATTCTCTCTCTCAGAAAATGGATCACTAGTCCGACTCACTTGCCCCTCAGGACCACTTCTGTATAATCATCACACATAGATACATTTAAATGGTTTCATGTTCATGCGTGTGATAATAATCCAGTGATATAACACACTAATATACACCCTCTGCATAATGTGTGCTTTTACTTTAGATGCTTTTAATATGTTTTCCTGATAGTTTTATAAGGAAACTGTGACTGCAGGAATCCACTTTAATATTCTTACACTGTGACGTTGTTGATAATAAGTATTTCGGGGTCTTACTTGGGGGTAAATGATGCAACACTTCCCTCTAGTGGTGTGAAACTGCTACTACTTCTACTTCAACACGAGTGCAGAGCTGTGATTTCTGTCCAGCTCGTCATCAGCTTGTTGATTGTTTTCAGAAAAGTTACACAACAAACAATAAACAACTGCTGACACAATTAGCTCACAATATTCAAGCAGAATTAGCTCCAACACAACTGACATGAACACTGAATACACAATAATAAACACTTAAACCACAATAAAACTAAACTAATACCAGCTTAACAGAACTAAAACCAGTGGAATTACATTATAATATGGTTTTGACTAAACGTAAATAGTTTGAACAGAGGATGAGTAAACATCTTCACCCCCCCCCCTCGACATCACAACAACAACAACAACAACAACAACGTCACGTATCGAGAACGCGCTCCCAACACACCACGCGACGACGACTGACAAGATGGCGATCATTTTAGTAACAGAGGAGTTGCTGGCGTGAAGGAGAGGCTCGGTACGCTGTTTTCTTCTCACTCACAGTCATTTTCCCTCCAATGTGTCACAGTGCCGACGACTGCGTGTTTGTTCTGGTTCGAGCTCGGCCGGCGGGTCGGGTTCAGAAGCCGAGCCGGCCGTTGGGAGCTGACCTCCGGGGCTAGCGCGTGAACTTGTTTGGATTACGGCTAGGCTAGCGCTAGGTAGCATGCTAGGCTAACGCTAGCAGGGGAGCTAGGATCACTAATCTCATGAATTAATACAGTAAAACCTGAGGAGCTAAACCGGGTGGCGCTTGTTGGTGTGTGCTCGTCTTTTACGCCACTACACGCTGTTTCATGTCATTAATTTTGTTCGATTATCGGCGGTTTGGATTTTCATTGTGATTGATCTCAGTATTTTGTAATCGCAACTCTGTGGCTGTATCAATTACGCGCTAGCGGCAGGTAGCTAACTTTAGCCGTTGAGGGAACGCTTCTGGAAAGTTGGGGGCTGGTTCGACGACCTGTATCCCGCGCGTCGCTTTGCTGTTTTATCGCACAGTTTGTTTAAAGCTAAAACAAGCTTATAGCGACTGTCGTGCTTTATTTAACCCAGGTTAATGTCAGGCTGTGGGGGCTGTTCAGCCACTTGAGACCATGCAGTCACAAGGACAAACCAGAGCAAAGCGCGCTAAATTGCTGATAAAACTTTGGTGACATTGGAAAACTATGGGACAACTCTGCCAGGAGTCCCCACACTCTTTGTTTTACTTTACTTTATGTATTAATGACGTGAATGACTGCATATCTAAAGCTCAGTGGTGATTTACTGTAATGGACAATGCGGATAATCCTCAGTATGAGGCTGTGATGTGGACAGTAAAGTTGGGGCGACCACAAAGTGCCACGTTATTCTGAATCTTTACTGTTTATCATGATTCAACCTGAAGGGATTTAATTATCTCTCATGTGATTCATCATTCTTAACAAGGCTGAAGGTTAGTCATCAACTCTGGGATCATTGACAATACAATAACAACTTTTATTCCCAAAGGTCTGTGGTGATTACTGTACTGTACATTAATCCTAAATGTGAGGATATGATGTAGACATTGAAGTTACTGACTGACGCAACAACAAAGCGCCTCTGTGTCTGCACTTTGTCTGAACGATCGACCTTAAAAGATGTCGTTCTCTCTGTGATTTATCACTTCTAACAAAGCTATCAAGCCTTGGATCTGTGACAACAATGAGACCTTATTTGTATCTCAAGCAGCTGCACAATCTGATAAACACTTATTGAATCAACTCTCCCACTCACACATCATGACTGATGCACAGACACCCACTTCGACCTCGACTCTTAAAGCTTATTTTTCGTATTTCGAAGTCACTTTTTTTTTTCAGTGCCTCCATCATTTTTCCTCTCTGTTACCGAAGCTGTTTCAGTCAATCTTCTTCCTTCGCCTTCAACTCTTTCATTCCCCCAGCGAAGGTAGTCCTGTACCCAGACAAAAGGGTGCACCACTTTGCAAGCTCAGTCCCCCTTTTGTTGGATAATCTTACTTCTTTGACCTCCGTGGGGAGGGTTTATCGCCCTCAGCCCACTCAAGGATCCCCACTTTCTACACTGAGGTTCGCAGACCCCCAGGGATGTGAAAAGAAGCCAGAGGAGGCCGAGTGGAGTCTGATTGTTTGGTTCTCCGCTCGAGTTTAGTTGTTATTCTGCCTTTAAACCAGGTTACAATTGATTGTTCACCAACTCTCCTGCAGTTGGAAGCTGAGATTACATCGAGCGGTAAATCCTGGAGCTTTTGTACCTTCTGTGTCCATCAAATTAGAACATTTTGAGAGAGGAAAATACGTTCATGTCCCTGTGAGGACACCTTGGCTTTTGTCATTGTGTCTGTGTTTTTATTTCTTAGTTATCATCTTTGGGAAAGCTGCCATGGTTTCAGGTTTACACGTTCAAAAGACCATCTTAACGAAACCTTTCTGTTCTCTGTGCCTGGTCACACTCAGTGGAGACATGTCTGTCAACCAGTTATTTTACTGTCGGACTGCTTCTGTGAGGAAATCTTATATCCTGCTGGCCACCGGGCAGTTTGCCACCGTTTATTGTGTGCAGCCATGGCCTCATAAAAGAGTCGTGGATTAGATGTAGTGGCTTTGAGATAATATTTTTATCGCGTGGGTTGATGTGTTTCCAGGAAAAAAAAAAACAGGATGTCATTATGATATAAAAATAGATTTACGTTTTTTTCCCCTATTTTGTTTAACAACATTTTTAGCCTGTCCTGGTAGACAGTGAAATGAAATGAACACGGGAAAGGCATTTTGAAGTATTTGTATTTTTTAGATTTTCCTCACTGTTTTGAGGGACCGATTCAATTTAATTTCTCTGCACCTGATTGATTGATTGGGTACTTTATTAATCCTTGACCGGAAATAAATTCATTGCTTTCCTCTTCAATCTGTTCATCTTGACCAACCAGATCTGTTCTCTCCCTCTCCTCTAGATACCACCATGCCCTGGGAGGGTCCCATTTCTCAGCTCACCATGGTCACCATGGTGATATGAAGCCAGTGTGAAACGTTGACACACCTACTCAGACTCACACACAGACTGTCAGTTATTGACTGACACAGCCAGCCAGCCAGCTCGGCCGGCAGGTGTGTGTAATGGACAGGTGTAAGCATGTGGGGCGGCTGCGGCTGGCCCCAGATCACTCCATCCTCAACCCCCAGAAGTGGCACTGCGTGGACTGCAACACCACAGAGTCTATATGGGCCTGCCTGGGCTGTGCTCATGTGGCGTGTGGGCGCTACATCGAGGAACATGCTCTGCAGCATTTCCAGCAGCAGCACCACCCGCTGGCTATCGAGGTTAATGAACTTTATGTTTTTTGTTATTTGTGTGACGACTATGTCCTGAATGATAACGCCACCGGAGACCTGAAGTTGCTTCGTAGTACGCTCAGCGCAATCCAGAGCCAGCGCTATGAGGTTACCACCCGCAGTGGGCGCACACTCCGCTCTGCCAGCGCTGCCCCTGATGCCGTCATGCCATCCGGAGCCCGCGAGCTGCAGCTGAGAGACGAGGACAGAATGTTTACTGCACTTTGGCACCGGCGCAGGGCGCTTATGGGACGCGTATTCCGCCTTTGGTTTGGACTGACTGAATGCGGAAAAAAAAGGGAGGAAGAAGAGAGAAGGAGGGAGGAGGAGGAGGAGCAGAAAAGGGAGGCAAGGGAGAGGAGGCGTGCTCAAAAGAGGCAGCTACAGGAGGAGCTGGAGAACGCTCCTCTCAGGAAAAGTCGCCGGCTACGTAAGAAGAGTCAGAGAGCTGCAGATTCTGCAGTCACAACACCGTCTCTGAGGGTACGCCATAAAACAAAACCCCCTGTGCCCCCGTCTGTCACCCGCAGGCCAAGAGCTCAAAGCCCTGCCACTGCTACTCCCAAGATAGCTGGACGGACGAAAAAAGTCCAACCAGTGCCTAAAACCCGGAGCCGATCTTCTACCACCAAATCTAAACCCAAAACACCCTTAGCGACCCCCCGTGCTGCCCAAACACCCGTTCGCCGAAAGCCGAGTACCAAACAGGACGGCTCGCCCTTTAAACGACGTCCCACAGTCACACCTGGAGTGACGGGACTGAGGAATTTAGGCAACACCTGTTACATGAACTCCATCCTGCAGGTGCTGAGCCACCTGCATGTCTTCAGGGAGTGCTTTCTGCGCTTGGATCTCACCCAGGCTCTGGAGCTACTAGCATCCGCCGTCCACGGCCAGCTGGCGGGGAAGGCCTCGTCGCAGTCCAGCCTGACCCAGAGGAAGGGATTCCAGGCCAGCTCAGGCTCCGGGGCGGGGCTGAGCGGCGGGGCCTCACGGGGCCGCAGCATGGAGCTGATACAACCCAAAGAGCCCAGCTCGAAGCACATCTCTCTCTGCCACGAGCTGCACACCTTATTCCAGGTTATGTGGTCTGGCAAGTGGGCGCTGGTATCGCCTTTTGCCATGCTCCACTCAGTGTGGCAGCTGATCCCGGCGTTCAGGGGCTACGCTCAGCAGGACGCTCAGGAGTTCCTGTGTGAGCTGCTGGACAAGGTGCAGCACGAGCTGGAGAGCACCGGCAAGCACACGACCACCGCAGGAGTCCCGCAGAAACGGCTGATCAAGCAGGTGCTCAGTGTGGTCAACACCATCTTTCATGGCCAGCTCCTCAGCCAGGTATCACACACACACACACACACATATACACACACACACACACACACCTACCTGCAGTCACCTTTACTTAACCATTAACCAACTCAGCAGTGATCATAAGCTCAATCTGACTCACACATCATTATGCCTGCACACATGAACCCACTCTGAACCGCCCACACACACACACACACACACACACACACACACACACACACACACACACACACACACACACACACACTGGTCGGGTTGTTAATTCATCAGCCATCATCAACTCTTGACTGAACTGTATCCACTTAATCATTCAAATTAAATTGACCCTGATGGATTCATCTGTCACTTTATACCCTGAAGTGAATCTTATGCCTCCGTCACTGACATGAGTCTAAACTTCTTGGTTATATTTTTAAGATTTAGTTGTTCTCTTCTAAACTTGTAGCACATTCACACAGCGTTGAACTTTGACACAGAGGAGAGCTGAAGTGTTAGTCAATGTGTGACTAGATGATTAATCTGCTTCTGTTTTGAAAATCATTTAGCTTCATTGGGCAAAAATTGACCTTGTCTGTTTTGTGTTGCATGACTTTTGTGTGGGCACATTGATGAGCTGGCTTGTGACATCAGTTTGTGCTGACAAATTTTCATCTTATTGGGTCTGTAGTTGTATAGCAAGTCAGAAAGGCCTTTGAAACAATTACTGTTTTCATGTTAATGGTTGTGTCATAAATTTTTGTTACCTAGTTGTCGCAAAAAACTCACCTCTTAACGTAAAAAGTTCTACATTGTTGTTGTTTACGTGTGAAGAGTGTGATCGAGACACTCGGCAAAGAAATGTGAGCCACGAGTTCTTTACCACCTAAAGTAACTGATGGAAGAGCGATGTGGGAGTGTGTGTGGAGTCGGAGTGAGGACAACAGATTAGCGTCTACTTGTGGAGGCTGAGCACACACTGCGACACCTGCTGCTGCTGAACAGAGGACTGTGTGTCTGTGGAGGTTTGGGGTATCTCGGCCCTGTGGCTGTTCACCACAGCACTGACTCAGACTGCCTCATCACCATACACAGTGTGTGTGTGTGTGTGTGGAGGTTGCTTTAATTTTCATATGTAGTACAAATTTCAAACTCCTACATGGTGTTTTATTCTTCATAGTTTTGAGACAGTATGAGAGACAGGAAAGTGCACAGGAGAGTTAAAGGACCACTAGTAGATCCATCTTTTATGACCCCACTCATGTTTTTATCCCCCTGCCTCTTGTCTGCAGGTGACGTGCCTGGCCTGTGATCATCGCTCCAACACCGTGGAGCCGTTCTGGGATCTGTCCCTGGAGTTCCCGGAGCGGTATCACAGTAATAGCAGGGAGTCGGCTGCTCAGGCTTCCTGCCATCTGACGGAAATGCTGGCCAAGTTCACAGAGACTGAAGCGCTGGAGGGAAACATCTACGCCTGTGACCACTGTAACTGTGAGTGAAGTCACGTCAGCGTACACACTATATGGTTTCTCACGTTAGAGCTGCTACAATCAACACTGATTTTATCAGTTGTCATCTGAATTCTCTCATTCTGGCTTGCTGGTTTCTTCACTGCTCTATGACAGTCGACTGAATATTTAGATATTTCGTCTCTGGCTTTGGGAAAAACTGAAACATTTGAAACTATATTTCTGAAACTGTATCAGACAAACAACTAATTTGTTAATTGGTAATATGAGCGTCAGATTAATCCAGAACAAAAACAATTGTGAGTTGCTGCTGTAATATAAATACAGTCTCTGTATTTCGTGTTCCCTGGCTAATCCCACTTGTTGTATTAAGCTCGTCCAAACATGTCCCGGATCTGTTTCTTTTGAATAGAGGCTTAAGTGATAATCATCGTCTCATTTATGACTCTTTACCCACAATGCTGGATGGAAACATGTCAAGTAAATGTCGATACTTGTCTGAGGAATCCTGCAAAACTATCAGGCGTGTTAGCGAGACAAAATATAAACAGAGGTTTTTCTTATTGTTGTGGTTCGACCTGACAGCAGCCATGTCATGCCACAAATGACTGAAGCTCACGTCATAGTCATATAATTCCAAGACTGTTAAACATAAAGGAACAATCAGTAGGATTTGTCCCCGATCTTCCTAAACGCACCACAGAGATAGTTGATTGTTGAGTCTCATTCCCAGGACGTCACGTTTTGGGTTGGTAAAGCAGCAAAATAATTAGAAAACAAGAAAATCGAGGCAGACGGCTGCAGACACGAGACTCTAACACGCCTTTCTCTCCATTCCAGTCTCCCTCTCTGTCTGTTTCAGCTTCTTATTTGCTGTGTTATGATAGGCCGAAAAAAGTTTTGTGATGTTGTGAATGTGGCGTGCAAATACGCAAAATAAAGATATTTGATGATTCCCCCTCAAAGCCATTAAAACTAAAGTAACACACCTGTTTTGAAGATGTAACGTCTCTCGTATATCAGCGCGCTGTTACATTGCAGCGTCTTATTTTTAGCCTTTAGGTTCGACTGTTAAAATGACAACATTGCTGGCAGCAGGTCGTGTAACAGCTGTCACTGATTAACTGATTAATGTTCTGTGGGTAATTTGAGAACAGGCAAACATTAAACGCGTCTGTTTTCTGGGTTTGTGCGACGTCTGCAGCTGGTGTCTGTGCTGTCGTGAGGGAAGAGCCTCCACCCTGTAACAGTGCTGATCTAGTTCCTGACAGTCTCTCATATCATTTCAGTAACTTAAGCTTATAAACTTATTAGTTGTGTACCAGGAGCTTCAGTATTTGGATCAAATAGCTCCTGAAAGATAAGATGAGTCAGATCAATTAGGCTGTAAGTGTCTGATACATATTTAATCAACATTTACAGTAAATGAAAGTGTCGGATCCTTTTCTTTGCAGCTGCTCGACGGCGGACCTCCTCCAAATCGGTCCTCCTGACCGAAGCACAAAAACAGCTGATGGTCCACAAACTGCCTCAGGTCCTGCGGCTGCACCTCAAACGCTTCAGGTACCATAATGTCAATCTTTGTAGACTGTTAAATCAAATCTGCACACGTCCAAATGTATACAGCAGCTTGTGAACCAGGGCAACAAACACACACATATTTGAAGGCTGTTTTTTTATGACAGCTGACCCTGCCTGATCTCTACCAGCTGCCGTGCTTTTAGCTGAAAATACAACATAAATCTTGTGTGATTTATATTTCGTATATTTGTTTTATCCATCCCTGAAACTACTCCCTCGCACTCAGACATCAGGAAGCCAGTCTTTGCCAAACATTGGGGCCAAGTAGCTTTTATCAACTGAGCGATGACATGAAGTACATTTTCCAGTTGGAAAAGTGCAGCATTCAGGGGAAATAAATTTAAAATGATGTCATCTATTGCACAAAAAGCAAATACTGCTAATTTAAGGCCCCTTTTTAAAATGGCATCAGCAGCTACTTTTGTGCTCTTAACTGCATCCGCTCAACTTTTGATTTATGTTTTCTGTCGAGAGCCTCAAGGATAAAATCAGAGATGCATCGCAGTTGAATAAGATCAGATTTAGTCGCTGCAAAGTTTACAATGTTCAGATTTCTTTTCAACGTTTGGCTAACTGGCGTCCCGTCTCGTGCTCGTCCCTCAGGTGGTCTGGGAGGAACCACCGAGAGAAGATCGGCGTCCACGTGAGCTTCGACCAGATTCTCAACATGGAGCCGTACTGCTGCCGAGAGCCCTTCTCCACTCCCAGCAGCCCCAGCTCTGCGGGCTCGCCGCGCCCAAAGCACTTCCTGTATGACCTCTCCGCCGTGGTGATGCATCATGGGAAGGGCTTCGGTTCGGGCCACTACACCTCGTACTGCTACAACACAGAAGGAGGTGAGTACAGAGGATTGACCTGAAGTAGTTTGTCGATGATCTGGTTCCCGTTCATTCAGACTGACGTGTTGTTTCTTCTTCTTGTGTTACAACTAACCGTCACATTCAGTCGCTCCTCCTTGTTTTCTCCCTCCAGGCTTCTGGGTTCACTGTAATGACTCTAAGATGAACGTGTGTTCGGTGGAGGAGGTGTGCCGTGCTCAGGCCTACATCCTCTTCTACACACAGCGAGTATCTCAGGACAAAGACCGGCCGCTATAGGACCACAATCCCTTGAACCTCCTCCTCCTCCTGGAGAAGATATCAGCACAGCCCCACCTATCGCTCTTTCTCTCTTCCCTCTCTTTCTTTGGGCATTTTATATCCTGGGAGGATGGGTCTTTTTAGTTTATTTTTCTAAATAAGGAAAAAAAAAGAGAGGAAGGACTCCTTTTTTAAAACCTGGTTCTGCTTTGTGAACTTCTTGTATATGGTGTTTATATGTAGGTATTTTTAAAAAAAGAAGAAATGCTGATGTTTGTGACTTGTGTATAGGTGTATTTTTTAAAAGAAGAAGAGTATCAGCCAAGATGTGTCTCAGTAGCAGCCAACAGACTCCGGCCGCGTCCTCTACAGGTCGCACAGGTGTTAGTCACGTGTCTGCCTGCCTGCGTTTGGTGGCTTGTTGATTGTAAATGCTGTTTGTTTTGTTAAGAAAAAAAAAATCAGCTGAAATGTTTCTCAGTCACTTTAGATAGTCGTCACAGAACTGGATGTAGAGTTGTAAACACGTCGTTCACGCAGTAGAAAACGGCCTCGGTAACGTTTTCATAGATGTAAACAAACAATGGCTGTATTTTTTTAATTTTTTTTTTTTTTGCCACCTTTCCTGCCAGAAATGCACTAATTTCTACAGATTAGGTTGTCAGCGGTTGTTTTTACTCGGTTGATCCGTACACAAGTAGGGCGGGGAAGTTTATTTTTCACCCTGAAGTCCTCCTGGGTCTGTCAGGAGGAGAGAAGAAAAAAAAATGGCAGACCTCAAGCCAAAGCCTCGGGGGGAAGTGTGTGGAAAAACCTCTCAGCATTTCCAAAACGGTTCAACATTTGCTGGATGTTTTTTATTTTTTCCTCCCCTCTTTCACTGAGAGGAGGAGGAGGAGGGGGGAACAGTTTCCAAAGGGATGTCTTTTTGGCTAAATGCTGCCACCTCTGTGCTCCAGAATGTAATTGTCTTCAGAGCCTGAACCATCCACAGCCAGACAAACACGAGTTAAACGTAGAGAAGTGCCCTTGTGTTCAGAAAGCAGATATATTTTTATAGTTCATATCACATCAGCAAAAGCGGCGTCTGCCCGTCTGCAGCCACCATCCAGACCAGCATTTACATTATGAATGTATTTTTATACAATCCCTCTCAGAGGTTTATAGACAAAGAGGCCACCGGCTGTTTTTTAAAAAAAAGTTTTATATACAAACGCTGATTGTTCAACACCACCAGCAGACGTGAGGTCTCTCACTGTTGTCCCATCATGAGCGAGGTGTGTAGTGTGTGTGTGTGTGTGTGTGTGTGTGTTTGTGTACATGCTGTGTTTTATTCACCATACTGTCCAGATTTAACGGGATCTCTGCAGTGAATACAGATTGTGATATTTATCTCCATACTGGAGAGAATTTGTACAAAAGGCAACAGATATTGTCCACCTCAGCTGTGTTCTCTCTGGTTTCTCCATCAGAGGGAAACTTCATGTGTTTGTTTTATTCTCCACCGTCAGATGTGACTCGTTGGTTGTTGGCATTTTGGTTACAACTCCATGGATGTAAGAGTGTGTGTGTGCGCGCGTTTGTGTGTGTGTGTGTGTGTGTGTAAATTTATGGAAGTTATACTATGCAAATTGTTACCTCAATTTTTTCTAGAGAAAATTACCTCAATAAATGAGAATATTTTTTCATTTTTCTACAAAAGATGCTGCTGTCTTGTGTTTTTTTGTCTCTCCTTCATTTTATACAGGAAGTTTCTGAAATGATCATTTATTTAATCATATTTTACATTTTACCTTCATCTTGAATTTAAACTTTCAGTGTGTTGCAGAGATTTTGTTTTTAGCAATGATACCTTCTATCGCACACAGAGAAGTACTTTCAGTTATAGAACGTAACATTTAAAGTACATTTACCCAGAAGTGTACAGATGTGCAACTTTCAGGTACTTGTGTTTAACTCGAGTATTTTCATTTTCTTTTACTTTATCCCTCCGGTCCACAAGGCCACTCGAGAGGATAAGTATTGTACTTTTTACTTCACTACATGTATTCGATAACTTTCCAAAAAGTAAAGTTACTTTCCAGATAACATGCTGCATCAAAGCCAAAGTGCATTTCTGACATTGTTGTATTTTATCAAACAAAACACTGATGATCAGGCTGAATAACATGTAATTAAGTAAATTTACTCAAATACTTCCATTTCTATTTTTTGTTACTTTTTACTTCCCTGATATTCTAGTTTTTACTCTACATTTATTTGATAACTTTAGTTACTCTCCAGATTTCTTCAGAGCCAAAGTAGCTTTTCTTAAAAATGTTTTAGTGGCAATCAAGTAAAAAACAGTTTGACTGTGATCATTGGAAAAAGTTAAAACTATTAATCTATCGCTCCTAATATGCAGTATAAATGTACATGTTATTTACTTGTATATTCGATGGCTACGTATGTATTTGTTTTGCCAAAAAAGCTACTCTGAGTAATATTTTAGCCTGTTATCGTTACTTTCATTCAGGTTTAACTTCTGTGAACTTCTTACTGAGTAGTTTCACCGCATACTCAGTTCAGACATGGGCAGCGACTGACAGTTATCGCTATTTAGTCTTCCTGATTTTCTCAATGAATCGCTTTTTAGAAATTAGTGGAAAATTTAAGCCCAAGTCTACATTCTCAATTTTTAAAGATAATCTAACTTCAAAGTAATCAGAGGTCCTGATGTGAACAGGGACGTCTCAGGTAATCAGAAGCTATTAGCAGCACCTGTGATGTTTCTCCCTCAGCTGGCTGCAGTCCGTCAGCTGGGAGGTTTTATAAGAGGCTGCAGCTCACCTGCTCAGGTGGTTGTTTGTCTTCAGGGAGTCGACACCTTCAGTCGGCTCTCTTTTCTGTTGGGTTGAGTGTTTTGGGATTCGTTTCTTTTGGCCAGTTTTCCCACACATTTAGTTTCCCCCCCTGATCTGAGACTCCCAGGCTAACTGTGACTGCTAGCTCTTCTTTAGAAGCCAGACACTGAGTGCTGTTGATCTCATTAAACTAACAGCAACAAAGCGAATACAAGTACTTCCCAAAATGTAAAACTAGCAAATTATTTTAAGCAAAAAATAATCTGATTCCAGCTTCTCAACTGTCATATTTCCTGTTTTTAGTCTTAATGACAGTAAATACCTTTCAGCTTTCGATTGTTGCTTGGACAAAACAAGTAGTATGATTTGGACATTTTCCACAATGTTCTGACAGTTTATACACCAGACGAGTGCTCAATAAAATAAAAAAGCAGCTTAACTGATAATCAGTTTATCAAAAGACCTCAACGTGCTGTTGTGAGACTGGATTTCTTACTATCAGACACACCAGAAGAGGGCCGCGCCACATTGAGCAAAATCATTTTAATCTTTTCTTTTCTTACAAAAAACATTTTCAGGGAGTTCAAAATGAAGCATTGTAATCGGGAACATACAGTGGCAGCAACCGTTTCAAAGATATTTTACAAATATCAAAGAAAGGATGACGAGAGGGCCAGAGTGCAGAGTTCCCTCCTGTAGCGACAGAAGCCAAACATACAGCTGCAGACGTGCGGTGTCTGTATGTGTGAAGATGGCGTTTCTAACAACGACACCGCCGAGCTTCAAATGTTAGGAATCGTCTGTTTTGCGGAGATTTCCTGGCCATGCATTTGGCCTTACCACGTCTTAAAACCATCAGTAGCATTTGTGCTTAATTTGACTCGAGCACTAAAGTACTGGAGGCTCAGAGTGGAGCCGTACAAACTTTGAAAATGAAAGGGGAGATACGGGGGGGGGAGGGTTCCCACGCTCACCGTCTCTGAATACTGAGGATGCACTAGATTCAGCGGCAACTTAAATTAATGTTTAACTGTGTGACAGTTGACTCTTTAATGTGTAAAATGAGGTCCAGGAGGAAACAACAATGCTTCCTCCGACAGAAACGTGTTGGCTTGTTTACTTTTTAAGCTGTGGTTGATGATAGAAAACTCAGAAAGCCAAGTCCTTGTTCCTTGCAAGCTGTGAGTGGTGCATTGTGGGTAGAATACAGTAGCATTTGGCATCCCTCAAAGCTGCTCTGAGACGACCACGTCCTGTTTTTAGAAGCTCTTTTCTGCTGAAGCAGGACTTGCTAACGGGGTCTGGAGGTGCTGTGTGGTGGAGGTGACGGGGGGAGGGTGTGGTGCTGTTGAAGGGTGGGCGGGGTTGGGGTGTCAGTAGTCGTCTCCCCGGCTCACCACCTCCTTGCAGGTGGGCCTGAGCAGGATGGTGTGCTCGAACTGAGCGGTGTAGCAGCCCTTGGTGTCGCAGAGCGGAGGGTAGGGGTCCACAATGCCCAGGTCGCACAGGTTCTTCAGGGCCATCAGGTACTTGCTCTCACCCAGACGGTCCAGCCAGCGCCGGCAGAACGCCAACGTGCCGAAGTTCTCGTTGACGACGTTCAGCAGATGCTTCGCTCTGGGAAGCCTGGAGAGGAAGAAGTACAGACACATCAGTTATTTAACACCACGAGATGATCAGGGGGTCAGGGTCAGAACATACAGATATAAAGTAAAAGATACACAGTCTGTCTACAGTATTACATCATGAGGACGGACCAGCTCTCACCTGATTGGGACGTGGCCGACGTCAAAGTTTTTCATATAGTGGGAGCACTCCATGTCGTCGTGGACAACACCTTTACCTGTGCTGCCAAATGTCTCGATGGCGTAAACCTCTCCCTCCTGCAGGGGGGAAAGAAAACACACTTACTTTACTTAGAAGCCTCTCAAAGCTAGAGAGATTATAAGACTTCCAAACGCGCAGTTTTTTAGACGAACGTCACGATGAACTCACCTCCATTCTTGTAGCTTCTCCTCCTTTGACGATGGGCACCGTCTTGCCTGCATGTATTCTGTACTGACCGATCGAGTGGCCGTTCAGGTTTCGGATCGGCTTCACTGTGACAGAGGAAGAAATGTTGACAAGTTATTATTACTACATGTGAGGACTGATATCAGGGGGTACAGCTGCTGTACTGGATTTATCTCTTCATAAATGGTCCAACAGATTTATCAACAATGAAAATATTTTGTCTTTGCAGCCCAAACTGAGGCTGAAACACCGTAAGCCAAATATCTCTGATGTCTCCTCTGCAGTAAGGAACACCGACCTTGGTATGTTTTGCCATCGAGCTCGACCTCGTACGACTCCATCACCTCTTGAATCGCCTCTCCGACATCACACAGACGCACATCGATGCCGGCGTTCTGCAACAAAGAAACAGGAAGTCAAGAGCTGCAGGCAGCGCGCAGATCAAACGCATCAGAGCGAGGCGCGTGTGTTTGTTTGTCATACTTTGATTCCAGTATTGGTGGCGTCTCTCACAGCCTCCAGCAGCTTGTCGTACTTTGGATTAAACGTGACGGTGAAGGCACAGTCAATGATTCGCCCTGCAAACAGACATCAAGCAGAGAGAAGAGCATCTCTTAGTTGACGTAGATGGAAAAATGATTACCAACTCAAGCTGTTCTGTGTGATTAACGACTCGCCAGACAATAGATTTTCATTTTGTGTGGTAATGAACGTAAACTTTCGGCCGCCTGTTATGTAAATCTCTACAGGCAGCTACTCTGAACGCCCATTATGGCTACAAAGTGGGCCCTAAATGCATCGCTTATAACCGTCAGCACAAAGCGCAGTCGAAGCAGCACTTAATTTATCGCGTACCGTTAATGTGCGTGCCGAAGTCGATCTTGCAGACGTCGTCGTACTGCAGGACGGTGGTGTCTCCGGCGTTGGGAGTGTAGTGGGCAGCACAATGGTTCAGGGAGCAGCCGGTGGGGAAAGCCAGGCCGGCGTTCAGCCCGTTCTCCTTGATCAGCTTACGAGAACAGTCCTCCAACCGCTCGCTGGGGAGATAAAATGAGAGGATTTAAAAACAGCCAACCGAGGAAATAAGCCCAGAGTGCAGTGCTCTGGGATACTCTTCATTTTAGCTCAGTCACATATACGTGTAGATAATAACAGTGATGAGATGGATCGCAGTGATGGAGGCCGCCTCACCAGATTTCAATCATGGTCAGTCCGGGTTTCATGAAGCCGCGGACGTGCTGGCGGACCTGTCTGTGGGCCTCGGCTGCCTGTCTGAAGTCGTTCCACACCTCCTCGTTGGCTTTATCCATCACCCGCTTCTCCTCGTGGGTCGTACGCCACGCCGCACTGCGACTGGTGAGAGAAGAAGAAGGAGGAGGTCGCAACATTTTTATTACTGGCCTCGAGAAGAGAACGCCGTTTTTGGAGCAGTTATAGATTAAAAATGCTGATAAGTTCTGTAGAGGCAGCGGTGAGAGTAAACATGTGATCCCTGCAGGCAGTGACTGGTTTTACATCATGACTCATTGTTTGGCCTCCAACACCTGACCACACCAAACGAGTTCATCTGCACAGAAGCATACATCACAGCAAACAGCCCTGCAGCAATCGCCTAAACAACCACAGCAGACTGGACTTGTTTTAAAACATAAAATACATAATATACCTCTTAAATATTAAGCACAAATGTGTTGAAATCCACAAACACTGTCATTTTCTTGCCATGCTGATCCATCCACCTTACAGCTCGTTATCTGGCATTTCAAGATGTTGACTAAACATTATGATTATTGCACAACAAAAAAAAGAGGAAAAACAAAAGTGTTGCATTATCTTTTAGTTCAACGTGTGAACATTTTAGCGCTCCAACACAAAATACTATCAACTGACTTCTTACACATTACCTGCAAATACTACTGCTCCTCTGATTGTTACGGTATTATGTAGCACATTTTCAGTCAGAAGTTACAAGATTCAGGAAGACATAAAGTGGAAAAGAAAGACAAAAGAAAGAAACATCGACAAACACACGAGGAAGAAATGACCCAAGTTAAACAATTAAATCTAAGGTGTTTCTGGCTTGATATAAACAACAAAATGCAACTTTCTTTTGTCTTGTTTTACAGTTCGATGAGATATCTCTGACAACAAATTTAGACAAATACGCTGGATAAGATTGTGTATTTGTGAAATGCAGCAAAACACAATGTAGAAAAATCTGAAGAATCTCAAGGATTGATCGCTGCCACAAACACTGATGGAGGTGAAGGTGTGGGCGCTTCTTACCCGTCCTGTGAGGGCGGATATTCACACTCCTGTCCGATGGGGAAAGTGCCACTCGGGTATAACTCACAGATGGGCACAGACGGGGGATCAGTCTGAGATTTGGCTGGAAGAAAAGAAAGAGAAAACAGCCCATCAGACCGACTGACTGATGTCTCACACTGAGTATTCTTCTTTTCACCGAGAACACAGTCAGGGATTTTCTTCTCAGCGATGCAGAATCAATCAGAGCTTTACTCTTTTTTTTTCTGCAGCACTTAAAAAAAAAATCAAAACGCTGCCAACTTACGTCCTTTCTTCTTCTTTTTCTTCTTCTTCTTTTTCCCTGCCGAGTTTTCTCCGTCGTCTCCATCTGTGCAGGCGAAAACACCGTTGTAACACCAACTAACCGGGTTTAATGTTTACGTGGGCTAACGTTACGACAAATCACCTTCCTCGCCGTCCTCCTCCTTCTCTTTGTCTTCTATCGCCTGCTTCTCCAGCTGTTTGGTCACGTCGGCCACTCCATCAGCCTCCGGCTCAGCGCCTGCAGCGGCGAGAGGATCATCATCAACAACAGGAGCGCACACACAGTCCAACAAGCTGTCAACCCGCAGCAGTCAAAAAAGTGCTGCATCAGCACAAGCAGTGTAGATGTAGAGGCCGGCGTGGGAAAAGAAAACGTGGCGGAACAACAGATACAAACGTTGGTTCTTCTACTGCATCATCCATTAACGCAGCTCTCTTAAATCTGTTTTACAGCAGCTGAGAATAAATGATTGTAAAAATACTTCAAGGGGGGCAGAAAGAAAAGATATTAACAACTCTGAGCTGAATACGTCCAACTTTCTCCCTCCTGATACAATCTTCACACCGGAGCTAATCCGTGCTATCTTTAATTTAATTAACTCTGAAAGACAGCTGCCAGTGAATGTAACTGAAAGGGGAAACAATCAGGGATTTGCACGATTAGTCAGCCAGCCAATTACTGTAACCACACTCAACAGCTTTGACCGGGAACTCTAGTGAGTTTAACTGATTATTAATGATGCTTCATAAAAAATGAGCGTTCATTGCCAACATCTGATTTTGTTGTGTGTATTTAACGTTTTAGATGAATTTACGCTGAATTCTGACTGTTTTCTGACTTTGAAACTCCTGTTTACACGTTTCAGTAATTAGCTGTAAGAATATCTCTTGAAACAAACAACGGCGTCACTGAAGAACAAACTATATTTAATGTGGATTCATCACATTGCAGCCGACACCTAAATACACTTAATAAATTCACAGGATCGGACCTGATCCAGATAAAACACATTAAACTCCACAGCGATGGTTATGACTGAGTTCATGCAACTGTCAGCTGGGGGGAATTATTAGAGCGCGACACATCATAGACTCTGACTGACGGCGATGGTGAAGGAGGGCAACATGGCGGAAAACTGATCGCTTACTTGTGCCGAGCAGTTCACCTCATTTTGAGTCTTATGATCTGCTTTAGTGTCATTTTAATACATTTCAAGCGAATTCTTAAATCATTCTTTACCAAATGATTCATGCAGCTGTGAACACGTGTTACAGAGGCTCTCTTGCAAACCCCACACAAAATAACTCATCTGAGTGTTAGAAGAACAAAACTTAAAGACAATGAGCTGTTAATTGTCTCAGTTTTGTGAAGGGAAACACTGAATATATTGTGGAAGATCCCACTAATGTCTGACAGCTGTTCAACAATTACTGTTTACTCTTTAAAACCAGTCGCTTTTCAACAGCAGCTAAACCTTCGTTGAGTCGCTAAGAGAAAGTGGAGCTCATGTAATTAGTTGACAGACATTGATTGGGGGTTTTTTTTGGTGCCAGATGACGTCACTATAATGACATTTAAATGACGACTGTGTACAGGAACACATGTTACATGAACCTGAACACTTTGTCTCTCCAGCAGGTTTTCTTGAAGGGTGAGCTCTTCACTTAATGGTGTTTATCTTCCTTTCACCAGAAACAGGTTGGTTTTCAGGTAAAACTACAGATTTACATATTTTAAATCAACAGGACACATTGTTAGCACTGTTTGAAATATTCCTCGGGTTTATTCTGGGAGTTGAGAAGTAAAATATCTCTTTAACGTAATAACATCAGATTAAAGGTGGATAAAAGCCTTAAAAATGTATTAATGTGGTTGATTTATTAAAAATCTTCCTTTGCCTCTTCTTCCTTACATAATAACTCCGACATAGGGGGAATTACGAAACAGCAAAACTTGGCTGAGGCTCAGCGCAGTCAGCAAACAGTTGCTGAAGGCAGCAGCTCGATCTCCACATTATTCTGTTTTCTCTCACATTCACCAATAAATCAATAATCGTATCGATTGTGTGGCGTGTCAGAGCTCCTGGACGAGGATCTGACTAAAGCCCGGCGTGTTTCATAAGGCCTGACAGCAACACCGTCCACACCGCTCTCGACCCGCATGGCTAATGACGATCTGCGTCAAGCCACGCACGGTCCTGGAACAAACATCCGGCAGGACTTTCAAAATAAATGTCAAACGCTGAGCCAGCAGTTACCGAGACATGAAATCTCAAGTAGAACAACCACGAGGAGAAAATCCTGACCTCATTACACACTTTGAATGAAGCCGAATTATATAGTGGAATGTAAATAGAAAATATATGAATAAGTAAGTGAGTGGGAATAAATAGGACATTTTTAGGGGAAATAATGCAGAAATAGATCAATTAAAAACTTAAATAATTCACAATTGAAATGGAAAATTAATAAGACAGTAAATAAATTCATAAGAAAAACATATGAATTGAAAGAAGCACATTAAAATGGGAATATTAATTGCATTTTATAAACTTTATTGAAACTTTTAGCTATTTATTGAGACAATTGTTTATTCATTTATGGGGTAACTAACCGATTTTCATTTTGGCAGTTTATAGTTTCCCAAATTATATCCCAACTGTAGATGTAGATAAAATATTTACAAAAACAAATTTATTCAAGAAATGCAAACTATGGCCACCAGAGTCAGACACTGACAATCTGACCAACAGAAATATCAATTAAGTTAAAAATTACGTATGCCTAATAAGTCCTTTTTTAACGTCATTCTTTAATATGTTGGCACATTAACCTAAATTCTTTTTTTCTGAGCATTGGATTTGAATTTCAGATTTCATCAAATAGAATACCACTATTTTAATTGTCTTTGCCTATTTTCCTAGTTGATTGATCATCATTTAACCAACGACGCAGTAAAAACGGTTGCACGCCTTTATTTTGAAGGCAGTTCCCTGACTTCCGCTTCAGTCGCGGCTAACTGTCGTTAGCTAACCGCTGCTCTAATAAGTAACATTAGCTCTGTTAGCCTGTTAGCAAGACGCTGACCAGGCCAGCCTCACCTGCCGTTGCTGACTTGTTCTTCTTCTTCTTTTTCTTCTTCTTCTTGGCTGTCTCCTCCACTGGGTCGGCCTCGTCTCTGTCCTCCACCTCCCCGTTCAGCACTGCTTTCTGGTCCGCTGCCTGATCCGCAACCACGTCCGCCATGATCGCAGGCGCTGCTGGAAAAGGAAGCGCGAGGGACTGTGGGAGTGCTGTGTGTGATGCTGCCTTCAGGGGCATTCGGTGCTTTATAAACTTCTGAAAAGTATTTAGTATTATTATAATTATTATTATTTACACATTTAACATTCAAATGTGCAGTGTGTCAGATTTTTTTTTCTTTTTAAAAACAGCAATATCTATGGAAGTTATCATGCTAACTTGCGAGCCGCTGGTGCTCTGAACTCCCTGTCTGGCCCGCTACCTGCATGGCTAACTGAGCTAACTAGCAAACGGTAGCGGTAGTTAAAAGTTTTCTAGCTGTAACTCCATTTCAAGGCTGCTGTAGATGTTTCGAGTGAAAGAAATACAAATATTTATGATAGAAAATTATGGAAATAAAAAATGTTATGAGGCAAAAATTGCCTTTTAAACAAGCAGGATCTCTAATTTTTCTTTTGTTTTTTTCATTATGACATCATTTGTACAAGAGGTGTTTAGTTTTGGCCCATAACCTGCCATTAAGTTTTAGTTTTGGCCCTCCAAGTGAAAACGTTGTGCATCCCTCCTTACGTTACCCCCTGTTAGTTGTGAGTATGAAATCTTCAGATGGCCATTTATAACATATTACACCTTTAAAAAAGTAAGGTATGAATACTTATACTATATACTTTATACTTATATTTTGTATCACACTTTGTTTGTCTGTTGTAATTTTTCAGGTCCTATTAAAAACATTTGATAGCATCTTTAAATTAACTCGCGTTTTCAGAAATCGGAGCTAAATGTGAGCACTTGAAGGCAGCACAGTGTAAAACATGCCGAGTCAGCTGAAGTGCAGCTTGTCAACTGAGCCTAATGAAGAAATAACGTGAGAAGTATAAATAAACTGTACTGATGTCATGTAATTAATATTATCAGAAACTGAAACATTAACTGAGTGTGGGTGGAAAAAAGTTATCAATTAAAGTTAAAAAAAACAACAACAAACAAACAAAAAAAACATTTAATTACATATTATAGTAGTTATATATAGTGATATATAGTAGGGTTATTTCTATTCATATATGAATTCATTTTTAACCAAAACTGAAGATGCTGGGAGACAACGTGACAAAAACTGCATTACTGGCAAAAGAAAAAGAAAAGGACCTGCTGCAGTCACAGAAGTGACCACTAGGTGGTGCAACCTAATAAAACAATGTGACCAATAAAGCTGTGTGGTGCTTTAAATTTAGAAGCAGCTAAACTCCCACTTGATGCACATTGTATTGTCTTCACATGAGTCTGACCCTTAACTGATGTGTTTACTGCCCAACTAAAATGTCAGCGCTTGAGTTACTGAATTATGGTGCTTCTCCTTCTTAAATGTATTAAATCCCAAGACATGTTAAGTCCATAGCCCCAATACATCACATCCGTACGTAAGCCTCCAAAGGCATGAATGCTTTAAAGGCGAGCACCAGCTGCTGTGTGAAATCCTACAAAACATATCAGGTGACTCACCAAACCTGTTTCTTTGCCCCCACAGCGTGAGAGTCTCTGAAACACGAGAGCCAGAAAAGACTTCAGGATACAACGAGCACTTCCAGAATGGTGTTTTATTTCACGTTGGAAAATGCAGGAGGGGGTAGACCTCACCCCGAGAGAGAGAGAGGGTGTAGGAAGGGTCAGAACAAGGCAGACATGGTGACAAGAAAGACGGGGAAGGTGGAGGAGGGTGGGGGGCATACATCAGGGCTGTCAGACTCTTATGACAACTTCATATGAAACATAAAGTTATAGATTGCCCTCACATGAGAGAAAATCAACCTCTTCTTTTGTATTTACTACTAAACCCGTACAGGTATTTGATTTTAAACCTCACAGCAGCACAGTTCAGTGAATTCATGCCACGCGCTTCAGTCTTTAAAGTGTCGATTCACAAACAAAGTCGTCTTTATCCTTCCTCTGAGTGTGCCCCTGTAAACACAGATTCTTTTCAGTCTTTATGAATTATTCTCAGACACAAACGCGTTGTATTCCAAACAGGATTGTGAATGTGTGCTCGGTTATGTGTCTGCATTACCGTCACCTAACCGCCCCCCCCACCATTGTGTCCGGTCAGACAGCAGAGAGATGGATAAAAATAAAGACCTGATAGTAAAAATAGCTTCTCACTTCCTCCTTCTTGCAGAGCTCCCTCTCAAATCTGTAAGAATTAATGTCTTCTGGGATCAACGTCCTGCTCGAGGTGTGTTCAGATAGAAGGCAAAGTGATCGAGTGTTAACTTGACCAAAACATCCAATGTCCCAACTGCAGTGGTGAAATAAAGTATTTACTAAAGTACAATTTAAGGCCTCTGAAAGTTTTAAACTCTTAACTCAGTTTTGTTGGTGTTGTTGTTCGATACACAACAAGTACTTTTAAGTTTTTGCTACATTTCACTTGCAATAATAATGTTCGTTTGAATTCTGCATCCAGGAGTATTTTTACATTTTGGTATTTACAGCTACTTTTATTTGAGTAAAAGATCTGAATACTTATTGTGTCAGTGTATCGGTTTCACAGTATACTGCAGTATAAAAATTCTCATGTACATTTGCTTATCGTCAGTGTTGAATTCTATCACATTAGTGTCATTTTTTAAAAAATGTCAAGTTTATCTCAAGTTTCTGTCAGGTGCCTGTCAGGACATCATTTTTAAAAAGAACTGCTCTGTTTTCATACTTTTAAGGGTCTCTGTGAATGATATTAATAATTGTGTAATACTTTATTCTTAGGCCTTAGGTTTACTTTAGCTGTGTAGTTTCACACCGGCACCTTTAAGCCGCCATGTTTGATTGATTTCAAGGGAAAACACTGCTCGGGAGCAGAGTCAGCAAGCCCTTACCAATTTTATAAAATCCATTTTTAATTATTTCACATAGGTGTGGTGAGCCCCATCTACGGTGAGACTAGCAGCTCCTTTAGCCTGAGACTAGCAGCTCCTTTAGCCTGGGACTAGCAGCTCCTTTAGCCTGGGACTAGCAGCTCCTTTAGCCTGGGACTAGCAGCTCCTTTAGCCTGGGACTAGCAGCTCCTTTAGCCTGGGACTAGCAGCTCCTTTAGCCTGGGACTAGCAGCTCCTTTAGCCTGAGACTAGCAGCTCCTTTAGCCTGAGACTAGCAGCTCCTTTAGCCTGAGACTAGCAGCTCCTTTAGCCTGAGACTAGCAGCTCCTTTAGCCCGGGGCTGATAAGGTTCTAAGAAAGCTTTTAGCCAACTGGGCACTTTGCTCGTCATTTTTTGAGTCAGTTGTTGTACTGCGAAAGCCAAGTGAAACATTATAGATGTTGATTGTTAGCTATCTAGCCACAGATGCAATGGCCGTGTCTGGGAGAATGTGCCTGTTTGTTTGATTTACAACTTCCGTTCCTTCTGTTTTTTTCCATGTCCTCTTATTTGTTTCATGAAGCCCGGGGATAAACTCAATTATAGCACAAGAATGGATGTTTTATAATCACACGGGCAGATCTTGGCAGCGCGGGCGATATCTTCGTGTTCTGTCTGAACACAGTTAATCCCACTGTATCTCAGAAAAATGCTCTCAGTCTTTCCGTTCCTCCAGCCTGCAACTTCTCCACGGTAATTCAAGACTGGAGTGCTTTGATACACTGACTGATGAGAAAACTGCAATTAAAAATCAAATTTTTACACATTTTTTTTTTTACATGTATGGAGCCAATCACTTGTTTCGTACAATCTTTGTTTCCACATCTACTGAGCGTCTGTGATCAATATACACTATGTGGATGTCACCGAGTAAACTGTTGACATTCTTCTGACCTTCACACTGTAAGGTCATGTTTGATTTAGTGGTTCTGGTACCTGAGTTTTAACAGCAAAAGAGCAGAAGGAATTGTGGGTAATGTACAGTAACATGGACGGATGGGTGATAGTGGCGTAAATTCGAGATACCTCCACACCAGAGACAGTAAAGATGTAACACAGACCCATCGATAAAAGACAATCAGACATAAATACAGTCTCTGCTCAGTGCTCGGTTGAAGCAGCGGGGTTTCATTTTAGTCCTTCTCAGGCGCTCGTCTGTCGGCCTCTTCTTCATCTTCCTCTTCATCCTCATCATCTCCGAACGTCTGCTCCTCCATGTTGATGAGCGAGTGGGAGCGAGCCGCCACCTGAGCTGCGAGGGCGGAGCTGAAGCTGAGCGCCTCTGACCCGTGCATCTCCGTCAGTCTGTCCATTATAGTGACAGCGGGGACTTTAGGGTCCAGGAAGCAGTCCAGACCATTCTGGCCCTCCCCCTCCTCCAGGACCCCGTCGTACTGGTGCAGCTCAGATGCACCTCCTCCTCCTCTCTCACAGACTGAAGTCCCTCCCACATCCCCCTCCTTCGCCTCCAAACCACAGCTGAACTCCGTCACCGGCTCTGTGGAAGGGTCAGGCCTCACCCTGCCATCTCTTCCTTCCTCTTCCTCCCCTCTATTTCCTGCAGGGCACTCTGAAAGGTGGTTTCCTTCTTCATCGCCACTTTCTACCGATCCCGCAGAAGCCGCACCGTCTGACGGCTTTGAGGCGGGATCTGAACTCTCAGTGCGACCTGAAGGCGTCACAGCAGCTGCAAGAAAGACGAAGAAGAAATAAATCATTTAAGGTTGAATTGACATATCAAGTTCCAGGTTTAACTTTGCATTTCAAAACTGCTATGATTGATCATCAGAAATAAAGGAAAGACAGAAAAATCATCTTAACTTCTTAAAGAAGTTTTGTGGTTTTGCGGTACTGCAGTGTAGGATTGTACTGCTACTACTGTATATAAAACAACTATACTTCCCAACAGTTATTTTATTTTCAGCTGCTTGGGTGACACTTTTATTTCTTTATTGTTATACACAATCAGCTTTGATACTTGGAAAAGTAATAGCCAAATACCCAAAGACTTGAAAACAACACTTCTGCCTTGTTTTCCAAAGATAGTTACAAATTAGTCTCACTTGGTCCTCGCTTTACAACAGTGTGGAGAGAGGCCACATTATCATTCCGCTTTGGGGACAAATACTCTGTGGCTTGTTTGTATTTCTTTAAACCCATCACAAGCGTTGTGGGTGGCGCAGAGCCCAGGATTCAGCAACGGTGTCTCTGCATGATAGTGTCAGGGAGGAAGTTTTCTTTTGTGTAACATTTGCATGTGGCGAGGACAGCCCTGGCATTAAAACGGCTAAATCGCAGTAAAAGAAAAAAGGTGACAGCAGCTAGCTTGTTTATGTCTGTACAGCTGGCGACCAGGTTAGGGTTTTAGGAAAACTTGCCAATTTCAGAGTGGGCTGCTAGCTTTGTTGGTGTTGTTTCCAATAGAAACGGGGATTCTGTAAACAGTAGCACAAAGATAGCGGAAGGAAAGGAGAATGCTGTCTGAAATAGTCGACCAATGGCAGGTTTATACCAACGGTGTACATCCTGTGAGTCAGACTAGTTACACACTGGTTCCTATGATACCTGGAAATAACCCATGTTTTTAGCAAGGCTGCTTTGATAACACATTTTCATTTTGTTTGTTTTTGGGTTTGTATTTTGAGTGTAAGCAAAAAAATAAAAAAGCCTCATTCCAAAAATATGAACTATTATGACAGGAGAGAGATGAGATGGGCGAGTGCAGACCTTGGTCGTTGAAGAGCAGCTGCTTCCTCTTCATCCTCTCCCCCTCTGACGCACGGAAACCCAGCACAGCTTTGAGCTCTGACAGGACGCGACGGGACTCCTCCCTCTCCCGCCGCTGCCGCTCCCGTTCCTCCGGTGAAAACATGTCTGACCAGGACCCTCTGCCTTCGCCGTCAGAGTCCGAGTCGGACACGTAGGCCTCCCACTCCTGGTTCACATGAAGCAGAAGCAGATTGACAACAGGGAAACAGATCTAATATGCAAATATTGTTTACGGTGGACATTTGATCTCACCAGCTCTTCAGGGACAGGGTCTCTGTCCAGAATCAGCGGGTAGGATGGAGGAGGATCAGGGATCTCAGGTAGAGGAGGACCACACTGCTCCACACCCTCAGAATTACCTGCAGAGATGATATAGAACGACGTTATTGCAACAAAAACACAGATGACCTCAACAACTTGGTATTGTGTTGACTGCTCTGCTCTGATTGGTCCGTTTCTTGTCCTATATTCTGAAGGAGCTACTTCCTCCATGACCGGCTATAGTCTTGAGTCATTGTGAAGGAAGGAGGAAGTCTAAAAATAGGCTCAGTTTAAATATGGAAACCAATTTACTACTAAAGGGGGTGTCACTGCTCTGTGTTCTATATGTTTTATGGCATATTGAGAAGAGGAAGAAGAAGTTCTGTATGTAGCTTGTGTAGCTTATTGCAGCTCCCAATTTTAAGAAAAAGCAACAAAGTTCAGATGTAATAGTGTTTATATGCATATAAAAAAGACTAGTTTATTTTTTTGGCAACAGTGAGACAAGAGGTATTAAGCCCACCTGGACAGGCGTTGACCCGTCTCAGCATGCGCTCCACCTGGGTGATGGTGTCCTCCCAGCAGCCGGCGCTGGCCTGCATGTGAGGCTGCAGCTGGTGGAGCCGGTCGTTGAGGTCCTGGTAGCCCTCGTACGTCAACTCCGGCTGTTCTTTGGACACCATCAGTTTCTCCAGGTCATCCTCTAGGATGATCATCCTGGTGAGATCGAGACGAGTTTTCAATACGTCATGTTGATGCAACGTGAAACAGACTGCTGAGTGCTGACTGGCTAGAGTGAAGTTTAGTTTTAAAGTCTGGGTGATGATGAGGTGACCCAGTTTCCCCACACTGGTTATTAAAGTCTCATCACATCTTATGGAAAGTGTAGAAGGAAGGCAGTCAGGATTGTGTGTGTGTGTGTGTCTCACTCGCTGAGCAGGGCCTTGAGGTGCAGCTGCAGGCTTCGGATGGAGGTGTGCAGGGTGTTGAGCTCTCGGCATTTCTCCCTGGCTCTCCCCGTCTTGTCGGAGCCCGTCGTCCTCAGCTGGGTCTCGAAGTGTCTGTGGAAGTCGTAGCTGCGTTGCACTTCTCCGAGGCAGCTGGCCAGAGCGTGATGGAGGGGCTCTGTCACTGCAGCGATGGACCGGTGCAGCAGGGGAGGATTAGGAGGAGGAGGGGTGGAGGTGAAGGTGTCTCCTTTGGATGCAACCTCCTCTGGCTCCTCTATTCTTTGTGGCGACAGGAGAAGAGCCAGCCGACGGAAACATTCAGAGCTTTGTCCCACCCACAGCTGGAAGAGCATCTACAGGAGGACGAAACAACAATCAATACATGAAGCTGAAAATCAACATTAGTAAAGTTGTGGATTATGCCCTTTTATGTTTGTTTTTTTTGTTATCTTTCCACTCCTATACTTGTGTCCAACCATAACTCTCGGGCTTTACCTTCAGGGCAGGCAGGCTGTAGTCATCTGTCAGCTCCTGAGCCTGCTCGTCGCCCAGGTGCTCGATTCCCAGGCCGAGCCCCAGCTCCTTCAGAGGCACCGCAGACACGTAGTTTGTCACGTTATCGATCTCAGAGTTCAGTGGGAACGTTCGGAGGGGGTTAAGGACACATCACACCGTCGTGAAAACAAACTGTGCACCTATTTTTCTCTCATAAAGATATAAACTCACATTAAACTACATTTATTGAGGCTAAAGTCTTTCTCTCTTGGTAAAGGATATGCCTTGAGCATGTGACAGGTGGCTCTACGCGAGGCTCTGAAGGCCGTGCGGAGCGCCCGGTACAGGGCCTTCCTCAGTCCGATCAGCTGCTGGCCTCGTGGCATCGCCCCGGGCCCCGCCCTGCTAAAGGAGCTGGCCGCACTCACCCTGTCGAGCAAACTTGACAAGTGAAATGTGATACAACTGTGGAGACGTCCCAAAGAAGCAGGGGGCACACACAACACTGAACGATACTTCACTAACAACGAGACCAACAAACTGAGACATGTCGGACATGGACACTACACAGGTGTTAGAAACACAAGACAGAATGACATGCTTTTAAAAGGAACAGCTCGACATTTTGGAAAATACAAACCCAACTCCAAAAAAGTTGAAAAGATGTGTTCAACATAAATAAAAACACAATGAAACCACTCACTAACAAACTCTGTGCACTGACAACAGTTTAACCGAGTGTTCCTGAGCCCATGTAGTAATATGATACTACCAACTGTTACCAACTAATCTGTTTACCTGTGGAATGCTTCAAACAGGTGTTTTTGAGCATTTCACAACATTCCTAGTCTGTTGTCGTGTCTGTCCTGACTTGTGTGAGATATGATGCTGCCACCAAATTCCAAATAAGTATAAATTTATTCAATCAATGAAGCTGATGAGGTAAAATATTAAATCTATTGTGTTTTTGATGTAAAAAAAGGATTAAATTCTGCATCAGTACTTTTTTGGAATCAAGGTTGCACATTTATTCGCTTTCTTACCAGGAGTTACATGACAAATTCCACAGGACTCTCATGTCTGTGGAGTGAATATAACGCTATAGCGGCACCTGGTTAGCATAGCTTAGCACAATGACTGGAATCAGAGGGAAGCAGCTAAAACAGAAATCCACCTACCAGCCCATCTGAAGGCCAATAATTAACCCAATGTATCCGACAATACCGGAGTAGGAGGGTTTTGTTTAAAATTCCAGTCTTTATGCTAAGCTAAGCAGCTTCTGGATTTAACTTTATATTCACTGCACAGATGTGAGAGTGGCGCCTATCTTATCATCCAACTCTCAGCAAAATAGTGAATGTTTCCACAAAATCGTGAACTATTCCTCTGCTCTACTTGGTGATTGAAGTATAAAACTACATCATTTTTTTCTACAGACAGACAATGCTAAGGCTACACACACTGACAAACACAGACAGTGATCTAAAATGAGTGCTAATACAAATAATTAAACACCTCTAGACACGCTAGCTGAGGAGGTAAGTTAAATAATAACAAAGAAGTGAATTAACTGAGCAGGCTTGAATCAGGCAGTGACAGTTGTAGTCATGTTAAGAAATGCACATTAGCATTATGTGATTGGGTGAAATGCATATAGATGGATATAAAACGACTTACAGGGTGAACCCTCTGGAGATGACCTCCGTCTCCTGCACCAGCCGCAGGGCTTTTCGGGACAGTCCGGTCAGGGTCTTGCTGTTGTGGATCAGCGCCTGGAGCTGCGTGGCCCGAGCGTGGACGGCTCTCTGCATGCGGCCTTGTCTCCACAGCATGACCCCCCTCAGCCCCACCCAGCCCAGCAGCGCCAGGCCCCACGGCGCTGCAGCCAGCGACCACAGGCCGTCAGATGCGGAGAAGAGACCCAGCAGCACTGCAGCCAGGCCGACCAGCCCCGCCATGTCCCTGAGGAAGGAGAGCAGGAGGGAATTTGATAACTACAAACTACAACCACTAACTGCTCATCTGGCAGTTTGGATCCCAGTAGGATTAAAGGGACAATCCATCTTTTTCTTGAAATCTTCCACAAAGATTCTGTGTTCACGAGTTTATAAAGTCAAAAATCGTATTATAAAGAGGAACGCTACACAATATAATAAAACCAAAGGCTTTTTCCCTTCAAGACATCATATTTCAGAATCTTTTGCATCCAGAGTTTTTAAAGCCATACTTTCAGTTTGTGCTCGAATGCTTGATTTTCTCTGGCAAGCCAATTATGTTGCCCGTCCCCTGTTCATCTCTGTGTGTTTCTTTCCTAATAACGCACCATAGGGAAGGCCTGGCTATGAGGCTCGGTCTGGGCAGGGTGCTCGCTCGGCCGGACGAGCCAGAGGGCGACGAGCCGAGGGTGAGCAGACTCGGGTCCAGCAGCTCGATCAGCTCCACATCCTCCTGCAGCAGCACATCCTGGTCCAGAATGCACCTCACCGAGTACTGGCCGAACACGCAGTCCTACGAGAAAAAACAGACGAAAGTGCTTAAAAAGAAACGATGCCTTCACAAATAAAACAAAAGTGAAGTTGCCAGCATTCCTTTCTGTTTTGTACCTACCAGGTGCTGGCCCAGCTTACGAGATGCAGCCGCCTGGTGAATCGGACTCCATCTCCACAAGGCCTCAGCCAGTCTCCACAAGCGTCCTCCCTGTGAGTCACACACAGGGGAAAAGTTTAAATTCCGTCGATTAATTCAACTTTTACACAGGGGCTTCCCATTATTTTATGCCCCATGCATCAGCAGATTTGATAAACAATACTAAATGATTCACCTGCAAGTCTTTTCTGCTATCCAGGCTTTATTTACCAGGAATAACACGTCCATTAAATAACAACTGCGTGTGCTCACAAACATGAGCGCTCACGGTTCAAAGGAGTATCCCAGGAGACAAACGCTTTCAGGCAACAACAATAAGTGCAATGTTGGTTTGTACAAACACCCACTCCTGGGTCTTATATAGCTCGTCTGTGGCCCAAAACCACATAAACGCTTCAGTTTGTTGAATTCTTATTGTGGTGTTACAACAGAATGACTGTTTACATTTTTGGCTTCAATAAAACTAGAACTTGTATTGTTCCTGACAGACAGGAAGAAGGGACTCTTTTGGTTCAAGGAAAGGGACCGATTTGTACATCTTTCATCCTCACACACTTTATTTCTCGCATCCTATGAGTTATCCCCAGCGCTGTTGACTACCTCTGTAAACAGTGTGAGACATCCAAACTCACCCAGAGTGAAGCTTCATATATTTAAAGTGTGCTGACATTTCCACGCAAAACAAACCTCCGGCTGTTTGAAATGTTGCAAGTGTTCCCTGCAAGTGCTAAGAGCCTAAAAGGAAACAGTGTAATAAAGCCTAATCATGAATAGGATCTACTATTCACTAATCCGCTTAGAGAGTTTCGTGCTCTGGGCCTCATTTTGAAAAGGTGTTTGTATGCGGAGGCTTTAATAAATAACACACACACGTTCATTCTTTTCCTGTTAAATGTTTAAAACTAAAAATCCTGCAGAAACCAGAATCACAACATCCAGTGACGTGTGTTTCCAGTTCATGGCGTGATTGATTCAGACCGGGCAGCCTGCGAGCTGACCCTTTTTTTTTTTTTCGGTGGGTAGAGCACAAGTGTTATTAGTCTAAAGGCCGCCGCAGTATTGATTACTGATTGGAGACTGAGCTTCAGGATTGGGCATTCACACAACAATGCCCATCAGCTCTCAAAAGTAGGCCACAACTCTGTTCTTCTTCGCTGTTTCAAAGGGGGTTAATCCCACTCGAGATGATGTAAAGTATGTGCAGATTAACTCACATATGTCCTCTCACCCTGTATAACATCCTCGTGCAGGCAGTTCTTGCTCATCAGTATTCTCCTGCTGTCACACAGAGAGAATAACTCCAGCTTCAACACACTGCAATGATTTCTGCTATGTGAGAGAATGGATACGCTCAGAACAGACAGCTGTATGTGATAACAAGTCTGTGTGCATTAGAATCACGTTTCTGATTATTTCCAGAATGTGTCTTTTACATGAAACAAAACAATGTGTTTTTTGTTTACATAATCATGACAGTATCCAGGTTTCTGATCATCTGCCTGCAGGTGTGTCTTGACATCTCAGCCACTATGAGTATGTTTAAAAAACAGCATGCAGTGTCAACATGCCACAGTATCCTGATTTCTATCGGGGTGCGCCAGGTCGTATAATCACATTTCTCAAACAGGGTAGCAGCTACGTTGTTTAAAAGGCAACAAAATTCACCTGCCAACATCTCTAACATAACATAACAACTCTAACATTACATCTATATCATAACTATATCTATATTCTAATCTGCACAAAACCCCAAGTAAAGAATAACAAGTTGTGGTTTCTTGGTGGTGTTGTGTGTCTGATTACTGAAGATGAATCAAAACAAATGCCTCAAGTTTAAGCTTCTCATACAAAATTTATTGATTTGCTTTAGTTTATAACTGTGAAATAAATATAATTCTAATTTTG
The DNA here is from genome assembly GCF_904848185.1 of Acanthopagrus latus. Taxonomy (NCBI): domain Eukaryota; kingdom Metazoa; phylum Chordata; class Actinopteri; order Spariformes; family Sparidae; genus Acanthopagrus; species Acanthopagrus latus. Next base: position 18,346,046 of record NC_051052.1, read on the forward strand.
TCAGACAAAACAAGCATTATGAGGACTTCGCTTTGGGCTTTTTGCAATTTTGTCACATTTTACAGACTAAACAAATCGCTGATTAATCTTTCATGAAAATAATCATGAGTTGCAGCCCTGAAGGCATTTATACAGAGCACTGAGACTGGGAGAGGAGGGACTGGAGGATTGTAATGCAAGTTACACAAGTTCACTGTCAGCTGAAGCCCCATGCTGGTTAGAAACAATTATCCAAGTACATTTACGATAATTTACTTACTTACATAGTTATATCACGAATAAACAAATACACCAAATATGGTCATATAGTTCATTAATATCAAATTACACTAAATAAAACCATAAAACCATATTTTGTCTTCTGTCTGTCAGCATCAGACACATAACTGTGATTTTCTATCTTTATTCATTGATGGAAAATCAAACTTCTATGGTGGTTGGTAAAAGCGCCATACTGGTGGTCACAGAAGTTTATAAACGGCAATCACATCTATTTAAACCAGCCTGAGGATTTAAAGAGTTTGGGATTATAATCCCAGTTTTGGCCTAATCTCACCTCTAAATGTAATTTAAATATCACCAGCTTCAACATACACATGTATATAAATGGCCTCCAAAATCTTAAAACTGTAGTCCGTCTACGTCGTCAACAAGGTGTCTTGCCTCGGCTCCGACTTTATCTGCGCTCCAGGAAGCTGATCACTGAGGGACAACCCAAAAGCTTTCCTGTCTCATCTGAATCCTCATCCTCCTTAACTCCTTAAAACAACAGTGTACGAGGGAGGAAGCGTGACACGTACGGAAAGTTCCTGGACGAAGCAAACAAAACGCCGTTTCCCGTCGCGAGAGGTGGGGGAGATGGAGGAGAGTCATGTGATCGTGAGGAAACGTTTCTCGTCTGTATGAATCACAGGTCGACTCAAACTGCAGTCATCAATGGTTGGATTAATGCAAGTGATAGTCAAAGTTCACAAGTTCATCTGATGCAGAGCTGAAAGGCTCATAGATCCATTAAAAGCTGGCAAACACGTAAATATCCGCAGAACACACACACTATTTGTAAGAGGACGCTCACAGAGGCAGATATAACGTCAGAGAGAACGCAGACACGGGCGGCAGTAATCACATTTGGACTATCGCTTCAAAAATCTAAACAACAGCAGGAGAGAGAGGCAAGAGAGAAGAGAGGCTTTCTTTTTGAAAAGGAATCTGCTGTGTGTGATCACAGAGTAAAGAGCAAGCAACACAAAATACCTGCAGGAGTGTGTAGGAAGAGCTTGTTGTCATTGTCGTGTCTGACTGAAGTGAAGTGAAACAAACCAGAGCGCATAACGGTCTGTGTGTGTGGTTGTGTGCCAATATGTGTCACTGTTTGGAGTCAATACTCAAATTAATTACCTTCCGTCTGACTGCACATATCAAACAGTGACCACATGTACACACACACACACACACACACACACACACACAGCCCTTAGGCCAGACTGTTTGTTGGGACTCCCCCCTGTTAGTCAGTTAGCTGACTTATTTATTTGGTTATTTGTCAACTAAGGAATTTTTTTTTGATTTGTTGTATTATATGATATCCAACTGAACAATTTATGTGATTAATCCAATGCAGCAGCCGACTGCAGATCTATGAATCTGCAGACAATCTCCAAAAAAAAAAAAAAGCCCATTACATTTCACAGAGTCCTTGTTGAAGTATCTTAATTTTTTCCATCAAACTGTTCAAAACCAAGCAGGGTTGTTTCGACACCGATACCACTCCCAGATACGTGTCTGCGCCGATCCAATACCACATCATTTATTTATTAGAAATGAGGCCCTGCTAGTTCCTGGAAGCATTCTGTACACCTGTATACAACTTAACAGATGTTTTACTGCACAAGTTGTGCAACTTCAAGCAAGTCCATAACAGTCTTTTGGCATGTTTAGAATCATCTTTATTGATGTGTACTTGCCCTGGATACTCACAGCCATTTGTCGTTGGTCAAAATGACAACCGTGTCCCGAAAAAATAACATGTAATGATATTAAAAACAATTACAATGTCCAGTTAATCACCTGAAAGCAATTCATTTTAAAATGACATGTCTGTTTACAGTGGGATTGTTTATGCATTCTGTCAGTGATAAACTGATTCATGTAAGCTTGTTTTGTAGATGTTTTCAGTCTTTTATTATATTTGTGTGTGTTCTGCGTTTTATCTTGCTGCATGATACATTTTCCCTTGGGGGGTCGACTAAATTGGGGCAATGTTTCAATCAACTCAATGAGCTGATATGAAGAGAGGCAATACTATTTTACAAGGGGACAGTATTGAAAGGAGAAGAAAGGCAGGTATGTGTGAGATTTGTGTAGAGTGTGGGAGGAACTCACTGAAGTTTTCTGCTGATCTTCGTCAGGAGAGTTGAGGTCTCCCTCCTGTCCTCCATATTCATCCTCCTGTGACGCCGTTGGACATGCCTCAAAGTCTGTGTGGCCTAGATCATGCAGGTACTGGAAAAGAGGGGAGTTCTGCAAAGAGAAAGAGAGACAACCGGACATTTGAGCAGTCGTTGGGGAATGATACATGCGAAGATGGGAGAAGGGAGACGGATAAAATAGCACCAGATGGAGGAGAAAGCGAGAAAATGTGGTGATTAAGTCATGAGTCTGACGTGGGCTGAGCTGACACTCATCCAGATTTCGCCCTAGATTTGCCCCAGTGTGAAAGCGAAGGTGTCATGTCTCTGATAAGCGAGGGAAAATCCATCACTGATTTGTCAAGCAGGTCTACTTTCCCTCAGGATTCATCAGCTGAAGTTGAGGCTCCGCCCTCAGCCCATCTCTCCTCCATGCAGCTTACTTCTCTGCTCCAAGAGGAATGCTGTAATGCCTAAATGCCTTCACATGTGAATCTGTAAATCAACAGACACTCATACGGACACCAGGGCTGTCTTTTGAGCCTCTCCATGCACCGAAGATTTGCCTTAATCCTCCTCTCCTGCATGGAAACTGGAATAAATGTAAGCACACTTCATCATGTCATAATCTTCCCATGGAGGTATAAACACAGGCTATGCTGTTTCCTACCCTGAACAAAGAAAGCTCACAACCGAATCGGCCATGAAATAAGCAGAGCGGAGGAAAAAAATATCCCGTGCTAGAAACCAAAACATGCCTGACCCAGTTCTCCACCAGCTGCTGAACATGTCTGTGAGCAGCTGCACAGGCTCATCTCAGTTTAATGAATATAACCATCACAATGTATAGATAGCTGTCAAACAACTAAAATGCTACTCACATGCATTGTCACAGGAAGTCGCAGCTCATGTTGTCACCATCCAGATGTAGCTAGATGTGTGTGTGGAGGGTTTTTTTTTCTCCCAGAACCGACGCATTGGACCTGGTCATCCCCACCCCACCTCTAACTACCAGTCTAGTACTGATGAAACACCAACAACAATGCGCACCCTGGCCCGGCTCAGCACCTCTTATGACCACCAAAGCTCCTTGGCAGACGCACAATTAGCAGCCGGCCAAATATGTGGATTTGTTGTGGATTGTCAATGCATGGCAACAAGGAAAAGCGGCTGCTTTTGTGAGGCTAGCATCCCTGCTAGCTTGCTACGCTATCAGTGTAAGCTAGCAGAGGGAACCAAACGTCTCGGCTACATTTCCCCCCAGTATGACAAAGCATCGGTTACAAGTTTCGAGAACACACAGCGGCGGGAATACAAACCTCAAATACCACATCTTCATCAAACTCCTCAGTCATTGCTCTCCGCCATCTATACGCAGCCCGTTTTGCATTCTGAAGTTGTAGGCACAGTAGTCGGGGGCAGCAGCCTTTTAGAAGTTGGTAGTTAGCCGGTTGCTAAACTTAGCATAAAACTACAACTCCCATGATGCTCGTCTTCAACCGACGCTCACTCGCGAGCAAGAAGCAAAGTGCTCGTGCCACTTGTAGAGCGCCTCATGTGGGCGCGTGAGGCAGCGGTCCAACCGTTTGGAACGCCTGGCAAAGAGAAGGAGGGTGAAGTTAGCGTGTGACATCCGGTTTAAAGCCGGAAATGGCCTTCAAAATAAAAACTGCATATTTTCAACACATTGATGTGAAAGGAAAACAAGGAAACTCAGCTTTAATAACATTTCAATTTGCTTTGAATTTGCATTTGAACACATTCGTTTGTTCGCTTCTGCGCTTTGCATCATTTTGAAACCACTAAAACAGATCTCCTTCGACAATCGAATTATTTTTAGGCGCTCAACCGGACGTGTATTGTTTCGTTGCGTCGTGCTTGACACCGCTGAGAAAAGCACCGTGGCTGAAACTGAAAACTTCGGGAAAAATGGAAAAAGTAACAGGCGTGAAGACTTTATCCGCGCATCCGCTGGCGAGATAAGAAACAACAGCGATGGATCTTCATGTTTTCTCGCTGCGGTGGTCTCCAAACTGACAATGGTGTCGAAGGAAGGAAAAACGCAAATTTTCTCACAATTCCATTGAAAGTATATTTACTCATGGAGAAAGGAGCAAGTCGGGAGTCATGAGCACAGGTTTGTTTCGTGGGGGAGCTAACTTTACTTAGCAAAAATCCTGCTGTGCAAAGCGCCTTTTTGTGTTTAGATAAAACTGTACGCTTTTAACTTCTTGAGTTTGTTCGCAGAAGTTGAAAAACGTTTGAATTTGAACGTTATAACGGACGGTAGCATCCACTCTATTTTTACCCAGCCCCAGCTAATTACAGTTTTTCTTAATAACAGCTTTCAAAGATGTATAAAAGAGGACAGGCTTCAATTTGAGCGCTTTCTAAATACGCCATCATAACTCATAATCAAAAATGTCCCGTTTCGTTTTGATATTACAGCTACTGTTGCAGCTGGAGGGGGTTAAATCCTTTGTCTTAAAACATCTGTCCTGCTGTTGATGCAACAAGTCGGACTCGATAATCAGCTGCAGACTTAACATCTCATATAAAACGACTAACATTTGCTCGTACAAAGAGTGTTGTGTTTGTGTCACCAAACTGGATAAGTGCCATAAAGTTTTTATGATTGTTCTTTCCGCGACATGAGCGGTTTGAGTCCAGATACCTGGCGCTGCCTACTACAGCGAAAACATAAGGCCAGAATCCGTTCAAAAAACTGTCAGTTCAATGCTGCTTCACTTATAAGTAGGCGTATGTGTCCAAATACATAGTTTATTAACGTTGATGCCATCATTAGCATGTATTGGCAGATTCGGCTCAGAGATAAAAGCCCAAGTTAAGAGCTGGACAAAGTTTTGGATTGAGTCTCCCTGCTCATCACCGCCATCCATGGTGGATTTTGATATAAATTTGGGAGAACAAGCTCTTGAAGTTGAAGTGTGTATGCCGAATTAAAAAGCGACCCTGAATGATAAGTAGTAAGCGTTAATTACAGTCCCATCGCGCAGAAGGTTTTGATTGTAAGGTCAATGACTTTTAACTTGTTGATTTTTGAACTGAGTTTGGCGAGTGTGCAACGGCAGAGCAGCATGTATGGGGAGGCAGAGCGGTTTCTGGTCGTTGGCCTTTTCGGAAACATCCGCTCGATGACTCCACTTCTCGTGGTGTCGGCCAGCCAGGAGTTTCAGCCAGTAGAGCGGAAAATATGGCCTACAATCTCAATTCACAGCTTTTTATTAGTGCAGAGAGTCTGCTTTTTTATTTAAACTTTATTTAACAAGGTTTATCCCAGTGAGATTCCCACATGAACTTCAAATATTAAAATAGTATTGGTATTTATTATAGTGAATATTTAGTAGTTTCATGTGGTGGGAGGGTAACCCAGTTCTGACAACAAAACATAATTAAAACAGGCAAGAAAGAGTAATTTATACCATGACTTCTAGAAACATAAGAACAGAAAGTGTTAGGAGGAAGCAGTTTTTAGCAGGCAGAGAGAAAAACTGAGTGTCAGTGGGAGGACACAAGAGAAATATACTCATTATATCTGTGAAACTGGTCCTACCAATTTAATTTAGACAAGAAATACAGGCATTCCAAGCTCTCCCAATAGCAGGGAGGAGAAATTCAATTTTGAATCTGAATTAAATAATCCATTTTACTTTTTATTTGTGCCGCAAGTGTGTTGTAAACCCCTTACTATTCATTCAGTGAATTACTTCATGATAAATCCAAATCAGATGTGGCAGATGTGAGTTTCGCAATTGTTTTTTTCTAGATTTAAGTCCTAATTAAATAATAATCCCTGAATTTATTTTACACATCAGTCTGACCCCTCACTTCTTCCCCTCTGACCCTGAGCGTGACCTCTTGACCCTGGATTTAGCCACAGCTTGCAGCTGTCGATGCTTCTATTAAAGGAGGGGCTGCTGAAGCATGCTTTGCACTGGTGCTGCATGATTTGTTTGGAGTGTGAGTAAATAACTTTTCTCCTCCCTCTTCTTTACATCCAGGTGTGAAGAAGCCTCCATTAGCTCCCAAACCCAAACTCCCTTCAACCACCAAACCCTCTCCCCCACCCATCGCCCCCAAACCAGGTCTCCTCATCCCATCTTCAGTCGTCTCGCAACCTTCCCCTGCAACTCTTAAGAGGACAAAACCGGCTGTTGCACCCAAGCCATGCATTCGCAAATCCACAGCCTCGTCTCCCCCTGTTTCTCCTCTGCCTCCCAAACCCAGGGAATCCCTTATCCTATCTCAGGAACAGGAGGAGGCTTTAGGCGACAGCCTCTCACTTCTCAACTCCAAAAATGGGATTTTATCAGAGACTAACAAACGTGAGTCGGATTACATCATTCCCACCTGCTCCTGTGGGCTGGAGGACTCTTCCCAGTGCCAGCATCTGGAAAATGGAAGTATAACTGAGTTTGAGAGCGGTTTGCACAAAGAAGTGTTGCAGAATGGGATTTCTACAGAAGGATTCACAGGGTCAAGGGGGCAAGAGAAACCAGAACACAGGGAGGAGGGAGTGGCTGTGGAGAAGGGTGAGGGTGGAGGGGTGAGCAGAAAGCCCAGAGATAAGCCTCAAAGACAGAGACACCTGGATAAGGTCTTCGTAAACAAAGAGGACCAGAATGGGAAAGCTTCGGAGATTGTAAAACATCAAGCCATTGCTTTTTCTGAGCCTGATGTTCCAAAAGTGGATGTACAGACTGTAGCCCAAAACGCAGATTTAACAGACTCCAAGTCAGCCTGTGATGTTGCAGGCAGCATCATTTTCTCTTCAAGCATTGCTCCCCTTGTGTCCCCTCCAGAAATCTTTCATGTGGAGCGCAGTGAGCCCATCAGCAAAGCGTCTCCTACCAGATCACACCCCGATTCACAGGTCCCTGCTGCCCCCAGTAAGCCTCTCCCGGTCCCTCACCCACGTAAACTTAAAAAGCCAGCCCTGGTGAGGCAGGATGGCGTGGAGGGCAGTGCCCAGGATCAGACAGTGGCTTTGGAGGAGCAAAAACTGGGGCTTGAGGTGCGAGAGGCTGAAGGGAAACTGAATCTAGCTGGTCTGTCTCTCAGTTCAGACAGCGAGAAGCTCAAACGGAACTCGTGTCACAATACTTTACCCCAGAAAGACTCAGGTTTAGGAGAGGATGAGGCCAACGCACCTATCCCCCCTCCTCGTCAGACCTCCCTCTCACCTCGCCTTCACAGATCGGTCCCCTCATTGAACAAAAACGCCTCCCACTCCTTGGTCATGCTGTCACAATCTGACTCAATGAGCCATGAAAAAGAGGACGAGTACCACCGGGTGGAGGAGGATGAGGAGGATGGCTATGGCGACTTTGAGCGCTACCCAATCACTCACAGCCTCCCCAAGCAGATCAAACTGGGCTGTCACCCTCCGCTGGCCAATGCGAGGAAAGCCTTCTCGGCCGAGGATCAGCAGTCACCGAGGGCGCCACCCAGAAAACCTCAGAGACACAGCCTGCCAGCACCCCCTCCGCCCTCCTTCTGCCCTCCTGCACCTCCACATGCTAACACCCCTATGAGGGAGCTGCCTGCTCCTCCCCAGGAGAAAACAGCCTGGCGATTCACCCGACCCTGTGTGACCTTCTTCAGCCGCCAGATGCCCACCAGGAGCAGCGTGCCGCCAAAAGGCAGAGCTCCAGCTCTGGGGGGCAAGCAGCGGGCTCAGTCCTTCTCTGCAGCTGACCTGGCAACCCGGGCCGACTCTCAAAAGAGGAGCCTCTCTTTCCGGAAGCTGCTCGAGCTCAGGCTGTCGGTCAAGATGCTGCCAAAGCTGCTGGCCAAGGGAGGCCAGTCTCTGGACTGTACCAGCACGGAGTCAATACGGGGGGACAAGAGCCTGGAGCGACCCAAGAGCTGCATAGGGGAGGCTGATTTTCGTGGAGAAGGTGGAGAGGAGTCAGTGGAGTATGAGAACGTTCCACTGTATGAGGAGATCCCCGAGTACATGAACCTGCCGTTTCACAGTGCGAGGCTGGGCTGGCCACATGACTCTGACGCAGATGACTCAGACATCTACGAGGTGCAGGATCCCTATCACAGATACCACGACCATGAGTACGAGAGGTACGGTGATTCACAGAAGTTACACGTATGTTTAGCTAAAGATTCTGTTTATTATTGATTCATGTGTCTATTTTCATTATTTTACACAACACCTCTCACTGCTGGACCAACTTAGAAATTATCTATTCAACTAGTTAACTATTTTGATAATTGATCAATGAGTTATAAGTGCAATATGTAAGATGGTTGATTGGTGACTTATTCCAAATTCATCAAATATCGACGATTTGGGTTGGCAAGTCACAATTTTGCATCAATACTTGAGGAAAACCAGGCAACCATCTTACATGTTGGACTCATTGATCAGTTGTCAAAAGAGTTGATGATTTTTTGTCATTAAACAGCTAATAGATTAATTAGTTTGATCAATTGTCTCTAAGGTGATCCAGCAGTAACAGGTGTCGTATCCAAAATGTATTTTCGGTCTCATTCAGATCAGTCTTTTAGTTTATCAAAAAGGCTGAAAACATGCTTGTTTAACAGCAGTTATCAAAGAAATTTCCCAGAGGATTTGAAGAGCAGTGACATTTTCATACAATAAACAATGGCTGCTTGTGTTTGTGTGTGTGTGAGCAAAAAGAAAGTGGAAGTAGGCCCAAGGTCCAGACCTGCTGTACAACACTTAACCCCTGCTGTTAGCCTGTAATTTCAGCTGACCCGTAGCTTCAGTGTGGGAACCGCACAGGTTGCGACAGGTTGCACAGGTGACATTAGTGGTTTGTATTTACAGCAGTGTGAAAGTCAGCCTTTAAGCCAGTGGCAGTGAATTTGAATAGAGCATTGATGTGCAGCAGGTCGGCCTGTTTTCCTGTGGGTTATTTTCAGTGGCCAGGGCAGGAAATGTCTGAGAATCGCAGAAACGCCACACAGCTCTCTAGAACAGGGAAAATAAACCTCCAGCAACCACCAGCCTCCTCCTCCTCAGGCTGCCCGCCCTCGCACTCTGTTTAGCCTCTTCTTAACCTCATCACTCCATTCTTCGCCCCCGTGAGAAGATCTGACGTGAGTTTTGTTCTCACCCTGGTAAACATACGAATGAACCATTGTTTCACATCACACCTTTGGAAAAGCAGCAGGTTTCAGAGAACCAAGTATGGCAGGAGAAGCTAAGTTAAATATTTATGATAAACATAAAGTAGTTAAGTTGGAGATAAAAGTGACATTGAACAGAAGAGGCATAAATTACAATATTTTTTGAAATCAGACATGATTTATGGTGGAGCAACAGCAATCACATTAGGACACCTCCTCCAGCAATGAACCGGTTTCTAATGTGCTGTTTCATGACATTCATTCATCCAGTTATGTGTTTCTTGCCTCAAGACATGGAGCAGCTGTTCACCAAAGTTTATGGAAATGTGTCAGTTATTTCTTAACATTTTCGCCCAAATATTTCCAATACTAGTTAAACTATTTGGCAAATGAACCACCGTAATGAAGATAAAACATCTCAGGTGGTTTTAAATTCGCTGCAACTTATGATTGTCGATCTTACACTTAAGTGTTTAATCATTTGGTTTATAAAATGCAAAGAAATGTCTTTGTAGTTATTTTCAGTGATGTAAAACATTTAAAAGGACATTCATTTGTTATGTTTTGGCCACTTTTTTGATTGACCGGTTGACTGAGCAGTGCAGCTCTACTGACAGCTGCCTCTTTCTTCTAATAAAACAGGGCTGATGAGATTAGTGAGACTGAACCAAAACATAAAAGTAGCACGCTTTAACCAAAAACCAAAACATTGAATGCAGAGTAGAGCTGTTGAGTTGAATGTTGATTCTCTGTGGATTTGTAGCTACAGATAATCCTGTTCCCATAACGTATAATAATTTGATCCGTAGTTGATATGAAATATTGATTATGGCAGCTTTAAGAATATAAAACCTTTGCTCTGTAAATTACCCACATTGGTTGTCAGAATTGAATAATCACTTCATCACTGTTGTCCAGTGTTAATGGAACAGTTCATGGCCACTGCCAGAAGATTTCACTCTGTCACTCGGTCACATTCATGCTATTAAGATCCCATTGAGTTAATCCATTCTTGATAGTTGGCTGAGACTGTTCCCATGATAGATGGCATGTTTCCTCTGTCAGACTGTGGCACTACTGTGTCCTACTGGTGATGAAATCGAGGCTACGTTGGGTGACGATGAGGTACACCGGAGTGAAATCAGACGCTAAAATAATTAAGATCTACCCTGCTTCTTAATGCTGTCTGGTATGCAGAGTGGTTGGCAGAGTGTTTGTGTGTTTGAGAGGAAGAAGAAGAAGAAGAAGAAGAAGAAGAAGAAGGAGCGAGTGAATCTGTAGTGTTTCCCAGGCATCTGAGCCTGTTAAGTTTATGTAAGTAGCCTCAGGCTGTAAACAAGTGGCGCTCTGTGCCTGACCCAGTGTGTTGGAATTCTCCACTATAGAGAAAGAAGTTGAGGAAGAGGGAGTGTGGATTTCCATTTAGGTAAAAGAAACTGTCAGGAGGCTCTTAAGAAAAACAAGGAAGTGGAGAGAGTGGGCTATTGCTGATGAGAGTGAAAGGAAATGTGAGAATTTTTGGAGTCCCACAGTCTTTCCTATCTCATGTTTATTCTGAGCAATCACTCCTTTTTTTTGCAAAGGTACAACATCTACAGGCCTCTGAACAGAAAGCTGGGCAGGAAAGGACTGAAGAGGCAAAATCAAAACACATTAAATCCTCCCCTTCTGCCGTCTCACTTCATAAATCTTTGAAATCAGACAGCCTAAATCTACAGAACAGACGATGAGAGATAGATCAAGACATTAGTGACACACAGACACATGTTGCTGCTTGTACTAACCTGGCAGACAACAGCTGTAGCTGGCAGAGCTGAGCCAACATGTTGTTTGGCTGCCAGCAGCTAGATTGAAGATGCAGCAGAAAACAGATATCAGTTTTAATCTCTTTGGCAGAAAGAGTATTGGAGATGGAGACCTACCTAAAGCATGATGATAACTAGCACTGTACACTGTACTATATATCATGATAAGGCAATTGAAGAATGAAGAATTGAAGAGTCTTACTTAAATGTACATTTATACATTTGCCACTATGATTTGGGTGCTTTTTATAACACTGCAGATAACTATTGATACAAAAAAATGTAACAAAGCAAAGTTTAAGATTTAGTTATGTAAAGGCAAAGGTAATGTGTACAACAGCAAGTGAACACGGCATTGTTCAGCGGCTGTCATGTTCGATGTTAATGCAGACTTCAGCTCTAACAGTAATAACAAACCTCAAAACTTAAGATGTTTAAATTATTCCGGGTGTTGTCAGTATTTTCCATCATAAAAGACTTCTGAATTATACTGACTCATACGCTTCTTATGAGTGTGTTCAATTATCAAGTGTTGCACAAAAGCTACACATGACTGTTTTTAATCTCTGTTTATCCAGGGAGGAATTTTCTGAACACACTCACGCTCCTCTCCAGCGCTGCTTTGCCTCTCGTTCACACATTTTAACATTCTTTCGAAAGCGGAGCTAAATTCTGCTACATGTACCATCTAATTTTTCTCTGAGCGGCTCTCGGTCACTGTTTGTTGTGTTCAATGTGTGGTGTCTGTGTTTTGGCGAGCAGTGGCTGGCCGATGCAGGACGTCCACTCTGAGGAGGAGGAGATCCACAGTTCAGATGAAGAGGACAACAGCTCCACCTCCAGCAAGGAGCACCTGGACGAGGCAGACCGACAGGTAATCACCTCCTCCTGAACTCTGAGGGCAGTTCAGCCAAAATACAACAAATACTATGAAGTGAACTAGGTATGTGTAAAAATGAAACCAAAATGTTTTCCAGTGCTGGGTGACGAATTGTTTTCATGCTTGCTTAGCCCGGTACCAAAACAATGGAAATTGGAAACAGCAGAGTTTACTCATTCTAGCAAAGATCTGGATAAACATCCTTGCTTGTTTTTCTGTTTTTTTTTAATACCTTCCGCAGCTCTGTCCAGAAACATTTTATAGAAATGATCAGAAATTGAAATGTTAACGTTATTCTTACAAATGATGGGCTGTCATTTAAAGAAAGATGGCCCACTGTAGCTAGAATGAATGAAAACGCACACTCTCTACAGTTATATTTAACAAATAAGTTACGTTAGGGCTGCAACTAACTATTATTATAATTGCTGACTAATCTTATGACTATTTTGTTGATTAATTGATTATTTGTTTTGCCTTAAATGAATGGATATTGTGAAAAATGCCTATTTTAGAGCCTAAGGGATCATTTTCACGTTAGTTTTGTTTTACACAAAGATATTAAATACAGTCAAGCAGAAGTCTTCATATTTAAGAAGCAGGTGCCAAGAAATAGCAGCACGTTATGATGTCTGTGTATTATTTTGCAGAGATATCTGTTGATGCTAGTATGCTAACCAGCTAGCCCAGTGCTCTTAAGATCACAGTCTGGAACACTGTCTCCACTGCTAACTGAGCTAAATACTTTGACTGAATCAGATCAGAGTACTTTGTCCACCTCCACATTGTAGCTGAATAATACCAACTTGCATTTGTCTTAACATCACTGTTCCCTTCACAAATGTTCCCTTTTTAAAAATAGTTTTAGAGTCGTTAAGAAGTCAAACTCTGCTTTATTTCACAAGTAAGCAAATAGCTAATCAACTGTTGTTCAGATTTATCTTGCGGCCCCTCTGTGGTTCCTGAACTTCATGTTGGGCACCATCCCCTTCACGTGGGCCACACTTTGGATTCATGGAAATCCACTTGAGAAAAATTTTCAGACATGATGCCAACATGTTAAACTGGCATGACGTTTACAGATTACAGTGATGTCTCGTATCAGAAACTGTGACTGCAGCCACTGGAGATTGTGCACATGTCCGCTGCCAACTGTGTTTGTTGTCTGTCACAGCTTTAGAAGAGGGTGTGTGTGCGCTGGAGGGGGGGGATGGTGACCAAACACAGATTCAAGAATAGCTCTCTCCATGACTGAGTTGTTTTTTTCCTCTCTCGTTCTTCGTCCGGTGTGACCCTCTCTATGATACTGTCAGCGCCTGTGTCTGATGCCACTCAAAGCTCTGGGGTATCACAAACACAGGCTCCGACGGGACCAGTGGGACATTTCAGTCAAGCGGGGGGGCCAAGGCCGCTGTCCAAATTAAGTCATTGAAAGACCGCCCCATTACCATTCAACAACACACACCATCAGAGAGACACGGGGAGAGGAGAGAGGGAGGGAGAAGGGAGAAGGAGAAGGTCGCTGCTCTACTTTCAGGCCTCATTGAGCTGTTGTTTTAAACTCAATCCCGATGGTTTTACCGAGTGAAAACGGGATTCTGTGATCATGGTGATTTGCAGCGAGCCTGTACGTGATCGGATTTAGTAAAGTCAGTCGCTGTTAGCTTTTCTGTCGCGTTGCTTTACCATTTGTGTTTCTCTTCTTTCAGCAAGAGGATGAGATGAAGAGGAAGAAGGTGGTGCACATCGCCCAGGAGATAATGAGCTCCGAGAAAGTGTGAGTGCTTTCATACCAACCCTAAAGTGCTAATAAGTGAATGAAATGTGCTGCATTTTAAATAATCTATTTCTGCTCTTTCATCAGGTTTGTGGACGTCCTCAAGCTCCTTCACATAGTAAGTGTTTCATATATTACATTAAAGGAATATGTTGTTGACGAGGGAAGAAGAGTGCCTGGCATAATAAATAGTCCTGTATGGTCTGATTGTTTTTGAATGGCGATCAAAGGTTTTTCTCACAGATGTACTAAAATTAATGAGGTCTTGGCCAGTGTTGTCTTTGCCCAAGTGCCCGTTCTGAGTTGAATAATGCAGTTGTTGCACAGCTGAGGCTTTCAAAGCTGCTGCGTCGGAGGATTTTGGTTTCCTGGGGGGCGGCAGTGGGCAGGTAAATGTGCGGCCACGAGTGGGCGGGCGGCGCTTTGATCAGTCGCATTACGAAGATCACTGTCGGGGAAGAGAGTGTGTGTGTTTTTGTGTGAGGAAATGAAAGCATCAAGGGAGACATTAATAGCTTATTTTCTGTTCAGCTTCGGTTTGGATCTGTCGAGGTGTTGTGTGCGGTTTGTCTCCTGACTGGTGTCTGTCAGGTCTGTCTGAATGCTACTAATGTTTGTTTTCCCACTTTATTTTTCATTAAAATCAAGTTAAATGAGTGAGTTGAAACAGCCAAGCACCTTACTTGAACAAGAACAGGGTCAGTTAATCTTTTACCTTATGTAGCAAAAGAGCAACTTCTAAGTCACATGTTTTCAATATTACTCTATTAGTCTTTTGCTAGCATGCAAATTAAAGGACAAGCCCAGACAATATAACCAGCCATTGCCATTAAGTCCTAAAAAAAAAAAAAAAAAAACTCACTACACTAGGTATTGTTTTTTTAGTGTGGCTTTGTAGGAAAATCTTAATCACAATAATTTTACATATTTATCTTCATAAAAGCAAAAACAATAAATCAATCACTAACATAAACATTCATATTTTCAGCCTGCAGGAAAATCCGATGTGTTTCTTAAATCCAGACAGCACCAATTTATCATGGTTTGCTGTGGTGATGTGATGTTGGCGTCCGTCACTGTGTTCAGTGGCGACACGTCTTTTCAGCACACAAGCATGAGAAATATAGATCCATCATCTTCTCCTCCAAACGCTCTGCCAGTAGCCACCCCAACAGACTTCGTCTCTCTGGACTTTACATCATTGTTGTGTGTCTCGTTTGGAGTGACGCAAAAGACACTGATGCAATATGTGTGGCCAGAGTGTGTCCCTACAGTTTATGCTCTGCTGAAAGATTTTGCTCCAAATAAATCTGCCAAAAATGCTTCATAATATTATCACCCATCGTGTTGCATGCTTGTCTGTTTTGAATGAAGGCAGGACTAACAGGAACCATGTGACCGGGTGATTTCTGGTTGTAGACATGGCATGAGCATGCTCAGGCCGGTCTTGTGACTTCTAATGTCACCATTTGTACATTTATTGCTGAGCTCTGTGTTCATGTACTGCTGTTAAACGGGATTTGATTGGGGCCATTAAATTACACCACCATGTTAACTCTTTGATGAGATCAAGTGGCCTCATGTGTTTCTTTTATGCTCGAGTCCTTTTTTTGCAAGCTCAGCCTTTCGTTTGAGTCAAGAACAGACTCTGTAGTCGGTCTGAGGGGAATCCCAGGTGAGCGGGTTCGCTGAGGGTGGAGGGTCCACCTGTCTGTCAGCCTCAGACACGGCTTCAGTGAAACCTCCACAGGATTAGTAGAAAACGCCGTCCTGTGGCTGACGGGGGGGAGGGCGAGGCGTGCAGCTCTGTCCAAGAAAAGAGGTCAGATCGCATTCTTCTCTGTGTGCGGACGGCCCGGCCGCACAGCAGCTGCTTCCTCAGGCCACAGAGACGACCTCCAGACACACACATGCCTCAGATAATCCTGTGTGTGTGTGAGTGTGTGTGTGGTGGGTGCGTGGGTTGGTGTGTGTTCATACTTGTGGCAAGTCATCCAAAGTGTTTACATTTTGTGTCCCCTTTTGAAGCGGTGTATTTGTAACCAAAGTTCCTTCGTGCTCGGTGAATATTAAGACGGTTGTTTGTCAGGTTTACCTGGAGGAGTGAAAAAGGCTGGATGTGGATGTTTTAATTCAAATTTAACAAGAATAAGCGGTTGTATAAGCAAGAGAAAATGCCCGACAATTGTTAGATGTGTTTATTGATAAAGTGAAACAAGGATCAAGATAAATATTTATGTGGCCATGCTGAAAAAGGACATCACCTTAGATTGCATCTATAAAAGGAGGTCACTGAAAGGTGTGATATTTAGTCAAACTTATCTGCACCCTATCTACTTGTCACCTAAAAGTTAATATTGTTGTTGTGTGCGAGCGTGTGTGTGTGTGTGTGTGTGTGTGTGCGAGCGTGTGTGTGTGTGTGTCTAAGAGAGAGATAGAGAGAGTAAGACAACATGTTAACCAGGACTTTAGGATCCTGCGTGGCCTCCCCGCTTCCTTCCAGGTGGATGTGTGTGTTGGCATGCAGGACAAAGTCAGGAGTGCTGACTCTGCTCTGAGTGTGTGTGTGCGTGTGTGTGTTTGTGTGTCGTAGAACACGTGCAGAGTTGTGTAGGAGGGGGCACTTTATGATGTGTTCCTGTTAAGCTGCACGACAGTATGTTGTCATGTGTCACCCCACCCTGTACCCACACCCTCAAATAATGAAATCATTCCCCCTGTGTGTCACTCAGGACTTCCGGGATGCTGTTGCCAAGGCGACCCGTCAGAATGGGAAGCCGGTGGTGGAGGAGAGGATCCTCAGTCAGATCCTGTACTACCTGCCCCAACTGTACCAACTCAACAGAGACCTGCTGAGGGAGCTGGAGGAGAGGGTGGCACACTGGTAAACACACACACACCTGTTTTTTTTTGTTTATGTAATTAATAATGTCAAAAAGTATTTATAGACACAGCTTTACTCCTTATTACACTCTTAAGTTTTGTAACTACAGTTGCTCTGGGGGATTAAATCAGTTATGATATGAACTTCCACTTGAACCATATATTTAGCATATATTTGATTACATTCTGCAAAATTTCCACATTAAAGTATGCCGAATTAGCTTTTAGCAGTTCTTGTTTGCAGTGTATCCATGGATACACAGACAACTATCACTCACCTACTTTACGACTGAAAAACACTTGAAAGTGTGAAGATTCTCAATGAAGTTCTGCAGTTATAAATTCTGTGATTTCTGAGCAGATTAATGGACATATTTGTAATGGATCTTTTGGGAAGTGTAGGTCACACTGAATCTAAAATATGTGCATCATGTCTGTGCGCTCAGATTTGTAATTTTTATGCACACACGTTAAATATCTCCCTGAGCTGTGTGTCATGGCCTCTGCTGCAGCTCCAACTGTAGACCTCGTTGACAAGCAACCAAATCACCAGGACCAAGTATAAATACTAACTCAGCAGTGTCTTTGCTCTCCCACACACACCACATAGTTTGACAACCCCTCATTGGAACCACTTGTTAGTTAGTTTAAACAAAGTTGAATGATTAAGTCACCGTCTGCATCGTCCAGTGTTTGGTTTTTGCTGAGCAACTTCCTGGTTGAACACTGACTGACTGTAATCACTGTCATTGTGCAGTTTTACAGTGCAATTTAAAATTGTAATGATCAGTTTTGGTAGAGTCACTGTTCTTCAAAATAAGTGTTCTTACTTTGTTTGTTTACAACCTCTGAGATCATTCCAGTTCTCTGCTGAGGCTGTATCGCACTGATTTTTGTAATGTTACAGCATTTAGTCGAGTATGTGAGTGAAACATTATCACACACACTGCAAAGAATATGGCCAAAAAGAACCCAAAAACTAAGTATTTGTATAAGTACAAAGTATTTGTCCTACAAAAGATGAAATATCACCTTTAGTATCAATAACTGAACAATGCTCTCCAAATACACTTTGTTTTTGTGGCTGTTTTTTCTATAACTACGAAACTGAATTACGTGTTTTCACTGACTGAAAGGAGCTTTTTTATGTGTGTGTTCTTCCAGGAGCGATCACCAGAGACTGTCAGACATCTTTGTCCAGAAGGGTCCTTACCTGAAGATGTACTCCACCTACATCCGCCAGTTTGACAACAACGTGGCGCTGTTAGACGAGCAGTGCAGGAAAAACACTGCCTTCGCCGCTGTTGTCAAAGAGTTTGAGGTAGGGCAGGAAAAAGGGTTGTGTTTGCTTTTATTGCGTACTGTGTGGTTTCTTAAAGTGAAAGTCAGAATATCATTATTGATTCTTACTGTGCGGCTCCAGTTGACAGTTTCAAAGTCTTTTCTTCTTTGTGTTTTTTTTCAATACTTCATTAGTAACCTGCACATTTTATTTTCCCAGTATCTAAATTGATCCTCATCGGGCTTTATTTAGAGTTTTTGTCACTGACTGCCAAACAAATCTGCAGCTTCAATCCAAACTTGTTGCTTTCATTAACGGTCATAAAAACACTCTACCCCTGTATCTGAAGCAGTTGACTGGAAGCTTCAGTGTCCGTGTGTGAAAACAACTTTTTGTTGTTTGTTTTTGTCTCAGATGAGTCCAAGATGTGCCAGCCTGGCTCTGAAACACTACCTGCTGAAACCAGTGCAGAGAATCCCTCAGTACCAGCTGCTGCTCACAGGTACGAACACCCTGACACACAGTCACTCCTCGTCCTGTTCTGTTCTACAGACCTCTGCAGTTTAAAGGTCTGGGGTTTATTGAATTATGGCGCTCTTTTATTGACAACACGTGGATGAAACTTGGACTGAAGTCAGGTCCATCTGTTCTGGCTTCAGTCGGGTTTTGGTACCATACTGACACCCAGTGGACAATCATAGAATTATGTTTGACACCAGGGACCAATTCTGCAAAACAGATTAACCTTGAATATTGATGTTTCACCAAATGTATTTTTTACATTTGAGAGAAATAACTATGGCCCCCAAACCAGAATAAATATTTGACTAAAACATTCTGTTTAGTTCCTACAGTGTTGAATGACAGGATAGAAAACAGGTTGTAACCATTTTGCTCTACAAACACAAAACATTCCTTTTCGAAACCTTTGAATGAAGAGTCCTCTCATCCATCAAACTGTTGTGAATCAAGCTTTTGTTGTAATCAGTAGTGTAGATACATCCTGATGTTTGTCTCACAGGTTGAAACAGACCATTAAAAAGTTCTTCTGGGATCTTAAAAAATATCTGTGGGCGGACAGCCACTCCTTTTTCTTTAACCGTTTGTTTTTGTCCTGCAGTTTCTATAAACTGAAACCTTTGTGCTCTTTTCCAGATTATCTAAAGAACCTCCCAGAAGACTCTGAGGATTATAAAGACACACAAGGTTAGACAAAAGACGACACGCACCAGGACGATCATTTATGCCTAACATGGAGAGAAACGCTAATATATTGTCTTTGCTATCCATGCAGCTGCCCTCAGCATCGTGAAGGAAGTGGCCAACCATGCTAATGATATCATGAAACAAGGGGTAAGACCTGATTCCATACACAGCTTCATGTTTTGTTGTCTTTAACCTCCCGTTTCTTCATGTTTCTCCTGTGATGTTGTGTTTTTCAGGATAACTTTCAGAAGCTGATGCACATTCAGTACAGTCTCAACGGTCACCATGAGATCGTTCAGCCAGGCAGGGTGAGTCAGGAAGAAACCTTTTGTAAAATCTCACACAAACCAAAGTTCATCTCACGGTCCGGTTTGTCACAGTGGGACAGTTTTGACACGGGTGTATATTCTCACAAAATACTACCGAAAAAGTCTGGTGTGTCAGCACAATCGCTGATGTAAACCAAAAAATTTTCTATTATTGACTACTTTAGATGTTGTAAAAACAGCCCATTTAGACCAAATGTGTCCATGTTTGCAGGTGTTTCTGAAGGAGGGCACATTAATGAAGCTGTCCAGGAAAGTCATGCAGCCACGGATGTTCTTCCTGGTGAGCAATGAATGGATTCAGTCATAATCTGTGATTAAATCCAGTTCATGTTCTGCCTTTACTGGTCTTTCTTCTCAAAAAAGAGCTTTATATATGTTTACAATTACGACCACCTAAAGTTGTATTGTTCCTGTGTTTCTTCAGTTTAATGATGCTCTCATGTACACCACTCCGGTCCAGTCTGGCCAGTATAAACTCAACAGTGTCCTCTCTCTCGCTGGGATGAAGGTTAGAAGCACCCTGAACACTTTTTTTTTTTTACTTGTTTGTGTTTGTTTTAGTTTTTTTGTTCTCATGTGAGATGTTGTTGCTGTTTTTGAATCCCAGTCCATAAATCTGCTGGTGTTGTTCCACAGTAGCTCATGAAATATGTTCTTTAGTGAATTATTGAGTTGCAGCAAGAGTTTCAATGTTCACTGTGTCTGGTAGTTATTAGTTTGTTTGATGTATTTCTGCTCTGTTCTCCAGGTGAGTAAACCCAGCCAGGAGGCCTATCAGAACGAGCTGAACATCGAAAGCGTTGAACGATCTTTCATCCTGTCAGCCAGGTCAGCACACAGCATCAGATTTACACATCATGAGCTGTAAACAAATACTCGCTGCGTGTTTGCTCAGAGTTCTGATATGTTTTGTGCTTGCAGCTCGGCTACAGAGAGAGACGAGTGGCTGGAGGCCATCGCCAAGGCCATCGACGACTACACAAAGAAGAAAATAACCTTCATATCAAGTCGGAGTCAGGAGGAGGTAAAACTATCAATCTGTGCAGCTGTGTGTTTGAGTATAAAATCCTCTTGAATGCCTCCATGGTAACCCTCAGTCCCTCTCGATTCAGGCGGAGTGCGTTGTTGACAGCGGGGCCCCGTTAGGTTCAAAGGCTCCCATCTGGATCCCCGACCTGAGAGCCACCATGTGCATGATCTGCACCTGCGAGTTCACCCTCACCTGGAGGAGGCATCACTGTCGCGCCTGTGGAAAGGTCTGTAGCACTCTGACTACCTCGACTCAAACATCACATGAATCAATGAAACCCCTGCTCACCACGGTTACATGTGTGTCTGACAGGTGGTGTGTCAGGCATGCTCTGCCAATAAATACTACCTGGAGTATTTGAAGAACCAGCCAGCACGTGTGTGTGACCACTGCTTTGCCAAACTGCAGGAGAACAGTAAGTAAACGAGGATTTCATGTTCTTGTTTCCAAATATTTTAATGTATTTTCTTCTTTTAGTCCATTATTTACCAAAACAGCCAATTAATAGATTTCTTGTTTTAGGTGACCGCTGTGCTTCATCATCAGTTTCTCCCATCAAATCCGGAGCTTTCTCCTTCACCAGGAAACAGAAGAAAATTCCTGCTGCACTAAAAGAGGCAAGAAACTATTTGTCTGTTCAACTTTCTAATTTCTCATGTAGTGAGTATATGAATTGTCTCACATTTTCTCATGATGGTTTTTTTCCAGGTTTCTGCCAACACAGAGAACTCCTCCATGAGCGGCTACTTAAACAGGTCAAAAGGCAACAAGAAGCAGTGGAAGAGGCTGTGGTTTGTCATTAAGAATAAAGTCCTGTACACCTACGCTGCCAGCGAGGTACTTTTGTGTGATTTTTTAAAAAATTATATTTTATTTTCCCAACTCTGTGAAGTTTTTGCACTCTTTGGCTGACTTATTATTTCTTCCCGCAGGATGTTGCAGCGTTGGAGAGTCAGCCCCTGCTCGGGTTTTTCCTGAGGGAGGAGAAGAACGGGCCGGCTCAGAAGCTGCAGTTTAAGCTGTATCACAAAAACACGCTGTTCTACATCTTTAAAGCTGACGACATCCCCACCGCACAGAGGTATCTGATCCAAGATGATACCTTTCAAATTATAATCCTACAAAAGATTTCAGACCTGGTTGATTTCACCTGTGGTTACTGTGGCAACAAGTGCAGTTTAACACTCCAGCAGACGCTCCTCGGGCAGCTGGTGTGTTCGAGTGCAAGTGCAGCAAAACAAACTCAAGCTGTTTGAAAACAGTACTTGTGATCTGATTTCATGCTGCAGATGTCGAGTAGAGAGAACAGAAACTGTTGTTACCTCGCAATGTTAAAATGTCAAATGTCAATAAATGTTGAAAAAGGACTGCAGATGAAATAAATACATTTGGGTAGAGGTCTCATTAGCTAAGTTTAAAAGAAAAATAGCCAAAAGAAATTACACACCAAAAAACTTGAAAAATGTAAAAATAGTAAAAAGCCAAATTAGCTAAATAAGAACAATTTAACATGCTGAAAGTATTTAACAGGTTTGTCTCATCTGTTTCAAACATTCCCTTTTGTATTTTTGTCTCTAGATGGATCGAAGCCTTCCAAGAGGCGATGATTCTCGAACAGTAACTTGGTTTTTACAGCAGTGAAGTCACATCACAGCCCCGGAGCCAGTTGATGGACGACTTACGACCCCTGACTGACGTCAGGTTGCGGGTCACCAGCTCAGGAAGGACTCCAGACGGACTGTTGTCTTTGAACATAAACCCACTGCAGAGCGCCACAGACTGGATGTGGAAAACCAGACTGCTTTTCCCTCAAAGAACTGGATTCTGTTTCTCTAAACTTATTTTCTACCAACAACATCTACTGATGCTGTTTGTCGCAGCTGTGGGTCAAAGGTCAAGTCCAGAAGCAAGTGTGTGGAAGTGAGACAGATCCAGGGATATTTAAAGCCCTCGGAAATCCTTGGAAGTCTGGGAATTATTTTTAAACTGCAAACGGATGAAGGAATTACTTCTGTGTGAAACAAAATAAACAAAACTGTCCACCTTCATTCGAGCACGCTGATATTGGCCACAAGGCAAAATCTAAAGATTTGAGATCGAAAGTTTTTAAAAACAAATTTGAATCATGGATGCAAAGTCTCACTGATGTGTGTTCAAGAGTGTAACAAGGTGGGATTTTACTGTGAAAATCCAGCTTCAACAGAGAAACAGGAAGTTGATGTTCTGCTCTTTAGGTCAATCTCTCTGGTTAAGAGATTTTACTCCTGTATTTTTAAATTTAACATACAAAACATTAAAATCATGGGTTACAAACAGCATCCTGGAGAAAACTGGAACTATAATGAATATTGTAGATATTTTTCATGCAGTTAAAATGTTGTTTGTTTGTTTTTTTTGCCTTTTTAGCCAAGTTTAAAAAATGGTTAATAGGTAAAACTGTGTATATGGACATGAGAGAGCAACATTGACCTTTTTTATATGGACGCCAAGAGCTAATATTTATGAAATAGGAAGATTTATTGTTTGATAAAAAGCACAGGCTGCCACTTATTTTGGGAGTCAGGGTTTGTTAGGAAATATTTTTTTCCATTTAAATATTTTTTTTTCTTTTAAATCTAAAAGAGAACTTACAGAAAAGGAGATTTTTTTTTAATTAGCAAATACTGTGGAAAGTACGCATGAACTACATTTCTTTGGGAAATGCTCAAAAGGATCAAAACATTTGCAGAACTTGTGCCTTGTATCTCCTGTTTTGAGATAAATTGCAATAATATAGGAGCTCTTCACTAAGTAAGGACAAATTTAAGCATGACTACTCACTTTCTAACCAGGGTACTCTGGGTTTATAGCTTTAAAAAATAAGATTTCTTCTTGGTTAAGTTGCCATATGTTGCACTACCCCGTTAAAGAAACCCAAATCCTACTTCTTTAGAGAAAAATAAAACATTTAATACTGTCATTATGGATCTCTGGCTGTAGATTTAGTCTAGGGAGGTAGAGATGTGCTGCAGCCTGGTATGAAAACGTATGTCTTCATGATTGTACATTAACAGTGACCATCTAGAGTCTCCTATAAGCAATGAGTCTAAACTGTCAGGCAACAGTTTTTAATAAAATATCTATAAATATAAGTCCTGTCCTCCTGTATTAATTTCCTGCTTTGGGACTTCACAGATGAAAAGCTGTGAGCTGTGGAGCATCACAAACTATCTGTCACTGCATAATTGCAGAGTGCAGATGGATGTATGTGGGAGTCGCTGGTTCAGCTGTCTGTCTTATCTGTGTATCTATGATCTGAGTCTCCTTTGAGCAGCGATCAAAGTGCCGGTCGGAGAGATAAGGCATCTTTAATGAGCGACTGAATTTTACTGTGGCCTCATGCTCTACTTCCCCTCCATCTCCCCGAGCTGTGGCCGTGTTAGATCCTCCCTACTGGGCAGTGGATGGGATGCAGCTCGACAAGAGACTGTCCTTTAACTGAGTTCAAGTCTGTGTCAGCAGACAGACTCTGCTGCTGAAGTGTCCTCGAGCAACCCCGCCAAATATTTTGGGGGTTGATGCTGAATTTGCAGATTAGCTTTTTTGATTTTCAACTTCTTTGTTAACATGTTTGAGTTTTACAAGATGTTCTTTATGTTTTTGTCTTGTGTTTTGTCTGTTTATCATGGAAGCCCATTTACCACCATTTAAAGAAAACAAATTTTTTTTGATAACCTAAGTTTGATGAAAAAAAGAATCATATTGAAACGAATTATTATTATATAATCAAGGGATGAAGAAATTAAATTCTGCTATAATAAGACAATCATGAGAAAAGAAGTCAATATTATAAGAATAAAAAGTCTAAGAGACAAAAGATTTTAAAAGCTTATAAGACAAAGTCGTAGATATGGGTTAAAAAGTCATAAATATCAGATAGA
Organism: Acanthopagrus latus; assembly: GCF_904848185.1. Taxonomy (NCBI): domain Eukaryota; kingdom Metazoa; phylum Chordata; class Actinopteri; order Spariformes; family Sparidae; genus Acanthopagrus; species Acanthopagrus latus. Next base: position 18,370,697 of record NC_051052.1, read on the forward strand.
AAATAAATAAATATTAGATAGAATGTCATAAATATTAGATAGAATGTCAATATTATATGACAAAAAGTCAAAACAAGATAGAAAACCATTAAAAAAAAACATCAAAAACATCAAATTAATGATATAAAGTCCTACTGGGATTAAAAAAGTCAAGATTATAAAATAGCATTAATATGAGAGAAAACATCACAATTATGATATAAAAAGTGACAATTTCACAGGAGTCATCATAAATAAGTAAATATATAATAAATGTATATAAATAAACCTGAAACGTGCCCATGACTGAAGAAAGTCATCTGGGACACTTTTATTTTAGAGTAGAAAAATTAAAAACATATCTTATACAAATGTTGAAAAATAAGAAAAAGAATAAAAATCGTTGTGATAGTTAAAATTATAAAGTTTAGAATATTATTATTTATTCTTTATTATTACATGAATTATTTTTACTATCAACACACGCATTTGTATTTACACGTGGAACTAATAATGAAGGTTCCTCGGCCGGTTGATTTCTCCTAGGACCTGTTTTAACGCAGAACGGTCCGTCACCGTAATCCTTCCGTCTCAAAATGGCGGAGTATGCAAACCTCGTCCGAAGGGCTTTGGGACAATTGCGAGGTCATGGTGGAGTCCGAGGATTATTGGTTCAGTTCTTCAGGTCAGTGTGATTAATAAAGTTTAAACTGATATAACGAACCTCTGTAGGTGACCGTGAAGGCGTCAGAAAGGTTTGTGACCCGGGTTTTATGTTCTGAGCCGAGTTAGCATGTTGACAGCTAACAGAGACAGAAGCCCCAACAGACGTTTAATCATGTCAAACCTGTGAAACAGCTGCATGATAGTGTGAGGCGTCGGATACACTTATTTTGTTGATTCCTTTGACGCAATGTCAAACCAAACTCCGTTCACAAATCTCTGAATTTAAAGTCACGTTCAGCACCAGTTCTCCCGATCTAAACATGGTGAATGTCAGTGTTGGTGAAAGTAGTCGTATCTATTCTGAGGTAAAAGAAGAAATAATCTCTTACAAGAAAACGTCCTGCATTCAAAATTATAATAAGTAAACGTATAAAAGCATCAACACAGACCTACCTGAAGTACTAAAATAAAGGTACTTATCGTGCAGACTGGCCACTGGCAGAATGAAGTTTATTATGTTTTGGGTTATAAATATTGATGCATTTGGTCTATTTTTAACAATAACAACACATCATGTTTGTATTATATTACGTATTGATAATGTCGATCTGTAAAGTCACCAAATCGATTAGGGAGTATATTATTCAGATTTGGAGATATCCGCCGATGTGTGCGATGATTTTTGCAACAATCCCTCTAATGTTATTCTCAGACACACGACAAAGATATGTAACAAAGGCAGGATATTTATTTAACAGTCTATTAACTCTGTTGTCTGAAATTACATCTGTATACTGAAGCTGTAAACTCCACTTTGTGTTTAAGAATTAGAAATGGCCTAAAGCATCTTTCTCTCCATTATAAGTCCTTATGAAAAGCTTTCAATACAGGCACATAGAAGCTGACATGACTGTGATAGGTTACAATCGGACAGTAATATTGGTCGACTTGGTCATCGATTAGTCTCTAACTGAAATGATACAAAAAATACAATTTACCTCTGAAAATGTAGTGACACTGGAAAAAAATTCATTCAGTTATTTTCCACTACTGCTGAAGGTCACAACTGATAAATCAGTGTCAGTGGTTCACACGGCTCGTTCTTCCACAAAGATATTATGGATCTGAGTGTGTCAGCCTTAATTAATCAGGAGGACATGTTTATATATAAGTATATAAAAGTGGTGAATATGTCTGTCGGCAGTCAACCTGACTATCATTTCATTGACAGGGTGAATGATGTGAAGGTAGGAAACCTGATCGGCGTGGATAAATATGGAAATAGATACTATGAGGACAAGAAACACTTCTTCTTTGGTGAGTCTCCACATGAGTGTGATTATAAGTTACAAGTGTTCAGGAGGATTTTGCTCAGGATGTTCAGATGTGTGTGCTGTTTTATCACTATTCTCTGTAAGCAGACAAACACTGCATCTGTGTCTGAGTGACACGTGTAATTCGGTAAATAAACTGTTTTCTCTGTCAAAAAATGTGTTTAGCACGTCACCGCTGGGTGGTCTACACCACGGAGATGAACGGAAAGAACACCATGTGGGAGGTGGACGGCAGCATGGTCCCAGCTGAATGGTACGACCGGCGGTGTCTTTATAGAATTAATACAAATATTTATAATACATGCAGTAACAACACTTGAAGCTGAAAAGTTTGGTGTTTTCCGAGCAGACTTTAGCAGTTCAATGATTCAACATTGTACCACTTCTACTTTAAATATACAGTATATGATAATTGGGCTGCAGATAACGATTATTTACATAATCGTTTGGCCTACAAAATGTCCAAAAGAAGGGAAATACGCAGATTTTGATTTCTCTGAACCCTAAATGACGTTGTCAGTTTGCTTATTTTGTCACACCAATAGTCCAGAATCTCAAAACTCTTCATTTACTCTCTTAAATGACAAAGAAATGTAGAAAATATTTGACATCTTTGCTCGGAAAATCCCCCAAACAAAGACTTGTTTGTCAGAAAAACAGAAGAAACTGAAATATTAATGCTATAAAACAGCAAAGAATTACAGAAAAACTAATAAAAATGACAATTTAGCTTGCAAACCAGTGTGATTTAAACCGGCTGCTTTTTCTCTTTTACTTTTCAGGCACCGCTGGCTGCACTGTATGACAGACGACCCCCCCACCACACACCCACCAGAGCCCAAGAAGTTCTTGGCTGAGATCCACCAGATCAACGTGAGTGGCAGCCCGCAGCAGTACGTGCCGTGCACCACCACCCGCAAGAAGATCCACGAGTGGGTTCCACCCAAAGCCGGAGCTCAGTGAGCTCTGACTGCATATTTGTACATTATGGTTTCCTGCCGCTGTATCCACCATGTCCAGAATAAAATCTCTATCCTGACATTCATGAAGTCTCAGTCCTTTAATGAAGCTTGACATGTGTTGGTCTGAGCTCGAGTATCTGACAGATGAGTCTGTAGTTTCATGTTGTGCACACAAACTTTGTTTCAACCCAATGATGAGCTGGAGCGATATAATGTCTTACCATTTTGTTGTTGAATATGTGGCCCTTCATTACTTGAGCTCTTAGTCATGTAGTACTGGAACTAAGGTTTATTTTTAACGTTGATTAATCTACCGGTCGTCTCACCTAATAATTACTTTATCGTCCTTATTTTTGTCCTGCCAGCAGCCCAGAGCATATTCAACATTTGTGTTATCATAGATGATAAACAAAAGTAGAAATCCTGACATTTCAAAATCAGAGAATGACTTTCTGTCTGTGTAAATGCCTAAAATGATGAATTGATCGTCCACAAAAAATGTGATCGTCTTTTAAATCGTTTATGATGCTGCCAGTTGGTTCTTAAAGCAACAACATAAATCTGCAATGTGTTCCTGTCGCCCTGTAATGATATTTCGTGTGTATTTGTGAAGAATTTGATAAGAATGTTACATCAACAACCACTTTAAAATATGGTTTGACTGAAAAAACTGGATCAGAACCATATATCTGTAAGCAGGTCTGACTGTGAAGGCAGTTGTTTGAAGAAACAGCTGAACTGAGTCCCGTGTCTCAGCGAGCTTACAGCACTGTGTCTCTGCTGCGTGTTAATCACTGGAGGATTATGCTGAGCTCAGAGAAACCTGCAACCTGCAGCATTTCACACTGAGGTGTGCAGAGATCCTCCAAAGCTGCCGGGTCAGAGTGTGTGGCAGTGACTGGAGGTCCAACACACACTCAGAATGCCCCCAGCCAGGACCAGGACCAGGACCAGGGCAGGTTGGTGCTTTGATTATCTCCACTTTCTGACTACTGTGGCTGGATTTGAGCATTTGTCATGTGAACTACTGTGATCTAATACAGCTGTCCTGCACCAGTTCCACCCTTCATGGTGGTTCTGATGTTCATGTTTGATTTGGACCTGTTTAAAAGAGAAGTCAAGTTGGAAGCATGTTGTTTCTGCTGCTCTTACAGTATGTTGCATCATACTGAGAGGCATTTCTAATATTTTGTCAGCCCTGTTTATATGTATGGATATATACAATTACCAAATGTTGAGTTAATTTGGCTCTGAACACAAAAAGAACAATCATGAAGGTAGAAGTTATTGCACTGCTGTTGTATTAGGCTGCATTCGTTTTAGCTAGTTGATCCTTAAAGAGATGTCATAACATGAAAATTGATAAGATACTAATTATTTTTGTGGGAAACAAGAAACAAATCAGAGTTCAAACAGAAGATTTTAAAATGTCTTAAAACACTCTGGAGGACATCTTTAATATGCTATGTGTAGTAAAAACAGTTGGTCGGTAGAGAATTAAATAGCTCAACAGCTAGCTAGTATAGTAAGTAAGCTAGCATGACGCTAGCATGACGTTAGCTGTTTACATTCATGGTGAAATACAGTTTGAGCCTTGAGGTTTTCATCTTGCGCCATCATCAGGTCAGATTTTTACTTTAATTTATCCAATAATTTAATTTATGACCAAATAAATACACATGAGATACTTAATCAACTGTACTGGGTTGCCAAGTACCAAACGTTAGCATGCTAAATGTCCGTTGAACTTGGCGTTAACATTCTAACCTTTAGCTAGCTTAAAGCACCTAGCCGGCAGTGTTTTTAAATCATGTTTACTTTGTTAAAATATTTATTAAGTGGATGAAATACGTTTCAGTCTATATATATAAGAAATTGTATTATATATTGACGTCTTCTTGTATGTATGGGCAACATTTAAAGCTGAATTTCTTTAGCATTAGCCGTTAGTTTTAATTCAACCACTTCTTGTAAATGTTGTTTGAGTACTTCCTTTTTTAGTCAGCCTACTTTCAAATTGTACTTTGATTATTAAAACAAATTGTGAATTAACAGATACATTTATTATTTTTCTAAAATGGGGCATTTTGCATAGTAACTGATTTTTCTTAAGGTATTCAAGGTAGATTTGATGCTAATACTTTACTGAAGAGTTTGAATGCAGGATTTCTTGTTATAGTGTTGTTGGTTTTTACATTTAAATGTTTTCTTACTAAAAAAAAAAAAAAAAGGATATGAGCACTTCAATTGCTCATATTCTTAAATTCAGAGATGTTTTAATGGAGTTTGGTGTAACACTCCATTCTTCCACCAATTCTTCCACAGAATGTTTTTTTATGGAATTTAAGTGGATGTTTTTAGTGATGACATGGATGTTCGTATTAAATTAAATGTGTGTTTAAGTACAGTTTGTTTGTTCTGATAGGTTCGGGGATCTGGAGCTGTTAAATGAGGAGGCTCACTGTTTCATCCCTTTTCCCTCGAGGGGATACTCTGGAGGAAGATGATGAAGAAGAGGACAGTCAGCTCAGCGTAAGCTCCAGCTCACACACACACACACACACACACACGCACACACGCACGCACACGCACACACACACACACACACACACACACCGTCTGTAACAGTGTTTAACGGCCAAGAGGGGGCATCATTCCTGTTGATGTGGCTCTGTGACTCAGCCCCGTCACCCAGGCTGGATCACTGCAGGATCAGTGGGAGAGAATGAAAACGGCTCTTGGCATCCTCTTGAGTCAGCGTTCCAGTGAACAACAATCCTCTGTCGTCTTTATTCAGAAACCAGAGGAGACCCTGCTCAGAGAATGGAGGCGGATTCATTCAAACCCTTGCAGTTAATTGAGATTAATGGGCAACAAGAGCGTCTGACAGATGACAGTGAGACCTGAGTGGCATGTAATGTGCTCCAGTAACCAGATTTTACATTTGTATTCACTGAATTGTCTCCATCATACATTGGCTGATAGCTATTGTCTGATTCATCCTCTGCATATGAGCAGATAATCTCTCTCAGGCCGTGTGATTGCTGAGGCAGCAGTACAGTGAAGTGGCAGCTGCCTGTGATGCCAGCCGGGCACCAGAAAGAGGATAAAGAGGGTCATCGTGTTGTCGTGGCCCTCTTTCCTCTTCCGTCTTCCCTCCTGCCAGCTGTCATATCTCCTCCCCTCCTCCTCTCCTTCGATTCTCCATCCCTTCACTTTAACATCACTGTCTTTTCCCTCCCCGTCCTCTCCTCTTGCATCATTCATGCCCGACTTCCTCCCTTGCGTGGATTTGACTCGCAGAGTCGAGTGTGAGATCCTTAATGAGTATTTCCAGACTTCCCGATTTATCTCTAACCCTCCAAATGTTCGTTGTGCTTAATGGGTCAGAGTTATCGCCTTGGGTCTTTTATTTTTTAGGCCACCCCAGAGCATTCTTGTTTCAAAAATACCAGCGTCCCAGTTCTGTCCACTCCCCCAGAGTGTTTCTGCACATAAGAGGCAGAAATTGGAGTTAGATGGAGAAGTAGTCAAGATAAATATCTCAAGATTTTGTTGAATTGTGTCTTAGTCGTTTGTGCCAGGTCCTGTTGGTTCTTACTGTAGATGGTAAACTCTTATTTTTTTCTGCGTAACTGTCATATTTTTTTTCTCTTTTAGAGGACAAAAAATGCAAATGGAAAAAGTCAATTGAAGTTTCCTAGTCCACCAAACATTTCTGGAGGTTCTCAGCAAAACAGCTCTGCAGGACAGCTGACGTAGAAGAGGAATTTAAACTGCAAATAAACAACCAAAATGGCTGCATACAGTTGTCTGACTGTCCTCAGAAGCTCTGAGAGCACAAATTGGTTTGAAAAGACAAATTTTGCACAGTTTTTTAAGACAGATCTTCACTGTAGCTGCTAAACTAGAAGCTTAGATGACGCAAATGTTAAATGTCCATGTTAATTACCTCCCACTTCACACTTGGCATTTAGGAGATATGGACCTTTTTAACAGCAGCGAGGAAACACAGGTGTTACTAATCAGATTAATGAAGGCTCTGCAACTACACAGAACACAGCCTTCATTAATGTGGTTGTTGGCAGAAACAGTTAAGGTGTTGTCTGAGGTGGGAGCACGAGCTCGACAACATGTTGAGGGTGTATACAACATTTTTTATTCTCATTTTGATTTGTTTCTTTTAAACATCTTGCAGAACAAATTCGTATTCTTCTCTCTCAGATTGTTTGGTTGTTGTAGGGAATTATCTTTTGTCATTACAGATATTCTAACATGTCCTCTCAGGCAGAAGCACAGCTGCTACTAAAATGTTAATTGTGGCTCACATGTGCGTGTTGCAGTTCTGTTAATTACTACTGATGGTGATACCTGTGCTTTTTTCTGCAACAGTCAAAGATGACCTTTTTCCCAGCGGCCACTTTGACACGAGGCAGTATGTAAACAGCAAACACAGGTGTTGCTAACGACATTAATGAAGGCTGTGTTCTGTTTAGGTGCAGAGCCTTCATTAATCTGCTTAGTAACACCTGTGTTTCCTCGCTGCTTTCCATAACTCCTAAATACCAAGTGTGAAGTGGGAAGTAATAAACATGGATATGTGACAGTAACAATAAACTGTTTTAATAAAGCACATTCCTGGTGACAAAGTGCTTTAACGAACAAAACAGAAGACTGAAACAAAGAGAAGTCTTGATGTTTGATTAAAACGATAAAGACCGTCAACATCAAAACCACTAAAAAAGGAATAATTCCCAGTAAAGCCAGATGTTACAGGACTCTTTTTACAGCACAGGTGTAAATGGCTGTGAGCTGTGACAGTCTGACTGTGATGCACAAGATCAGCAATGTTATTCACAGGCCATGTTTTTTATAGTTTTATCATTTACACCTCTGCGCTTCTCACTGAGAAATGTCAAAACGTCTCCTGTGAAAACACCTCATGATTCTCCACAAACTCATTTAAAGCCACATCATTACTTTAAGCTCCTAATTGTTACTTTATTTTATTTAAAAGACATTCATGCTCCCCAGAGGATGAATCTTAAAGACTTTGGTGAATTTGTTCCTGACTGATTCATCTGGCGACCATCGTCAGGTCAAAGCATCGCTCCACCTTCAGCCTCACAGATCTGCCGGCATGACTGTGGATCTTTTAGTCCCGTCAGTTTTATTTATATAACTCAATGTCACAGTTTGCCTCAAGCTTTCACCACTGTTCCTCAGCAGTGTTGGTTGTTTAACAATGAAGACAGCAACTCCCAGGATCCCACACTACCTACGTGGATTCTTTTATTATGGTCGAATGACCCCGAGTGGCAGTTAAATAAAAGTAATATCAAACTGTAGGTAAAGTAATGCGCTGAAGATAATACATAAGTCAGAGCGTGAATAATCAGGAAAATGTACTTAAAGGTTGTCAGTATTTGATGCGCAGGGGAAGAGACTGAAAAACAACTTTCTTACACCTTTAAAGAATTAAAGGAAAATGAACTCAATGCAGAAAAAATATATTATATTATATTATATTATATTATTATTTGTGATATCACCGGATCATTATGACTCGTCTTCTCATCTGAAAGCAGACTTCTACCTGTAGCTGGCTGAGAGAGAACTGATTTTGATCTATTTTATATATAACTGAAAATATTAACTCTCTGTCAATAGAAAACGATTAGCTGATTAATGGATTTCTTCCTCTTTTTATTTGTTTATTAATTTATTTATTTATTTTTCAGGGCACTTCTGTGACTCCATAACTTAAGTAAAGTCCAAGTGCCTCAAATCTACTTAAAGTGAACTTATGCAGTTTGTTCACCCTGCTTCCCTTCCCACTCGTTAAGAATGCCTTCGAGCATGAGTGGGAGAGGGATCATGCAGTCCCCACACACACACACACACACACACACACACACACACACACACACACACACACACACACACACACACACACACACACACACACACACACACACACACAGGCTGTTATCTGGCTCTGCAGATTAGAAGTGCTGTCAGACTCTGTCCTGTAGAGTGCGTTCACCCCTCAGGGAGCGAGTCTGCTGGGAGATTCCTGCACAAGCTCAACGTTCCCACATTTCATTCATCCCCTTAAATCTCTCCCCGTCCTCCCTCCTCTCCCTCCCCACCTCTCTCAGTGGCCGTCACCGGCTCTCCATCCTCTGTGTGCTCCCTCCCGATTGGCAGCCGGAGGTTGTTGTTACCGTGAAGAAGTGCGCCCGGGCCAGTGGAGGGTGCCTGATATGGATCAAAAAATTCCTACTCGGGTTGCTTCATGCCTTTTAAGGTGGTCTTTCCCCGACCGGGCAGAAGTGTGCGAGCACAGCAGAGAGCAGTGCAGCTCGGGAACGCACCTCAGGACGAGGCAGCGTAGTGCAGGTTGGGATTTGAGTGTGAGGAGATGCACTGGGAGCCGCTGGTTTGCTGCTAACACAGGAAGCAAAAGATTTCACAATAAGTGACAGGCAGGCAGACACACTCCTCCTCCCTCAGAGGGTAGTCGTTAGACTTCAAAGAGGCAGACAGGGCTGTCTGATGTGCAGGGGTTCTTGTGGAGCTCCTGTAGCATGCACTTTGACCTCAGGCTGTGAGGAAGAGCAGGCATGAGGAAGAACTACAGTGCTACTCCGCTCATCTATGTGACAGAGGTAGCGTTTGCATTTGTTTCGACTGTAAATCTGTTTTCTGTTTGTTGACTTTTTTTTGTCTGTCTGATGTGATCAATCAGGGAATCTATTGCTTTTTAAAAAAAAAACTCTGCTGCATGAGTTTAACTGTGAAAGGCTGAATGGAGTCAGGCGAAAGTCACATGTAATCAGCAGTGTATTGTTGCCCTCTCGAACTTGACGTTTGCCCAAGGCGCATGAGGAACCGTATAGATGAAGTTATTGTTTTGATAGCTTTGTCAGGGAGACTTTCTAAAGCTCTGCATTATCGGTGTAGTTTGCCTTTAATAGATGTTCCTGAGTGTCCTCATTGCAGCTCTTAATAAATGAGTTATTCTGTGTCTTGCGATTGGATATAATCAAGGAAGTTGTTTTTTTAACAGTTGAAAGTTGAGTCAGACAAGTTTCACCACGTCTCTCTCTCTCTCTCTCTCTCTCTATCAGTGTGTGTTTGAAGCATGTGATTGGCCTCTGCTACTTGAGTAATATCTTAGGAATGCGTATAGCCCGCCATAGATCATAGCTCACCTCTTAAAACCGCAGAGCTCGTTTTTCATTTTTCTATTTCTCTGTCTGGCTTGCTCTCAGAGAAAAGTCCCAGAAGTTTCTCCATTCTGGCTCTGAGTGCTCGAGCAGGAGGAGGTCATGTTTATGTTACTCCTGTCTTAATCTGTCTGTCACAATCTCTGCCGCTCGGTCAGAATGGTCGGTGGTGCACTCTGTGGCTAAGAGAGAACCATCCCTGAGACTACCCCTTGCTGGCTGCTGTGCTCAGGGCTGCCCTTATTGTGCTGACACTGTGTCTTTTTGTGCGTGCATTCATTATGTGCCTCAGTCTGCTAGTATATGCACAACAAAATACTCTAAAAATAATGTTATGTAAGCCTTCCAGTATAATGGGGCTTTTCCTGTCAAGCCACAACAAGCAAATAGTCGAAGGAAGGAACAGCAGGACGTCGTTCTGTTGTGTGTTTTCATCCTGCTTCTGCAGAAAAGTTCTGCAATAAGTGATCAGCCTTGTTTTTTTAACAGCTCCTACAACCCTGATATGTTGTTAATCATGCGTTCAAAGCTTTAGAAATGTAGATGCCCTCCTGCTGTGGTCACTTCCATCAGTTTACCATGGTAACCATCCCTGTGTCTCAGACACACAGCTTTTAAGACCTTGGTGTAAGCTCTGCTTTTATGTTCCCCCTGTTCTCTCTCATTAAGCTGCGTGTGTTTTTGCCATAACAGATCTCATGAGAACATCACAGTGTAATGTGTCAACATTAGCTCATTGAGTCTGTTGTTGTGCTTTTATCCTTATGTGCACCTAAATGTTCTCAGGAAGAAAATGATGACGACCTTGTGAGGACATTTTACAGGTTTTAGAGATCAGGACTAATGCAGGTAATGGACATGATGATGAATAAAGTGAGATGAGATGTGTACTGCAGCTATTCCTTGACATCTCAGTGTATATTAGACCTTTGTGGCAGTGTTGTAAACCAGACTTTTTATTGGATTTTTGTTTCTGCTAACTGTGAGGCTCGAGCTGTTACTTTGCTCCAGACTGAAATATCTCAACATCTCTCAACGTCGTCTACTGAGAATGAATCCCACCGACTTTAGAGTTCCCCTGACCTTTCCTCTAGCGCCACAGTGAGGTTTATATTTTTGTTTTTAAGTGAAATGTCGAGGAACTATAACCCATGAAATTTGATACCAGTGTACCTCTCCCGACCTCTCAGAGAAAAATGTGGACTGAGCTGCACTCCGTATGGGAAGCACGGTAAACATCATACCTGCTAAACGTTGCTAATATTGTCAGTGTGAGCATGTTAGCATGCTGATGAAAGCGTTTAGCTCCATCAGCACTGTCCCTAAAGAGTTTGACTGTAAAAATCCCCCACCTTCGACCTGAAACCAAAATTTAAATTTGAGTTTCATTTAGAGATAAAGAAAAATCACTGATGCACATTATACTTCCCCAGTGCTTTCTATAAGTCTGTGTTTGCCATGACCCTGCTTCCCCTTTTAAGATTTCTAGCATGAAGTGAGGGTAATGGTCGAATTATTGTTACTTATTTTGCAAAGAGTGATTAACTGCTATGCTGCTGTGTTGTGGCTCTAATTGAACCCTAATTCTCCCTCAGCGTGTAATGGGCTGCAGCCGTGTGTTTGAAAATAAAACATACGTCATCTTAATTTTTGGAAAGATTCTTTAATGGGAATATTCATCCCCAGCGTAACAAAATAAGCATCTCTATTGTTTAGTTGAAAAAAAAAGAAGATATTTCTTGGTTGGTGCTGATTCATTATTCGTCTCCACGGCGAAAGAGCAACCCCATTATCACTCACCTTTTTCAGCAAAAGCAATTACTTTCCATTTTTGCCACCAGACATTTTAGTGTATTCATGTTGTCAGCAGTGCTTTGAGCAGCAAAAAGTCAACCCACACTCTTGTTATTTGCTGTTGCTCATAGCTGACATTATTTTCAGTTTGTCTGATTTTTAAAAAAGTTTGTTGCTCAAGAAACTACTTGCTGTGTTGAATCGGCCGTGGCCGCAATGTGTTGAGTTTAAGTTTTATTAATTCTGATGCCTCGAAGTGAAGAGAGAAAGCGATGCGTGTCAGAAAGGGTTCAAGGTGAAAAATGTTTTCTGTCTATTCAAGTTTGTGCATCTTCCACTCACAATGTTTTTTTCCACGCAGCTCAAAAATGTTGTTAGATAACATGCATTTGAAATGACATAACATGAGCTTGGTTGGAAGTATTTTGTCATTTAACACAACAGCTCGGTACAGTAACTTGAGTGCAGAGAGCAGAACGAAGCAGATATCTCACGCCCTCCTGCACTCACAGATTGAGTTGTTCCCATCTGAATGTCAAGTTGGGGTCCAAGAGGCCAAATGAGTATTTTGCTCTTCAACACATTCAGACACTGAACACAGAATCATTAAACCAGGAAACACTTGCTGCTCTCTGCTCATTTGCACTATTGTGTGTGACATTGTTAGCAAATTATCATTCATTTGAAGTCATTAATGTCTAATATTAACTCTCTTTTTGCTCTGTTTTTGGCCTCCACTAACTGCAGAGGGAGATATCTGGCTCTTTAGCTGCTAAATGCTCTTTTGTGTGCTCTAGCCAGTCGTGACCATTTCTGTCTGCTGTTTGCTGTTGAGCTGCAGTGGATTGTTAGAGCCTTTACTCTGAAATCTGCTGCCTGCTGTGCCTGACAATGACACCTGAGAGCAGTGAGGGAACCAAAAGAGTAAACTTGTAGTCCTGACTGCGAAACAATGAGCTTAATCTCACTATCAAGTTCCATAAAGCAGAGTGAAGCTGCAGATTCAGGATAATAATCAAATTTCAGCTTGTCATTAAATATGTTCACAAGAGGATCCAGTTTAATGAAAATGTTGCCCCCAGCTGTCATTGGGAGCATGCTGGCAATAACAACTTTAGCATTAAGCCCAAAGCACCACTTTAATGTTTTGAGAAAAAGTGAAAGAATGGAAGTCGTGTTTGAGATCCTGGAACCAGAGAACATTTGGTGTATAAAATGCTTGTGAAGTATTAGTATTAACCACTGCGTCTCCGTCACTAACATCCCCAGGAAACAAAACGCTCACTTTCACAACCTGAACGCGACCTCATCAACCTCAGGCCTCCCTCCGAGACGGCCACACTGATTAGACCTGGACCTACATGTTTGTCTCAGCACGTATACAATTATTCCCCCTGATGATAATGACCTTCACTGATGACCAATTAAAACAAATCTGTCACAGGCTACATCCGCAGACCCCAGCCTCTAATTCTGCACACACACAAACTGTAAGCTGACGTCATTTAGCGTCACACATCATCCATTTCTCATCACCTTGTCACTGCTTAATTTATCACCATGGCAACAGGACATTGCGTTAGCAGCCACTGATTGTCATTCCACACTGGTGACCATTTTACTTAGGATAAAGCAGCAGCAACATTTACTCATCAGAAATTAAGTTACCTGTCAGGCAGAACGGCCCCTTCCTGATGTATGTAAAGTGTTCCTGTCATGTGTTGAGCTGGTTTTAAAACAGAGGAACTTGTGACCAAGAGTGCTGAATGTTGAGTTTCATCCCCAGATCATCAAATACTGACGGTCGGGGTCGGCTGTCATCTTTCTCCTTACGTTTTAGTTGCTTTAACTAGTCGTATACAATTACTTTAACTGCTCACCTTAAAGTAAATTGTTCTTGCCAAATAAAACTGTGTGTGTGTGTGTGTGTTGACATTAGCATCTGGTGGGGAGGCCATTTTTCTTACCTCATGTGTGAATGACGTTACACCAGATGTGATAGGATTTATTCACAATTGACTTGTCTGGTTAAATAACAGTTAAACAGAACAGTGTCTGTGTGTGTGTGTGTGTGTGTGTGTGTGTGTGTGTGTGTGTGTGTGTGTGTGTGTGCGTGCGCTCATCTTCATTAACATATAACCTTGTCTGTGTCAGTAGCCTCTAGTTACTTTCTCTACAGGGGGAAAACAGGCTTTGTACTGTAAACAGAGGTTTATTCTTTTCTCTGTCGTCATCTGTTTTCTGAGTCAAGTCAGCAGAAAAATGAAATGTTAGAGTCTCCCTCTGTTCTTAATTTCACGCGGTGTTGTCTTTATGTACACTGCAGCTGCCAGTTTATTAGATTTTCGCTGTTCTGATACAAAAATTAATCCCGCTTTCTTGAAGATTTTAACATTCAGTTTTGTTTCAAACTGTTTTAGAGGGCTGTTAAAACAACTTGAAATTAATTTTGGAGGATATATTTTGTGGTTCAATTTTTATTGCTCAAAATGTCAATATCCTTCAGTCAACTTCAGTTTCTGTAGTGGTGGAGGGTTTTTAATCATCAGCCTCCACACAGTATATGAATATTAGAGATTTGTCTGCTGAGTTATGTGATATCTTGACAGATTCATGGTGATGTTGTCATCATATGTCATGCTGTTAACCTGTCACCTTTTATCTCTTTGACCTCCAGCCTTAATGTCACACCTTTATATCTCTCAGTACCTGTCTCTCTCTCTCTCTCTCTCTCTCTCTCTCTACGCCTACATCTCACAGCAGCTGTCATTTACTGTGGAAAAAAATTAATTCTCCAAAGAGACCTCGAACCACTCAGTCGAAGACAAAAGGGGCTGAAATGTCACAAGCTGGTGGCGCACAGTGATGTAGGCATGTAGAGAGACGGCACATGAAAGCGTGGCTGGTGCCGCCACCCCTCCTCCTCCCCCACACGCTTTGAAAGTGTGACCCCTTAGATATTTATTTCAAACGGCCTCTGGTGCCTGTGTTCGCTCGGAGAGGCCACACTGTCCTTTATGAAAGCTTTCACACATTCTCATAGTCTGATCAGCTCACAAAGTACAGAAGCGGCAGACAAAAGCTTGGTTAAAATATGCAGCAGGCATCACATGAAACTAACAATCGTCAGCAGAGATACTTTCAAACAATCCGGTTGAACAAGTTAATCCCACATGTGATGAGAAGATAAAATATTTGAAGAGTAAAGATTGGAAGTGTGTACATGTGAATCTCTTTTATGCTTCACTGTAAAAACAATTGTAGGGGTGTAAAATTGTCTGTTGCCACAGAATAGACCCCATTAACTTTTGGTAAAGATCCTGATAAAGGGCTGGAACCAGGAATTCTTTTGGTTGATATAAGATCTGACTGTTGGGCGTTTGCAGAGATGTGCGATCTACATTGTAGTTTAGCATTACATTGGCCTTCAACTGGGGGACTCAGCGATGGATAAAAATCCGTTTTAATTACATGGGAGAGGGCAAGATCTCCTGACTTTCAGTTCATATCCACCTCCAAAAATACACATACATACTGTATATCCTCACCTGTGCAGAATCAGACGATGACTTTAACCCTCAGAGTTCGATGTGGGTCTACCTGCTGAACACATCATGCCAAAACTGTGTTAAAAACAAGCTGGCATCATCAACTCAGAGCGCAGGCACCTTCTTTAGAGAGTTGTTCTTGCCTTTCTATGCCAGTGCGCCTGCATGTAATAGAATATGCCTACCATAATAATAGAAACTGCTGCTATACTACAGTAGCAGTCAGCAGGGAGACAACAGAATTCTGATTGGTATGATCAGTAGCGTAAAGATGTCAAGCAAATGCGGATGTGAGAGGAAACGTAATGAAAGGCTGCTCATGCATCAGGAACAAAGTGATGTGGAAACAGACAGAGGCTGCCTGTGGGTGAGAGCAGCTTTCTGATGACACAGCACGTAGACGTGTGGCAAGAAATAATTTTGCTCCCAGGCAGCAAAGTTTGATAAAGTAATGAGTGTCACGAGAAGTCACATCACTGCGCGGCACTTTTAGACTCAATAACCCCTGAATTGCTGAGATCCAAGGTAGTGATCCGCAACAAGGGACGTGTCCAAGATTTTAGAAACACTGAAGGAGCCTCCCAGCTTCTACATGTTTTATTCATTCACTTAACAGCTCAGTTGTATTTTCTGTCAATTTTATCTCCCATCTTGCACGTCTAAATGTTTAAAAGTTGTCCCACTACTGTCAGGAATAAAGTCTAGGTGGACAGAATCTGAATAATTTATCGAGCTGGGTGTCAGTTGTTAATACATTATGGATGCCAATACAACGCTCTTCACTGGTGCCATTTGCAACTTTTTATTAGATACATTCTCAATTAGAAGTGGCTATATTTGCAAGAGTGGTGTCAAACAAAGCTGCTTTGTCATAACACGGTCAGTTGTCCAGTTTTCCTTTTTGAATTACGAGTACAGACTACGACTTCCTGGTTGTATGGAGAGTGTGTCCTCTTGTGCAGTTGGCTGTCAGCTGTAGTCTTTGCGGCGTGTTCCAGTGCAGATTTTTGACCGAGACTCAGGTTGATGTGAGGTGACGCAACTGTCAGCCTTCACTGCTGCAGCTTCTTTGATGTCAGTTCGGTGTGTCTGAGCCTTAAGGCGAGGGCTTTCATTTAACACTGATGCAATGAGCCGTATTATTGTTTTTTAAGACAGGGTTGGTGGTGACACGGTGGCAAGAAAACCATCGTATCACTTCAGGAAATAAGATATTAGTTAAATGAAACAAAAGTAAGAGATTAAGTCCACAACTAAAAGAAAAGAAAACATCTCACAGTCAAAGGAATATACACTGTTAGATTAAACATTATTAATCTGTATTTGGTTGACTGAACAGATACAAGAATAGCGAGAATAAAACACTGTTATCAGCCTGCAAAATGCCCCGTAAGGGTGCAATTTAACTGTTCAGTGTAAACTCCCCACAGGCTGCTAAAAGCCCCAAAGTCCCACAAACAAAACAGAGAAAACTACCTCAGAGATCTTATCTAGTAATAGTTAATGTTCCAAACACTCCTTTGAGTATCAGATGACTTTACTTTATTGAAAATACAGTTTTGCATTAGTTTCTAAGAGACGTGAAAGCATGTGGGATTTATAACCCGGTCCTTTCACCTCTGGGCTACAAACCCCCCGTCGCTGTTCTTTTTATTCAGAGGACCACCTGTTTAATTGTCACAGCTCCACTGTATTTTTATCTTTATTGGCATCATCAGCGGCATTTGTGCAGCTACTGTATGCAGCAAAACTGCATCAGGGTTTGTGAATTGTGACCATGTGATTAACCTTGACAGGTTTGCATCTGTCTGCTGCAGAGCTTCAACTCAGTTCAGCTTAAATTTACCGCCAGCTGTCCCCGAAGAACCGTCAACCCTTTTCCATTCCCACCATGTCTATTCAAGCACACCATTGATTTAGTTCCCCTACTAGGCGGGGACAAAAGAAACGGCTGGAAAGCAGGGAACCTTAGCCCTCCCTGAAGAAATTCTATTATCGAGGCTGAAAAGAGCTTGAGGAGCGTGAGGAGGAGGGAGCAACAGATGAGGGGTGAAGCTTTTTCCTTTAAATCGTTTGAAAGAAAGAATTGCTTTTTAGGTAGAGATAGCAAAGACAGGAGATAAGGCAGTAGCCAAAAGGTGGAAAGTGATCTGAAAACAGCTCTGGAGAACATTTCACCAGCTCTTAGGTTCAAACTTAGACCACAAAAGCACTTTACTAAGTGGACATGTACATCTAAAAAATACACAAATTAGTTCTTACATATATTTTAGATGGTAGAAGCAGCCCAGCGTAACTGCTACCTAGCAAACTGAATTAGTGATATAGTGGCACGTGCACTGGATGCTTAATAAAGTGCTAAAAGGTGATGTACCAATTATACTAGTTGAATTACCCAATGATGTTAGCATGAGGTTAGCATACGCAAATATTTCCTACATGGACAGCATTAACCACTGCTGTCCATGTAGAGTGACTAGATCTAGATTAGTTAGAAAACCTTTTGTCAGCTTTTACCGTAATAACAGCCCAGGTAAAGTTATATTTTAGTACTTTTAGGGGACAGCAACAAAGCTGCAACAAAATCACCTCACTATATAACACATCATTGTAGCATCCGTGCTATTTTCACTTTACGACCTGAAAGCTCATAAAGTTCTCCAAACTCTTCAGAGGACTGGGTGGATGCACCGTTTTTGATTCATGCATGGCTGGTACAACCTGGTACAACTCTACATTTCACTCTGACTTGGTGCCATGGCTGACCCTGCCACTGGAGCTTATTTGATAATAGCATGTCAGACTGAGGCTTCCCCACTGATTAATTCTGCCCGGTGATATATGTGGATGCTCGGACTGATTAGTCGCTGTCCCTGTTGCCAAACGGTAGCCTGACTCCCTCACTTCCCTCTAAACTCTGCTCTGTCACAACATGTTTGTGTTTGTGTGCGAGTAGGGATCATTATTCGTCCTCTGCTGAGCCTAATGGGGGCTTATCAGCATCAATAGCACATGATGGAAAGAACATTTATGTGGTCGAAAGTAGCTTTGCTGACATTGAGAGCCAGAGCGATTATATATATTTTCACTTTTTCAGGGTGAAACTGAGTGACACGCTCTTCTTGATTGAAGCGAGGCTGTCGTCATTTTAAGGGTCTGCGGAATATGAAAAGCTGCCTTATAAAGGTGCGGCAATAAGAGATGGAAAGGTAGGGAAGATTGTCAGAGAGATAAAAGCCATGAGGTGAAAGAGACGGGCAGGGGAAATTATCATTTGAGAGGGTGACAAATCAAGCGAGAAAATGTAATTGCTGGCACTAAAGCATTGACATAATAAAGAAAGTGAGCAGGAGGTTGACAGTTTTAATAAGAAGAGAGAGTCATTTGAGGTTACAAGACAGCACACGGCAATGAAAAGGGGAATGAAATGAATAAAGGGATGTATCTTTTTTTGGAAAAGGCTTCCGTGGGGGTTATGTAACCCAAAACTACACCACAACTTCATTTATATGTGCAAAAGTCTCCCTGTTCAATTGATTCTGACTGAGCTGATGTTAATTCTGTCTTCGCCCTGCATGACACAAGGGATAAAAGACACGTTATATCAGCGGATGCACGCAGCAGTGGGTCACAGCTTTTTGCCTCGGTGCTCATCTGGATGTAAGCTTGCTGTATTCCCAGCTGAAAATAACAATCACAGAATGCTGAATTATAAACACATTAGAGTGTCTCTGTGACTGTGATATCAGTGAGACATTAGGCAGGAGACATAACTGTGAAATATTAATGATCTTAATGTAATTCTCTCCACATGATTGTGTTTTTCCTGGAGTAAAGACGATATGTTATTGTTTAGTTGTCATAGCACTCACACACATATATCCACTGTCTTTTTAATGAATAGAAATGACGCATAGTGCAGGATTAATTAAACAAGACCTCTCCCAGGTTTAATCTCCTCACCATCACTTGATGTCACAGTCTGTATTACATCCATTAAATGTGTCCGTGTGCCTCTATCTGTCTGTGTGTCCAGCTCTGTCTGAGAAGCAGCGCTGTCTTACAAGGAAGAAGGAAATTAGAAAGCTAAGAGACGTATCTTCTCACAGACAGAACACACAGTCTGCTCCGGAGAGTTTCCCTTCCTGTCTGACTCAGAGACACAGAAATAAGCAGCCCGGATTAGAACAGCTGTCTGTCAATTAGTTCACAGTTTCTTGTCTCCCTTTCTCACTCTGCGTCTGACTTTATTTCCCACACGTATTGGATGAACTCACTCAGTGATGCATGGGAACTGATAGTAGCATTTATGTCAGTTTCACTGGCATGGAAGTAACAAACATTAATGCTGCCAGTAAGTGGCGCACTGAAAGTAGCCTTGATGTCAGATATGGTGGAACCAAGATGCACTCAGCAGCCGTAAAGATAACAATGCTGTACATCGACAATATAGAACAGTGCAGTGATAAAATCTGCCTCCTCATACAGTAGGCTCTCAGATGATTTCAGAGCATTCCGGTTACATCTGCTCAATTTTGAGGATATGCTGGTTTTCTCTGTTATATCTTTGCAAGTGGAAAATGTTTCGATTATAGACTGCAGGTATTTCGTAGACATTAACTCAGGCTCAGAGAACCAGTCAGTTACACCCTTTCCAACAGTTTAGGTTTGGTGTTTGAACTGATAAACCACCAGTTTATGTTTCTGCAAACCACAGATAAGTCAAATTAAATGCTTATTAGGTATTAATGTTATTACAGCCAATAAGGCTACCAAAAGGCAGATCACAGTTTGAGTCTCATCAGTGGATTTTGCAGAAATGTACTTAGCTAACACTTATTCTAGTGATTGGCTTGCAGGTCAAGGAAAGAACCTGCTGGGTTTTTATGGATCTGGGGACCAACATTTCAGGTTCTGAACCAATTTATGTTTTGTTCAAAATGCTGCAAATTGGTGCATAAACTGGAGCAGAACAGGTTCCATGTTCCACATCTTTACCCCCAACAATTTAACATCCAAGAACCACAAAAGAGTTGATCCAAACCCACTTATACATTCCAGAATCCCATCAGAAGGTTCTGACCTCTTAACCGTGGCACTGGATAATCCGATACCCCTCACGTGTTCTAGAATCCCACTGGAAAATTCCCGACCCGAGTGTGCAGCATCCCACCAGAACATCCTGGACTACGCCTAACTTAAACATTCCAGATCCCCACAGGCTGTTCCAGCTTCTCCTCTAAACATTCTCGGATCCCACAGGAACGTTCTGTTTCGCTCACCTAAACATTCCAGAATCCCTCCATAATGTTCTAAACTCCCTCCAACATTCCAGAAACTCACCAGAACGTCCCGATGCTCGTCCCCGCCTACATTCTCCCGACCAGTATCAGTTGTCCGGAAGTCTCCGGTGTAACGTAGGTCAGGCTGATGTCATGGCTGAGATGGAGGCAGGAAGCGCTGCAGGAAGCCCTTAAAGAACACAAACATCGCTGGTGAAGGAAAAGGAACAATAGCATGGTGTGATTAGCAGAGTGAATTTTATGGATACACGCAAACGCTTCGATCCTTGAAGCACAAATGGATTTCACATCATCTTCTAACCACAAGTTGGGACATTAGTACACCACAGGTCAAACAAGTGCTTTGCCACATCTCTCTGTTTGCCAGATGATTGGATTTTGAACTTTACTGCACTTCAAATGTGGTGACATTTAAGTGAAAAATTGCAATATCAGAGATTGTGTATGTGATTTTTTTTTAAACTTTCTTGCAGAGAATAAAAGCAGGCAGAGGGAGATTTGTCTTAAAATGCTGTTTTGCAGCTGTTTCCAACCTCACAAGTATCAAGCAGTGCTGCAAAACCCATTAGAGATCCGCTCTTAATGGCATTTACATAAGGCTGAAGTTGTTTTCTGTCAACTCACAGTGCCAGTGCCCTCTCCGAACAAAATCAATGCCAAAGTACAAATCTGGAATTAATTAAATGTCACATTTAACTCTCTACCTCCTGCATCTCTTTCGCACATGCACACAGGTGGATATCATAAATTGATACCCAGAGGAAATGGACTGGAAGCGTATTAAGTTATTAGGATTGATCACAGCAGAAAGATTTGTTGGGGATCAATTGCAGAGTTATGCAATGATCTTTCTAACTGTGCACACACGGCACCTAGGGGAGTGAGTGATTGTATCTGCCCGGATCAGATTCAGATTTCAATAGCTCTCGTCCCCTGGAGGCAGCCCATGTGCCAGGTGCTGTTCTCTGCCCTGCAGGCTGAATCACTCGGCCTTGCGGTGTCCAACCTGTCAGCTCGCACACTTGTTACAATGATTAACAGGTGGCTGACTCACTGCTGCCCTCGTAACGTGGGATACTTCAGGTCGATGAGGAAAGACAGGAGCGTAAGACAGAGATGAAACCTCCTCTGTGTGTCAGTGTTTTCTAAGATGGCAGGTGGAAGAGTGGACTGTTTTTGTGAGGGTGAATACAAAATATGATCTTGGACACTGAACTGTCAGCGGGACTATCAGATGACAGGGACGCTAACCTTACTAATTGGTTTCTTTATCGGTTGGGCCAGAGTAGACCTGCCGTGCATTTAAATTATTAATGACTCATTCCCCAGACCTTTGTCGTGTAATTCATCCATCCTTTCACTGGAGATATGGCTGGTGTCATGTGCCATCTCTTTCAGCTATCTGTTTCTAATTATCAAGGTGACTGCGTGTTTTGGTCAGATGTAAACATCAGCTGATTGAAAACAAAGCTGGCCTACAATTATAGGAAAAGTACTTAAGAGAAGAGTTAAGGATTACTGGGTAGGATTATATGTAGACATGTCTATCAGGTTAAAATAACCAGGAGCTGATGATGACAAACAAACACCTGATGCATGAATCATCACATAACTAACAGTCTACTTACAGCGGTGGAGTGAAACAAAATGTCTTTTTCAGGCTGCTCCATTTATTTGACAGCTATAGTAACTATGTAGAGATTAACGTTTAAATCCATAGCATATGACAAGTGTAAACCCAAGGTGACTCATTGATTTGCGGATGGCTCTTTTGAAGTCTTGAGTTTGGCATTTCAGCTGTCGCCATCTTAGTTTTTTTTAACCTAGAAGTGACTATATTTGGAGAGCGGGGAGCTGGGGAGGATGTCCCGATAGGATCTGACTGAGAACTCGAGGTGGTAGCATCTTGTCATTCATGAGTTAGCCACCTGCCGAAAGCTTTCCCTGCTTTACCGTCTGTCTTACTCCGAATTTGTACAATAATTTAGAAAGCAAACATCATGCTGTACTGTAAGACTTGAGACTGAGACCACAAACTCATCAGAAAACTGTTTACTCAGGTAATAAATCCAGAGAAAAATGGGGTTATTTTCTCATAATCTTACCTACAAAGGGACTAATTTTAGCAACCAGTGAAGTCGCCCTCTGCTTGCCACTAGAAAGAAAGCAGGTTAAGGCACTTGCCTGCACAATAACGATGTTATCATGATTTCTACAGAAATTCCAGTGTCAGAAGGTGGAGATCAAAGTATCACCCACCACTATTTTGGATTGGCTTTATCTTACAGAACCTGAAGCTCCATCGACGTTGTATACAGTGAATACTTATTAGATATCATGAAAGTTGGCGGGTGTGGCTCAGGCATAGAGCCAGCCTCTTGTTATCGGAAGGTTGTGGGTTTGTTTCCCCTGGTCTGCATGTCTAAGTGTCCTTGGGCAAGATACTGAACCCCAAACTGCTCCTGATGTGCATGGCAGCCACCACCATCAGTGTATGAATGTGTGTATGAATGAGTGTAAGTTGCTTTGGACAAAAGCATCTGATAAATGCCCTAAATGTAAGTCGTTAAAATTAGTTCAGTCTTAACTTGCTTCCATAGTAATGTGTCATTAGTTAGCAAATGTAAATTATATACTGACACAATATGTGCCTTCACTTATGATATTATAGAGCTATTTTTTCTGATACTTCTTTTCTACTTCTCCTGACATAAAGTAAAAGTTTTATTTACAATATACAATATATATTTATCTAAATCCACCACTGCTTTGACTTCTAACGCGTGTATAAAAACGGTATTATAGATGTAAGTAAAACAGCTGTTTTGATGTGGAGGAGCTCAGAGCTTCTCTCGGTGGACATGAATTAATGCATGTGGGTGTACTCGATATCCCCCGCAGCCCCTCCCTCGGTGTAGCGCGGTGGGCGGGGCGTGCTCACACATTGTGCTTCCCCGGCTCGCTGGGTTTTAGAGGGATTACCGCGGCGGGCTGGCTGGGGAACGAAACATACCGTTGCCGACGTGGGTCAGTTTCCAGCAGCGGCAGCGGTGGAGGACTGGGAGCCGTGATGGCATGTGTTACACCGGCGGTGTCAACGGAACACGGTCCACTTTACACTTGAGGACGACAAACCGGGAGACCCAGTTTGCGTCCGGAGATTATGTCCGGAGCTTGTTGTGCTGCTGCGGAGAAAAGTTTATCAGAAGTAGGGATTCACTCACACCAGCGCGGCTAATATGGTAAATATGATTTCTGGTTTTGCAAGTAAGCTAACGTTAGCAAACTTGTTATAACAAAACGGCTGAAGGGGTAAACCTGACTGACATACTGTTGCCTCTCCATGAATTATGTTTACGTTATGTCATGTTTTGGCCACGTCAACGAACATACCAGAAAGTAGACAAGTTGTTTGAGCACATTGATGTGTTTACATCGAGCTAACAGTCGAGTTTCTGTCATTAGAAGATGACTGGAGTTGAAAATCATCCTCTTTTCCAATGAACCCTGAAACAACTGTCACACCGCTCACAGAGTCCCGACACGTCATGTTTTCATCTGTGGAAAAACATGCCGAACCTCATTTACAATTTCTTGCGTGTTTCTCTGATAGTATTAAATTGTGCATACCGGCAGTATCACAACATATTTACACATTCCTCGTGGATCTTTAAGAGCCTCTCTGCATTTCGGCAAAGGTCCAGTACTCCTGTCACCGCAATTTCCATCAAATTTTCCATCTGTAACATTGGGCTCCTGCCGTTTTCTCATCCCCACAGTCATTTTCTGCCTAAATGCATTGCTGTTAGCCATATGGGAAAGTATCATCTCTCGAGTTCTGGAAGCTCTCCTATCATGTTATGATACTGTTGGTTCCAATCTGCTCCAATATGTAAGACAACCTTAAATTGGACGATTTTCTAATGGAGTTTGGTGGAGTTGAGCTGAGCTTCTTACAGATCAGACAGTGAGCTTGTCATACGGTGTTGTGTTATTTTGAAACTGTGCTCAGGTGACCTTTCATCATGCAGACATTTTTATCATATAGACTGTTGGCAAAGCAAATAATGGCACCCACAGTCAAAGCTGAGCGGTGGGGCAGGTTTATCCAGACTGTCTGCAGGTGTTCACATATTTCAGGTGAAGATTCAACTTCGAGCATATGAGGTGTATATGAAAACAAAGAGATGCCACAGAAGGTGTCTGTTTTCTTAAGTTGTGTTCAAGTTCCTGTTGTATCACTAGGCTGCTTGTAAAAAGAAGGCAACTGGCCATTCAGTATGTTCCTGTTATGTGTTGAATGGATGCAACACATGCTATGGTGACATACTTATGTCACTGTATGATCCCTCCTGGAGGTTGAATAATGTACCGTGTTATGACAGAAAAACAGACTCTTCTATGACCCAATTACAGGAAGCTAACATGCAGACAGCTGCTAATTTGTGTAGCTTTGTACAGAAAAAATATGCTAAGAGGTGTAAGACAGCTTTCCAAAGAGGGTGAAGTGTGTGGGGAACGACAGACGTTCATTTAATCAAAATATGAAACTGTTTTGTTAAAATTTAATGTACAAGAACTGTAAGTTTCCTGCATCTTTATACTTCTCCTCCACATTTATTTGATAACTTTAGTCACTAGTTACTGTGCAGATTCAGATTATTAATAGCCAATTACTTGTGATGTGTAACATCAGATTGTGTCATTTACTTGTTTTGATTTTTGCAGTGTTGTTCTGCCATAGTGGTGCACTGGCCCATTTTAAAGGTTCCACAAAATTTGTTAAAAATCCCATTTTCCTCTTCAGTAAATTTGAACGTGGTTGTTAAAAGAGACACTCAGACCGCCACAGTCTGTAGAGAGATGGGAACAGCATGTTCTGCCAGCTGAGACACACCTTTTGAAAAGTACCTCTGAGACGTTGATGAAGGTTCTCAGTCATCCAGATCATGATACAGCACTTACACATCGTCCTGCTGCGTGTTAGGCATCAGTACACTCAGGTACACTAGATAACGCGCTGAGGCATTTTTCAGCTCATGACATCTTTATGAGCTGTTCAGTGACTGGAGGCAGACCATCCCGTCCGCGGTTGTTAACCCTTATTTGACAACACTCGCGGGATACTTACGAGAGTGTCGACTGAGCATCTTTCCAGCGACGCTTTGCATCCACACCTGGGAGCTGACCAGTACAAACATTTTACTGCTGGGCAGCTCTGTTGGTGCAGAATGAGGATCCTTGCCAAAGGGCACCTGAGCGGTAGTTGCTGTACAGAGATTCAGCATTAGTCATTTTGCTCAAGCACATTTTCCAGACAGTAGCTGAAAAGTCTAGTGTCTGTGGCAGAGGCAGAAGGGAATAGTATATCAATTTACTGAATTTTGGAGCAACACTTCAGCTTGCAGAAACTGTTTCCACTGTAACACCTCTCTTTTTCTCTTCACTGGTGGATTTCATTATGTCTCAGTAGCCAGTTTTTCTCAGCTGTTTTCAATTTAGGACAGATAATGTGTTGTTAAAACAACCCTCCATAATCTATAGACTCTTCATTTACTGTCATAAATTATGAGGATAAGCAGCAAATCGTCACATTTAAGAAGCTGGAACCAGCAAATGTTTGACATTTGGTTGTTTCTCGCTTGATGGCTGAAATAATTAATCGTTTATCAAAATAATAATCGTCCTTTTGGTAGTTTATTGATTTGTTTTTCATTGCTGGAGGCCTAAATTTGATACAAGTGGGAGAATGATGTGACTCTGCATCATGCACTCTCACACATTTGGCATTTCCATGGCATCTCTTTAGTTCAAAAGGTTGCGGTCTTCTTAAGGATCAACAGCTACAGAGACTTGTTTTGCAGCATGTGTGTGTTAACGGGCCAGTTCCTCCAGTCAGACAGATACAGGAGACCTGCCAGGTTAACCTCCTCGGCGATGAAGAAGAAATGCAACTGTTATCAGTGAGGAAATTGATTTGTTCAGGCAGGTAGAAGCACCGTCGTTGACTTGGTATACTGAAATACCAGTGAGGATGGATCTTAAAGGTCGGCTCGGTCCCATGTGTTAGCATATGCCTAAACAGTGTGTGTGTGTGTGTGTGTGTGTGTGTGTGTGTGTGTGTGTGCAGGGGAGTTGTGGTGTATAATTAATGCATCGAGGAGCCTTTTCTCTGTCATTATATCACTTCCACAGGGGAAGATTTCGCCCTGGACTTCTGTGTGTGTGTGTTTGTGTGTTTGTGTTTGTGTGTTTGATGTTGAGGAAAGAGGATGAGGATGAGGGTGTGTTTCCTCCTCTGAGCTCATGACAGTATCCCCTCTAGGCAGCTGTGTGTTTTTTTTGTAGATATTTTTTCTTCTTCTTTACATTCATGTCAATAAAGAAGATCTACCATGCCCAAGGTCTAATTCCATTTTCTTGGCAGCAAGATAAGAGGAATTGTTTATGACTGAAATAGTACGCGTCAGCCATCAGTCAAGGCAGGTCACGGGTTGTTCATGGGTTTAGTTTGTTTTTGCTGAGAAATGCTGCGTGCAGAGGCTTTGTAATCCACCCTGGGGAGACGTTCCTCACCAGGCCTCTGTGTGAGATCAATAGATATCCAGAAAGAAACTAATAATCTCACCGTGCATGATCCTTTATCCCACCTTTTGGCAAACATGAGTGGATGTGATGGATTGTCTTCACTTTCAGACACAGTCTTATACTATAAAGCTGAAAAAATAAGAAGACGCAGTGATACGTTACTACCACAAAATGTGTCTACGACTGCCAGACAAAATCACGTCAAAGAAGATAACAGAAGTAGTTTCACAACAATATTGTTACTATGAAT
This sequence comes from Acanthopagrus latus, assembly GCF_904848185.1. Classification (NCBI taxonomy): domain Eukaryota; kingdom Metazoa; phylum Chordata; class Actinopteri; order Spariformes; family Sparidae; genus Acanthopagrus; species Acanthopagrus latus. The sequence continues at coordinate 18,398,353 of NC_051052.1, forward strand.
TCTTCTGTTAAATCTGATATTGTGACACTACTACCTTCTGGCACAGTTATTACCGTTGCTGAGGAGGTTGTGTTTTCACCTGTGGTTAGTCGGTTTGACTATTGAACAGATTTCCACTAACGACTAATTGCTTCAGTTCTACATAAATGAAGTAATTTATCAAACAAATATGCAAAATGTTGTTTGGTTCCAGCATCTAAAATGTGATGATTTGCTACTTCTCTCTCTTTTATATCACTGTTAACTAAAAATGTACAAAAAACAAGACATAGAGAGAAGCCTTGGAACATTGTGTTTGGTTATTTTTCAGTATTTTCTGACAAATAATAGACTAAATGATCATAGGATTGATCAAAATAAGATTGAAGAGATCAGTAGAAAAAAAAAAAAAAGACTAAGTTGCTGCTCACTTTACTGCTGGCTGGCACAACAAATTCAACAAAGGCAGGAACAGGCTCTACTCTCTGCTTTTATTTTTAGTGTCTTGTAATCCTTCAGCCATAAGCCACAAGAAAACACCCCATAAAATCACACATTAGGTGTTTGTCTTCTTATTTTTCTTTTCATTGAATCATTGGCACTCGCCCTTAATAATGAAAATGAGCTTAAGTTTACTTTCTGTTTCGTAATCTCTCATAAACCCATTAGAAGAAGTGGCTCATTTGAACTATATTATCACAATGTTCTCTCGTGAACAACAGACCATAGAGAGAGGAAAAAAGAGATTTAGTTCATGTGTTCCTGGCCTTGGGTGTTGATAGTTATTGCCCTTAACAACAAACATTTAATTATACCCAGCAGGTCAGGGCTTGTTGTTTTGCTCGCTTCTGAAGGATACAGGAAACCAGTTTATGCAGTTGGCCTGTGGGCAAGCACACACACACACACACACACACACACACACACACACACACACACACACACACACACACAAAGTCCCCCATCAGCACCACAAATCACAGTGATGAGCTAAGCTACAGCCATTGTTTGGCCATTGAGAGGGAGCAGAATGGGAGGAGTGAATGTTGTTGAATGGGAGGTGACTGATGGTCCTCGCCTTCGACTCGCTTCATTGGTTATTACGGCGAGGTGCAATCAACTCAGTCGCGTCCGTTGTCGGGGCAACTGGTGGAATCTGCGCGGCATCCTGGAAAAAACGACCCTCGCACGTATTGAAATGAGGGAGGATGTGAGTGTGAGAGGAGGGAGGATTGCAACAAGAGAGGCAATCTGTGAAATGTGAATTATTCCACATGTAGTTACATAGGTTTGTCTCTCAGCCTCTTTCTCTCTGTGTTTTGGATTAGGATTTGAGCGGGATAAGCAGACAGTGAATAGGCACACACCAGCAGCGTTGCCGGGTGTGTGAGTAACAGGGTGTGTATTAACTAACACACAAATACCCTGAGAGAGAGAGATCCTGTGTGGGGCAAACACACATGCAGCCGTTTTCCCTGTAGTCATATCATATAAAGCTGATTCATTGCCAATTATTACACTCTGTGAGCTGATGTATTTAGCTAGCGACCTAAATTTGGTTCAGCCGCTCTGGTGTTTTATTTTCGAGCCACTCAATCTCAACAGTACAGCCTCTGCATAGTCATCACAACCTGCTATAATTAGTCAGGAGTGTAATTGACACATTAATGTGGAAATGTGTGTCTCAGCTCGTGTTTCTACCCTGAAACTGTGAAACATTTGGTTAGCCTTCAGCACAGTGCAGTCGCACTTGAAGCTGAAATGAATATTTGATGAATCAATTAGGCAATCATTGTTGTTGTTGTTGTGGCCATTTATTCTCTATAACATTAAGGTCCGAGAAAAAGTGTCATTGCCAGTTTCTGACCGACACAGTTGTCACTTTCACACTTGGCGCCCACGTTGTGTAACCCCGTGTCTAGACGTCGCATCAGAGGGGCGCTCATGTGACGACAACATTCACGAGACACTGAAGCGTCTGTTTATACTCGTTTCATCTGAAGAGCACAAAGTGCTGGCGATGGGAGCTGAGGAAAAGGGTGGAGGCGAAGTTGTTCTGTGGCAGTTGATGCACAATGTAGGTTAGAGTTTGCACATTAATAAACTCTGCAGCTCCTCCCTAAGAAGTTCCTGTGTCCATGCTTCACAGCTGCTGGGCAAAAGTGAAGGGAGAGTCTGTGGGATGACGAACAGCAGCACGCTGTGCTCCACCTAGGTTGCAAAATGTAGACAAATATTTAGTCAGCGACACTTTCGAGGGCATCAACCTCACGTTTACAGCCGTTTACACATCAGATTGGGTTTACGTCTGTGAGACAGAGTTGTAATGCGAGCCTGCAGGAGCTGGTGAAGACAGCTGCATGGTTCAAAATGAAAGTGTGTCTGTTGCGTGAGACGTCCAAGTGAAATTTACATGACTAATGACGGGAGTAACGCCTTACTTTGCACCTAGATTTGGAGCCATTTAACTAACAAAGTGTGCGAGTTGTACATGTACTAAATGTTGCAAAAGATTGTTTAAAGGACTGCACTAAGATTTTTAGTTTCATACTTGCAACCAGATGTTCTAGGCATCACTTTTGGCTCTGGGAATTTGTGATTTCATGCATTTTTAATCATTTCCTGGCATTTTACAGACTCAATAATTTATTGGTTTCCATAAGAAAAGTGTGTTGCAGCCCTGGTTGTACACATGTTCTAATAAAAGTACTGTGTTTAAATAAAGGCTGCAGCAAACAATACGTCAGCCCTGAAACACCATGGACTTTAATTTACTATCATAACAAAAACGTAGAAATACAGCAATTATTCACATTAGACTGAATTGAGAGTCAATAAAAAAACAACAACAAAAAAGAAAAATATATATACATTTTAAAAAAAATATATGAATTCTCTCAATGGATCAATCAACTAATTATTTCAGCTCTCGTATAACTAAAGTCTGTAACATAAATAGTATAGAGTCCCTGCACACACACAGCTGCCAGTCACTGTTATGTAATTCACAGAGAGTGTTTGCATGTGGTTGTCTGTTGACAGAAGAACACAGGGTCACTCAGACTGCGTGGACACATTTCAAAGTTACTATCAACAGAGCTCCAGCTTGTACTCACGCCAACATTTCATTGTACTGAAGTCTAGTGAGTACAGTGGTGTGTCAGCGTGTGTGTGTTTCGAGTGCAGAGCAGTGCTATATTCTGAATCAGGCGTCCAAAAATGGAGCGTCTCTTTGTAGAGGTGTTGAATGTAGGCGAAAGTGTTCCTCTGACTTTTGACAGTAATTTTTTTTTAAATCTCTCAGAATGCATCACACAAAGAAAACTGGAGGGCTACTCATAGCAATATGAAGTAAAAATGAAATGTACCATAAAGATAAGCATGAGGTGTTTTACAGAGTACAGTTGGTTTGCAGTATGGAATTGGGATGCAGGGTTTGTCTTGTTTAGCAGTGATCTGCTTGTGTTTCACCCTTGTTTAAAGGTGAAAAACACTTCAAGCAGCTCTCAGTCACAACAGATCTCAGTGATTTTCACAGCAGCACAGTAACTAGTTTAAGTTGGACAGGACGGCGGCTCTCAGTGATGCTGCTGGCTGACTGGGATGCAAAAGACAGATTTTTTCTCACCTGTTTTTTTTTTTTTTAGCTTTAAAAGCAGAGCTGAAGCTGGTCTTAACACGGAGTGCTGCGACTGAGCTGCAGAGTAGCATGAAAAAGTAATTAACCAAACTGTGTATGAGTCATTGACTGAAAAGATTGAAGCACTTAACAGAGTTGCTTTGCTTCTCAGTAGATAGACGGTGCCATTTACTTGTTTCTTTGGTTAAAAAAATCTATTTTAACATGTGTATTAGTTCATGTGGGAGTAGAGGGTACAATAGTTCCACACTGACACTCCGCTGTAGATTGATATTGAATCTGATTGACAGTTCCCGGGTCATGAGGTACACATGGCTAAAACAGCCCTGCAATAAATAAATAATCATGTCAGAAACTGGTGACCGCTGTGACGTCTCCTGGCAGACAGAAGAAAACAAACTTGATGTAGGCGAAGAATCTCTGACATCGGGCTCAGCGGGCATCTTGATGTGATGTTTAAAAACGGTTATATAATAATTTAATACCTTTACATCGATGCTTTTTATTTTCTGAATATATTCCCGAAACTTGGAGAGATAAAAGCCTCACACTTAATGTGAATTTTAAACATTGTTATTTATGAGCGAGGAATCAGGAATTAAATGTGATTTCTGACATTAGATTAGATTATAAATAAGGGAAGTTTTTTTGTTTGGGATCAGCTTGTTCTTGAGTTGACAATTTGCTGGATTCTTTTTCTATAATATTTACTGAATTTACTGCCTTTTCTTTGTTTTGTATGTGATGATAAACAGAATAATTTTGCCTCTTGGACTGTTGATTGATGGGATGTTTTCTGACATTTTACAGACAATATGATGTATTGATTAATCGAGAAAACAATGTCCAGATTAACTGATAATGATTAGTTGCAGCCCTAGTTGATTTATATCGATTGTTTTGGTTTATATATGTATTAAGGTAAGGCTCTCTATTCCCCTGTTGGATATCCACTGTGCTGTCAGCTGGTGCTGTGTAAAAATATCATAATCTTTGTTTTTTTGTCGATTAATGTTCCTGAGTAATCTCATGAAGGATGGGTCATAAAAAGAGTCATCCATCTATTCATCCAAATTTATGTCAGTATGTTAAGAGGTTGTGTAAACTAGGCTAAGTCCAGCTGACTAGACTGTACACTTTAATAGAAATTTAAAATGGCCAAATGTTCCGTTAAAGGCCACACTATAAACTCTGACCCTAACCCGTTTGAGTACTCTATCTCTAATCGGATTGTGCTGGTCCACCTGTGGAGTTCAAACACTGACCTCGCCATGTTCCAGCAGGATTTTCTCTCTTTTTTCACTCTCTCTCTCCTCTTCTCCGTCACTCCGCGTCTCCATCACTTTCGCTTCCACGCCCTTTAAATCTCTTCCACTATTTCAGCCTTATTCTCAAGATTACACCCTCACACATCTGTATCCGCTTTTTTTTCCCCCCTTTCTCCGGAGCATTTAAGGGCCGTGCTTGAATGAGAGTGAAGGCTGCTGGGTAATCTTTGCTCTGGAAAGCAGAGATTGATAATCTCAGATTACAAGAGGGGCAGAGAGAGAGAAGAGGAGAGATTACAACTTTTTAATTTTTTTGCATGTATGTGTGTAAAGCAGGTCATATACTAACATACACTTACTGCAGATTTTGCAGAATTATCTCACACACTTGATAAACCTTCCTTTAGCTTGTGTTGTACATGCTGTGCTCAGATTGAAAGCTCTGTGTTTGTGTGTGGTTAGATGCTGTAATACTAAGTCATTAGCTGAAGCTGAGCTCCCTAGATAGTAAATGGATTGCCAACCGCTCATTGATCTTTAACTCGATATCCACTCTGTTTCTCACTGGAGTGTGATTTATCGATTCACTGTATTACATAGTTTCCCTCTCATGTGGTCAACAGGGAAACACGGTTGACTAAATCACCTCACAGTGTTCATCCCCAGAGAGCTTTGTTCTTTAATTCTCCTGTATGTTTTACATACAATGGACTCCTAAATAGCTCTTTGTACAACAGCAAAGTTGAATTATTCCTTATAATATAGGAAATGCTTCCTTCTTAACATAGCACTTTGTCATTAAATACCATTAGCATCATTCATTCAGAGGCATTATCTTAATTACTACAAACAGACAAATCCAAATTACTGAAGATTGGCAGCTGCACGCTCTCTTTAACACTGAATCATTTGTAAGCAGATCACGTATTGTGTTCTGCTTTGATAGTGTCGGCTTCATGCTTTAAAATGCTGCGAAAGGCTTTCATCAACTCTAATCCTTCTCTCTCAGTGCTGGAGAGTAGAGACAAGTAGCAGCATCCTATTTGTACAGAGAGCAAAGGAGTTTGTGCACAGTGTGGTGTGAAGAACAAAATCCAATGCAAAGCACATTCATGTACCATTGTTTTAGGCCGCATGAGAGGTTTGGCTGCATGGAGGGAAAGGTTGGACATTTGGTTTGTTGATTTATTCACTTTGAGCTAGATTATTTGGCACAAGATAGGGTAAATATTCTTGGTTTCCAGAGACTGACTTTGGCGATTCCATGACTTTTTATCCAGTGTCATAGTAAGGTTCACATTTTTTTTTAATGAAATGCTTCAGACACTTTTGAAAGGATCGCAAAAAACCCCTCAGATTTAAATTTAAAATATGGTGCTGTTGGAGTTCGCAGTTTCTACCAAATTGATGCATTTTGATGTCCACGCTGAACCACTGCGATAGACGATAACATCTTCAGTCGGGGAGGGTTGTTAATAGACAATGTGACTCTGAACTTGAAGCAGTGTGTCCCCTCAGAGTTGCTCATTAGCCCTCAATTAGTCACTGCTGTTTCCCACTGATGCTCTGACGGCAGCCCCCGACTGTCTCGCACAGCAGAGAATTTTATCGGCCCTCGCCAGCAAAGAGACTCAGATTAGCTCTCATCCTGCCTACAAAGCGTAAATCCCCACGTCAGGTTTTCATCTCCGGACCTCACGTCTGTAACTTGGCTGTGTTCATCTTTAGAAGGTCGCAGCAACGTTAGCTTGCTTACTATGTTGAAGAAGCTAAGCTACAACAAAAAGAATGAGAGAAACACGCTAACAGCAGTCCACAGAAAAGGAACAGTGTGTCTTGGGTTAATAGTGGCCAGGTTAATAAGGAGATAATAAACAGGACATGGAGATGTTCATACTTCTTTTCCTTTTCTCTCCCACGTGTTAAAGACACCAACAGCTCTCCCTTACAGTATCTCTGAGGGGACAGACTCATTTCTGTGCTCTCTGGTGGACCGTCTTTTAAATCACAATGTTACGATGGTACAATGATTAATGAGCAGCACGTTAACATGCTGAGATTATCCTCAGCCTGACAGAGCCACAAGCATGGCTGCAGATGCTAAGTCATATTCATTTCAATGTATCAGGATTGTTTGTTTGTTTGTCTGAATGACACTTTCTGTAGATCTTTGTCTGAATAATTTAACTCTGCATGCAGCTGAAAATCAAGCAGGTTATTAGCTCATGCAGCACCGTGACTGACTCAAAACATTTTCATATCCATGCTTTTCATCTTTGCTGTGTGAGTGTGCACCGGTCGTCCCCCAGACATATTTCCTCTGGGTACACCTTAACTGATCACAGTTTAAATTTACAGCCAGTATAAAGGGGGATAAATGAGGAGAGGAGGAGGGCGTGCTCTCCTCTCTCATCCCTCATCCCTCCATCTGTGTTTAGTTAATGAGGCTCTGGGGGGTTTTTCCTTGGCCATGTCACTGCAACACTATGACACTTTAGTACTGCATAAACATGTCAGTCTGAGAAACTACAGAGCACGGCCATAAATGTTGATGCTTTTTAAGTCTTATCTCACAGCAAACATATTGCACACGTCTGAAGTGTCAAAGCTCCGAGTATGATGCACATTTTGTACAGTTATGTGAGGTTAGAGCTTCTGATTTCCTCTCCCAGATGCTTATTAACTTTTCTGGTTTTCTGTTGTTCTTTATCCAGATCACACAGCAAGTGACGCTCCTCTGGATTTAGGTGTCTGTTGTGGCTCTGTAGAATTTTATGAAGGAGAAGCTGCAGAAGTTATAAACTCTGGATCGGTTAAATAGTCAGCAAATCAAATGTGTTATTAAGCATATAAAGCAAGACAGTCAAATTGTTAATGCAGCCCTCCTTAAATTAAATCCTCCTTCAGTAGTCATGCTTTAAAAAAAACATTCAACTTTTTATGCACGTTAATTTCATGTGTTCAGTTATGCTAAATGCTTTCATATATTTTCCTTTAATTCTCTAGTGTCTTTATCACCAACTCACTGAGTCTTGTTGCATCTGTGAAGCAAGTACATAGAGTTTTACTACAGAAGTAATTGAGATGAGACGGTATAATAACTTCATGCATAATTGGTGATATTGAATTGTATGAAGTGGCTTTAGAAGTATGATTGGACATGAGCAGCAACAAGCAGCAGTGACTTGAAAGAAGCGCTGTGGTGTTTTGAATTAAACATTTCAAAACATTGTTTATGATTGTCAAGTAAAAGTGACAAAAGATACGTTAAACAACTTGGTAACTTGCTGCAGCGTGGTCTGGTCTGTCGTCACCCTTTGGACAGAGATGTCGAATTGTGTGTGTCTTAGCCTCTGGATATTGTGTACGTGTCCTGTTCAGCTCGCCAAGAGTTCACTGTGTGTGTGTGTGTGTGTGTGTGTGTGTGTGTGTGTGTGTGTGTGTGTGTGTGTGTGTGTGTGTGTGTGTGTGTGTGTGTGCCGAGGGCAGCGTGTGCGGACTTGAAATCATTTTTTCAGCTAATGCAGCGACACAGAGCTCAGGCTCACACTGTTTACTTCCCTTCTGCCCCACCTTGGGTTTGGCCTCTGTGTGTGTGTGCGTGTGTGTGTGTGTGTGTGTGCGCGTGTGTGTGTGTGATTTGCTGATTTCTGAAGGTGGAGCAAAGGTGATTTTGTCAACACAAATACGTGGATTTCTTTGGCTCACACACTTTTTTCAAATCTTTCAGCGTATGGATTTCCTTGTTTTGCTGAGTCTCTCCCACATGTATCATCAAGTACATTGGTGATTATCTGTTGTGTTTAACAAAAAGCATAATCTATAGCACAGTCTTTACCATCTGTACAGCGTATAACAACCTCTGTCATTAGATCAGAAAAGGAAAGGCTTTGGTTTCCTCCTCAAGGGGTCAAATCTCTGGTTGCAACCATGAATAATTCCTCAACTTTTCCTCTGTGTATTCTATCCCATTTTCCATTTTGTGTGTGTTCTGTGACTGTTTTGCTCCCCATGAATTCTCTGGGTAGTCTCTGTGTTGTACCTGTGGAGCCCTCCCATGGGGAGGTGTGTCTGTCTGCCAGCTCCTCTTCCCCACAGGAGGCTCCTATTTCTGGTCACAAAGTCATGGCTGATCCCCTCCGGGCAGGAAGCTCTCCAGTCCAATTCATATGAGCTGAATGTCTCATTTCACCTTATGCCATCCTCTTTTTTTTGTTATCATAGGTGAACTCACTACTCTTTTCTCTCTCTGCACGTGATTAGAATACATTTTAAAACACAAGAACAGTTAAAATGAACACAATCAGAAGATATTCTATCACAGAATCCAAGCTAGTTGTTTTTTTTTGTTCTGTCTGTCCTGGAACAAGTAAACATAATTTAATAAGACAATAGCACATCAAATTATATTGTTCATTCAATCATTTCACACATTAAAAAAGCATGCAGTGTAGAGATATTCAGAGGTTTTGCCTCAATTGTCGTCTTGAATATCTGAAGTTACTTTGCTTATTCATTACAATTAGTTTTATTGAAGTCGACTGAGCACTCAAATCACAGCTGTGGAGATGGAGAGACTGTGGTGATGCAGAAACTAAGAAAAAAGAACAACAATATGTGAAAATTGTGTGGCTCTGTGTTTAGTGGCCCACATAGTGTAATCTTAATGATGAATAGCACTCTTTAAACCCAGGACGAGGCTGCATTTCATTTATGATTCATGCGGCACAAACAATCTTTTACCCATTTTGATTAGTTTTAGTCATCAGCCTGCACAAAACCCCCTCTCAACATTTCAGTCTCTCACTCCTTGAATAGATTTGAATTCAATTCCTGATGCAGTGGTTTGTATAACAGGTACCCGATTTTTCTGGCAGCACACGTTTTATCTTAATGTATGAGCCTTTCTCTGCTGCCCTCAGGAAGTACAATCATAAATTACCAGGCATACTCATCTGTGTTATTCTCAAGTTTGGTGGAACAGAGTGGCCTTGGCGCAGAGTTTGCTGGTTTTAGCCTTTCAAAACTTGAGCATCTAAATTGTATGAGCACATCTCCACATTTGTTCAAAGGGCTGCTGTATATCCTGTGATGTTAGCTAGTAAGAGGTACTGTTTTAGAGGGTAATTGTACAGTTATAGACCGAGCAGAGGCAAGAGATTTGATGGCATGGATGTTGTTCTGTCAGGCTGTCAGTCCAAACTCAAATATCGCAACGACAACACAACTGTGTCTTCGCACAGCCTCACCGGCCTGCTAGCATGGCTGTAGACTACACAAGTACACAGCATGTTTGGGAGTTTGTGGTGAGTTTTATGGTTCCTCTAATGTTGCATCATGCATGAGGATTGCTGCCATGGTTAATTTGCATGTCAGCGTTCAAACTGTCTCTGTAGTTTCCAGATTCGCCTTTCTGCTCAACTTCTCTCCATGTCCGAGGCAGTTTCGTGTCATCTCTGTGGTGATGTAGCTTCATGTCATTGGCTTAAGAAGCTACATCGCCTCCACTTAAATCTCTTGATCTGGCTTCACCCAATCCCATTATTCCCTCCCCAACACTCAAACACACACCAGTTTAATTCAGCCCACTAATCTGGTGTGTTGGTTCAGACGCTGCGTGACTCCATGCTGAGTTAGAGCCCATATATGTGGGAAGATTTCAGCACAGAGATACCAGATAATGAATAAATGTTTTTGCTTGACATATTGTGCTTCCTTTTCATTTATCTGGTTCTTTAATTATTAAGAAGCTGATTTCTTTATTTATGTATACTATGCATGTTCACCACCCACTCATTTGATAACCATCGTTAATGTTTCTTTAGCTGATGAGTGAAGCGAACATTAGAATATTTTACCAGGATTTGGCTTGTGCTTGTTGCTAATTTTGTGTCCTGAATCCTGATGCCATGTAATTATTTGATTACTTGATCAGTTTTCACTATCTAAAACCCAAAAGCAGCAAATGTTTGGCTTTTCTGATTGTTGATTTAAACAAAATTTAGTTGGAAAGCACAGCTGGTTTATATTCTGTGGTAGGGCTGCAACTAAATCATTTTTATATCAGTAAATCTGAAGATTATATTCTCAGTGCTTTTCTTATTAATTGCTTATAGATTTTACGGTTCCTATCAATGGCCTTGACTTGATGGACTGGTGTTATGGATCGATTTCTTCATCCCTCAACCCCTCGAACAGCTGCTGATTGGTTTCTGACAAAATGTTGAGACTCACCTCTCACTATTGACAAAATCACACTGGCGGGCTGAAGAGGAATGATTGTGTTGTTCTTGAGGGACTCAAGTTCATAGATTACTTGCGTCTGATTTGTTCCCACCTCTGGCTCGTGTTAGTGGAAAATAGATTGATGGATCAGACGCGGCAACAAAAGAAAGGTTTCCCTCAGCGTTTTCCTGCGTGTTTCTGCCAGGCTGTCATGTCCCTATGGGAAAGGTCCCTACTCCCAGCTCCATCAATGAGCTGTCCTAGTGGGAGGTGGAGTATTACTGGCTCACTCTGTCTCTTTCACATACAGTACACACCACAAGCTTCCTTCCTCTCCAGTCTTTAGTCTTGCCAATGCACATCACACGCCAACGCACAGACACAAACACTATATCTGCCTCATCTCATATGCTTACATGTTCAATTTGCAGTAGTTTATGCATTTGATTGTTAGGTTTTGTTTTTTGATTCTGAGTTAATCTATAGAATACAGCATGGCGGTCTGAAATATCTCAACATCTACCAGATGGTTTGACATATGCAGACCTTCATGGTTCACAAATTACGTACCCACTGACCTCAGTTTTCCCCTGACCTTTTCACTCTTGTGCCACTGTGAGGTAAACGGTACATCTGCGTTTTTATTAAAAAGTCTAAAAGAATATAAGATGGATTGAGCCATGAGCAGAGCAGCTGTATTTGATGAGTCGTGGTTGATGAACGGTTAAATGAGTACTAAAGGAGTTGATTAGCAAATCAATGAATCGACTAACGGAGTATTAATGTATTTATGTAACTGATTCTAAAACTGACAAGATCATTCTACCTTGAAGAGACAAAACACTGTAGAGCAGATTAGATTTCAACCAAGGAAGCAGCAGATGTTATGAAAATTCAACAACTAAACCAGTTCTTGAAGTGGAAAAAAGACACGGCGCTTATAAAAACCTCATGAATTTATAACAAGTAGCCTGTTATGTGTTCCTAGAAAAGCAGGACGTGGCTCCTTCTGCAACAATGGAGTCCAAAGGACTATAGACCTGTATGATGGTCTTGTGTGTGAGTGTGTGTGTGTGTGTGTGTGTGTGTGTCTGCTCATCTCTAAAGAAGAACTGCGTAAAAACACAATCAGCCTTTTCCCAGTCAGTGTTGCGACCAGTAGTTCCCTCCAAGGAGAAGGACTGAAGCCGATTTGTCATTTTTAAAAGAAGTGCTTTCTGAATTCACACCCATTCATACATTTTTCTTTTCTAAAAGTAGGATTGTCTAATTTCTGACAAGTGGAAATCCGAATGTCTCCTCTGTGTCTCTCTCTGGACCAATGCCCTGCTGTGTTTGTGTGTTTTGGCTGTGTGTCCACCCATCTGTATGATAATCTAAATGGCCTCAGTGCAGACCGGGGTCATGGGGCCGGTAGTGGCCAGATATTTGCTCTGTAAAACAGACACGTGTGTCCTCTGAGACATATGGTGCCTCTATGTGTTCACATGTTAATAATTCCCCCACTCTCGCCCTCAGACCTAGTTTCCAGTGTAGGTTCGATACGTGTTTGGACTGCTGAGTTTTAGGCTGCGTGTTCAAACACTTGCATCTCCGGCAGCCGGCTGATTTATGACCAGGCTGTTTGTGTGTCAGAGGCAGGAAAAGAGGGGATGGCAAAAATGTTGATTTGTGCAAATGCAAAGCGTGATCTGGCCACAAATGTTTTACAAACACACAACCTTGAGTCTGTTCCAGCTGAATTCAAGGTTGTGTGTTTTGTTTTTGCTTTTTTGTTTTGTTTTTTTGTGAATGAGAATACAAAGCAGGAGGTTTATTGTTAAATGCATTACAGTGATGATACAACGATTTGAGACTTTTAAACTCGCACTGCAATTATTAATGACTAAATCAGGTGTAATTATTAATTTATCTTACTCTTAGTCCCCTCAGTTAGCTGTAACATTTTCTGACTCATTACGGACATAAAAAAAAGGATCAAAATCATTGCATCAAATTGATACGAAATACAGTATATATGTAGTGTGTGTGTATATGTGGGATGTGTGTGTAGATTCAATACCAACAGCAATTCACAACATACACAAACTTATTTTTTAGAAGAAAAAATCACTTTTTTTGCAGTTTGAAATAGATGATTTTTAATGGAACGTCTATATCACATCATCAAGCATCTCTTCTGTGGTCACAAGGCCACTTCTTGTTGGCCCAGTCGGCCTTCCTTAGGCATCAGCATTTGTGGGTTCAATTCAAGTCTCAAAATGGCCCGAAAAAAAAAGAGCTTTATTCTGAAACTGGTCGGTCTATTCTGATAAATGGAGGCTATTCCATGCGAGAAATTGCCAGAAAACTTAAGGACCTCATAAACGGTGTGAACTACTCCCTTAAAATAACAGCACAAAGTGGCTCAGACTACAAGAGGAAGAGTAATGGGAGGACCAAGTGCACAACCGAGCAAGAGGACAAGTACATTAGAGGGTCTAGTCTGAGAAACAGACGTCTCTCGGGTCCTCGGTGGGCAGCTTCATTAGGTGGCTCTCGCAAAGTTTCAGTGTCAACAGAGAAGAGGCGACTCTGGGATGCTGGCCTTCTAGGCAGAGAAGCAGAGACAAAGCCGCAAAAGGACGATAACAGGCAAAGAACACAAACAAAGCTTGAAGGACAGAATTGTTGTTTTGAGTAACACTTGTTGTTTGTAACTCTGTCCATGTCTAGACTATATTATATATCTCCAAGAACTGTAAACAGACTTGGAGCTGTAATGTTTCAGGCACATGTAAATTAGAAATAAGGGACTTGTTGGAGAATTTCTCAATAAATCACATTTAGATAATCATGTAGGGAGACAATAGAAAATACTCCATGAATAAACAAAATGATATGAGAGATTTGATATTTAAAGCATTTAATTGATTTACCAATGTTGCAGACCTTATCAGTGGCTAGTATATTATTTCTAAGGGGATAATTTGGCTCATGACCTCAATATTTCTCTGATCCTTGCTACAGCCCTCGGTTAGGGTCTTTTGCGGCAGAGTGAACAAATTAAGTCTCCAGGGAATCTGGCATTTAAGGGTTAAAGTCCTGAACCTCATGGCTATAAATTGTTAAAATCTCATATCAGGCTACCAGAGTGTAAAAACTGTTTAGTTGGTCCACCCAGCAGTCCAAAAATGATCTTTTCAAAGAGAGGAAACAAAACAAATCTGCTGTTTTTGAAGCGTCAGAGAGCAAACGTTGGATATTTTTATTGAATGTTGATTGTATCAGCGTTATTTACAGCACAGGTTTTTCTCTGGCTGCAGTTCTGGCCGTCCGGTTGGACTGATGAACGTGTGATGTTCTGACGAAATAGCCATCTGTACTCAGGAGTAGAAATAAGTCCAGTTTGATTCAGAATGCTCAATTCACATGAATGACTCGCGGATATTACGAAACACGTTAAGTTACAAACTATTTGTTGCTGTATAACTTTTTTTTCCCTGCTGGAGATTGTGATTGTGATTGTGGACTCCGTGTGAGTCTGTTCAACCAAATGCCACCGGACACAATTAAAGCGTCATGTATTCAGTCACAAAAAGGCAAAAGAATACAGCCAGGAGAAAAAAAAACCCGCCTTCAGGTTATGTCAGCAGTTTGCTCGCGTGTGTGTGATGTAGAGCTTCATCTGTCTGTGTGTGCTTTGCTGCCGTGGCAACAACAGTTACCACATACCAATATTTTAGGTTGCCTTACATAATCGTCTGCTTTTGTCAATAGAGAGTAGATTTTCAGTGCAGTAAGCGCCGGGGGCTCTTTGTTTTCGGAGCCCCGGGCTCCTCGCTGCTCCACTAACTGGCCACTTCTTGTCTTCAGACAGATTTACTGTCTCATCAGCTGCCTCCTTCCTCCTTCCTCCTTCCTCCTTCCTCCTTCCTCCTTCCTCCTCCTCCCTCCAGTCCAAACACAAGAGTACTCTCAAGAATATGCACTCACTACTCTTTTCATTCTCTTTTTTTTTTATATATATCTCCGCTCGTCTTTGCCAACATGGTTGTGCAGACTTTCTAAGAGCTTTTTCACAAGGCAACATAAACACACTTGATGATTTATATCAATGGCGCCGGATTGTGCAGCAGGTTTTTGGGCTGAGAGCCTGCACAGACTGCAGCCTCTGACATCACAGTTGTTCTTTCTGTTTGCAATATATTTTTTATACCTCGTTGGTTTGTATTGTCAGTATGCCACTTAATGTAGGAGTTTAAATGTTTTTCCTAATTCTGAAATTTCTAAATGTGATACAAGACCTTGAATATAATTTGTTGATAACATGATTGACACTACGGGGAATAATTGACATGGAGGTGTGTAAAAAAACATCTTTACTGTACTTATTTAGATTTTTCAGGTGTCTGTACTTGAGTATTTATCTTTCTGCCAACTTTTACCCTCTACATTTTAACGCAAATACTTTCAACTCTTGTTACTTTATTTTAAATGCATTTGAGGGGACTTATCGATTATTCTGATTTTGCATCATTGCACGCTGACTTCCCAAAATCACAAGACTGATTTCAAAATATCAGAGTGTAACCACACACGGCAGACGTAGGGAGACAAAACAACATAAAAGATGTATCAAGAGGGAAACAGACAGAGAGAGAGAGAAAGGGACTGTAATGGAGAGAAAAGTCGTGTTAGTGTCTTGTATCTGCAGGGACCCTGCAGCTGCCTGCCTCGATTTTCTTGTTGCTGCTCGAGATGCTTTACCAACTCCAAATGTTGTTATTTGATGTCCTGGGAATGAGGCTAAACAATCAACCACTGTAGTGTAGACTGTAATATCTCGACAACGCTTTGAAGGGTTGCCATAAAATGCTGTGCAGACCAGAGCTGCAACAATCAGTTAATTACTTCAGTCACTTTTCAAGCAGAAATATCAAACATTTGCCAGATCCAGTCTCTTAAATTTGACAATTTGCTTCCTTTCTTTGTCATTTATACCAGTGAATGAAGAGTTTGTTTGACAAAAGGAAGTCTGTTGGCACACAGCTGGGTCTGAAAGCGTGTACAGAACAGAACTTTTTGTCTGAAAAACATGAAAATACTGTCACTTCAGTTTCTCTAACACTCACACTCCCTCAGTTTACTTCAGAAGAGCTGTCATTTTGTCTCTGAGGTTGTTGAATGCGGCATTATGTCATTTTGCTCCTCTCAGAGTCCCACGAGCAGTTATTACCATGGGTATCATTATCATAGGTACACCTCGCTCTGAAAGGTAATGCATCTCTAAAGCTAAAATGTTGGCTGCACTTGTAACACACCCCGAACTCTTGTTTTCAGTGAATCATTTCTTTTTCTTTCTTTCTTTTTTTTTTTTTTTTTTAAGAGTTTTGACACGGACATATAATATGAATGAATACACACATGAGCAACAGAAGATGTGATGGAGAGGTGCAGGAAGACCCTCAGATGTGCTAACGTTATTACTGTAGATGATTAGATGTTCTCTGTCCACCAGGGAAATTCAATTTGCTTTGGACAGCACCATGCAAATAGACACAACATAAATATCTAAGATGCATAATACTGTATAAAATACTTAAAAGAATAAGAATTCACACGCTAGCAGACATGCATATATGAAAGTGCACAAAGTGATCGTGACCAAAACAAACCTTTTAAATCATAATTTTCTCAAAGAATTATGAAAAATGTCACCATACTTTAGTTCCAGGCTCTCAGCTCTCTGCTTTGTCATTTATCACTAAATAATTTTGATGAAACCTTCTCTTTTCACAATTAATAATTTTTCGGGGGTTCCATTCTTGTGTGTCCACAGGCAGAGCGCAGCAGTTGCGATGTCCTCAGCATCCCCGTGCCCATCCGTCGCGGCGGCTCGGAGTCCAACCTCGACGTGGTGGACAGCGTCGGCGATGACGGAGTCGGCCTGGATTTCACCAAAGGAGCGCTTGGTATCGACAGCCTGCAGCAGAAGATCCTCAAGGTCAGAGGAGACACGAGTCACCTCCTGCTCGATCTCTTTGTAGATTAACTGTGTTTGACTTGAAGCTCGCCGTGTGAACATGTGGACAGTCTGAACAAACATCACATCATCAGGGGTTAAAGACTAAATTGAATACTTGATTAGCTCAGATTGTAGAGCTGTGTCTTCTAATCCAATGATGAGCTGATTCCAGTTTAGATTTCAGCTTTGATACGTTAGACACCAATCAAAAAGATATTAAAATAATTTGCTTTATTAATGAGAATTTCTATCTCACCTAATCTTCTAATTCATTTTCATCAGCGTCCTTGTTGTCTCATCTTTTATTAAAAATTGTCTCTCACAGTGAAATTTATTTCCATCATAGGAGGATTAGAGCTCAATGCAATTTAGTTTGATCGCTCTCAGTTGATTTAATGTTTTATCCAAATGTTTTTGCAGCCGGAACTGAAACCAAAGGAAGAGATGATTAAAAGATAATGTTATGAATTACAGCACCCACTGAGTTATACGTGCAAAGCAATAAAAAGTAAAAGTAAAATTTTGTATTTGCAACAAGCTACAAAAAGTGAGCAAAGTAAAAAAAAATGTGTTCTTGATTGAGCCCAATACTCCTTACAACGATGCCTCAGAGCTGCACTGCATTCAGTAATTAACTGTCAACATTATTATCGAGGACACTTGGATCGGTACCGAAGCAAATTATTGGAGTTACTAAGTGTTCAGTCGCACCTTACAGCACCCCGGAGCCCTGCAAACTAAAGTGTTGAATGCATTTGCTTTCTCATAAAACGTTTGCAAAGCTTTTTTCAAAAATGTTTCATAACCAGCATTGTTGACACCAATGTTTACTGGCTTGGTTCTTTTTCTTCCTTGCATTTATTGGCACCTTGCTGTGTTTACTGGTGCGTTACCACCATCTGCACATCACTGGAATAGTGTGAGACGGCTGTGTGCATGTGCGTCCTTCATGGCTACAAGACAAACACACCAGGTACCATCTCAAAAAAACAGCTTGGTGCCACTCGAGGTCACAAGCAACAGCTAATGTCGCAGGAAGAGGACCTGCTCCTGGGATTTAATGTGTTATTCCTCACTTTACACAATATATAAAGAACAATAACTTTGAACATGTTGTTATAAAAACTGTCTGAACATAAGAAGATGGCGGAGGCAACACCACAATTCAAATGACCAAAATGTTTTTGGAATCACTTTGAGAGTGATTCGATTAATGAAATAAACTCATTTCAAAACACATTCACGACTCATTAAACCAGACAACAAACATTAGGCTGCAAATTACACATAAACTGCCGAATGGAATTTGGCGCTGATGGGCTCTCTGAAGATAATGATGATGCCCTCTTTGAGTCTTTCATTAATGTTGATGTTCTCCCATCTTCACAGAATTTTATGAACCTTTATCCTTTAGGTTTTCTTTTTGTTTCTCTGTTAAATGTGCAGCATGGTCATCACAATTCTCTGTCCTAAGATAGATGCTCACTCCTGGTGTGGACGGCCCATAACTCTGGAGGTCATTTTGAAACTTTGGGTCAGGAAATTCAATTTGCTCTGGAAACCAGGAGGGAGTGACATTACATTTTATTAGCAACTTAAGTTTTACCAAACAAAATGGAGGCGCTACGTTCAGCAGGTTGGATTTGGGGAAAAAAGCAGAGGAGGAAAAGTGACCTGGTGTTCATTTCTGTCTTTTCAATCTCCCTTCAGGTGACGGAGCAGATAAAGGTGGAGCAGGTGGCTCGTGACCAGAATGTCGCTGAGTACCTGAAGCTGGTGAACAACGCCGACAAGCAGCAGGTAGGACGGATACGTCAGGTCTTTGAGAAGAAGAACCAGAAGTCGGCGCAGTCGATTGCCCGGCTGCAGAGGAAGCTGGAGCAGTATCACCGTCGCATGAGGGACAGCGAGACCAACGGGAAGCACAGCCACAAAGATGGAGGCAAGGAGTCTGGGACTCACAGCAAGGAGGGTAGCCTGAAGGACATCAGCACCACCGGGCGGCACCCGGCGCTGGATAAAGTGAAGACAATTGGACCCGGCGTGTCGCTCTCACCGCCGTTCTTCTTCAACAAGTCGCGGGAGTTCGCCAACCTCATCAGGAACAAGTTCGGCAGTGCAGACAACATCGCCCACCTGAAGAGCTCCATGGAGGCGAGCTCGGGGCTGCAGGTGGAGGGCGGGGCGAGGGGTCTGAGCGGGAGCGCCACCACAGTAGCCAAGGCAAGCAAGTACCAGAGTGACGATGAGTGCTCCACGGGGACGTCTGCATCTGCGGACTCAAATGGGAACGCAGCCGGAGGCTCGGGGGCAGGTTCCGGAGGTCCAGCGAGGTCGGACTCCAACGGGCGGATTGGGGAAGTGCTAGACATGGTGCGAGAGATCAGGGAGGCTCAGCAGCAGCTGGCAGACGACATGGAGACTCTGAACACACAGTTCAAACGAGATTACAGCTACTTCACTCAGATGATGCAGGAGGAGCGATACAGGTGGGTACAGCACAGCACTCAGCCACAGAGGACACAAAGAACAATGATGGAAACATTTAAACGGCACTCTATTAAATTAAAAGCAGCACTAATCACATGGATGTTTTAGGCTTTGCCCTCCTCAGTGTGTGAGGACAGAGAGTCTTTAAAGTGCACACTGTAGTACGTTTATCAGATTTAAAGCAAGAGACTCTCACAGATCAGAACATAATCACATTTAACCCTCATCCACAGTCGGTCTGCACATCATGTACATCATTGTGACTCGAAGAACAAGATGAATGATTTTGACACCAGCTCATGATAATTGTTCTGGCCTTTTTCTTATATTTTACAAATCAAGCAAGAAATTAACATGTAGATGAATCCAGAATCACAACAATCATTGGTTGCCGCCAAAAATACAACGACCTGCAACAGTAGAATTCCTCCCGCGTGACTTTGAGCATGAGTACAACTGATCTTTTCTCAGACGTGATAAATATCTTCCAAAGCCACAGCAGACAAGTAGCAGCTATTTTCACGTGCTGAGTGCTGCTCGCTGTCTCAAGTAAATATTTGACTCATAAAATCCGTTCAGTGCCTCTTTATAAATATTTGTGCTGTAATAAAGATCAGTTGATTCAAACTAGGTAGGCCAGGACTCGAGAAAGGAAGATTA
Organism: Acanthopagrus latus; assembly: GCF_904848185.1. Lineage (NCBI taxonomy): Eukaryota > Metazoa > Chordata > Actinopteri > Spariformes > Sparidae > Acanthopagrus > Acanthopagrus latus. Next base: position 18,418,622 of record NC_051052.1, read on the forward strand.
GAGAGATAAGAAAGAAAAACTCTCCTCCTGCCTCTTAAAGTCCTTCTGAAAACCTTCCCAGAAGGAAAAATTAGTCTGTGGTTGAACAGCTCATAGTGCTTGACTGCACTGTAACCAGTGATGAAGGTTTTCATTTTATGATGCTCAAGATCTTTAATGTACATCAGCTATTTACTGCAACCCTGAAATATTCCCACATATCATCACGATGCCAACACGATACTCACACGTCTGCTGCAGGTGTCTCAAATCCTAAAGAAAATCCGACAATCCTCACCCGGCTGTAACGCTCCCAACTGGGCAGATTCTGTTGGTACATCTGCTGCTGAAGTTTAAAGAGCTTTTGACAGTTTTAGAGGGGCCATTATTACCAGCTTTTGTAAAAGCAAAAATAGATGGCAGAGCTTGCACACACACACACACACACACACACACACACAAACCCCCAGACGGTTGCTAAGTCAACCAAGGGCAAATGTTTTCAGCAGCTTAGTTGCAAGTAGTAGCTAAACTGCTGTACTGTTGGTCGCCCACACACTCTCTCAATTATGCATTGTTTCTCCCTCTCTCCTTGGCTCTCTGCCTCCACCTACTCTACATGTGTGTGCGTGTGTATGTGTGTGTGTGTGTGTTCCCGTTTGTCAGGTATGAGCGGTTGGAGGACCAGCTTAATGACCTGACGGAGCTCCACCAGCATGAAACCAGTAATCTGAAGCAGGAACTGGCCAGTATAGAGGAGAAGGTGGCTTACCAGGCCTACGAGAGGGCCAGGGACATACAGGTAATGTGTGTTTTGTACACACACACACACACACACAGTTAGCCTATACAATAAGTAGCAGTTAGATAATACATCACACACAAATAGAGTGCTGAATTTCTCTGTGTTGATGTCAAACCATAAAGAGACTTTAACTACTGAAATCATTATATTTTATTTCATTTCTTTCCTTTCTGCTTTATTCCATCTTAGATTTAATTGAGCTATCAAGCGTTAAGCGTTATTTAAGCCTCTGGATGTAAAAGTAGCATTCATTTTCTTAACGCACAGTGTTGGTGGTGACTGAAAGTTGCAGCATTTTCCACAGCCTGGACACGTATGTACTGAATTATCAGTACAAAAGGTCAAACGTTGTGTTGTGATGTATGTATCTACAAGAATTATCCACCCACAGAGACTGAAATGCACATAATTGGCAGCTGAAGCCAAAGAACATCTGTAAATCTACTGCAGTCTGAAGCTTTAATGGATGAACTTTTCAGATTCTTGGTCAGTTCTAGATGGACTTTGGCTAAAAAGAAAAGCATTTTGAATTTGCTATAACTTCAGCCTGTCCCATTTATTTCTAATGTGATCACCATGTTTTGGGGGCGTAATAATAGTCTTGCTCGTGCTCCAAAGGGCCAACAGATTATTTTCAGGGTTCAAGGGCCCCGGGTCCAGGACAACTGACCAGATTTGTTCCTTTCCTGTCAGAATTCCTGCCAACTTCTGTTTATTTCTTGTGCAGGTGATGTAAATATCATGTCTAATGAAGTTGTGCTTCCCTTCCTTTATGAGTCGCTGCTCTCCAGCCTCTCCCTAATCTTTACCATGTTGTGTATTTGTATGTGTGTGTGTGTGTGTGTGTGTGTGTTGCAGGAGGTGCTGGAGTCGTGTCAGACTCGTGTGTCTAAGCTCGAGCTGCAGCAGCAGCAGAACCAGACAGTTCAGGTGGAAAACGCAGACGCGAAGGTGCTGCTGGGAAAATGCATCAACATCATGCTGGCCATCGTCACCGTCATCTTGGTGTGCGTGTCCACGGCTGCCAAGTTCACCGCCCCGCTGCTGCGCAGCCGAGTCCACCTAGCGCTCACCTGCGTGGGCTTGTCCGTGTTGGCGCTGCTGTGGAAGAACTGGGAACATTTGCAGTGTGCGTTGGAACGATTGGTCCTCCCGCACTGATGGAGGAGCACAAGTGAACGCTTTGTCCGAGCCTGGGGAGGAGTTTACATGTAGCCTTACACCAGCCCGAGTCCCCCAGAGATTTTAGGCTCCGCAGTGACTTGATTGATGGCTCTGTGTTTTGCATGTCTAAATGGGGTCCACGCAAATCCACAAAGCCTTTCCCAGAATGCACCTTCACAGTAATTCTAACCAACAACACAGAGATGTAAGCTGATATAACAACTGTGACAAACCTCTACAACATGCTGTCTACGAGGCTGAAGGTGCAAACGTACAAGTATCACTACAGTCCAATAAGAGATGGATCCGCTGGAATTGACCAGATGAAAGTTATTTATTGGATGTTGGACTCCCTCTGCTCTCATGTGGTCGCACTAACCACAGCAGTGGACCTAAATATAGAGTGAGCTTTTATTGTGGCATGGGAATACAGTGATTATTTCCTGCCCTTAAAGGGAAGTGTATCTGTTATAGCACCGCCTCGCACCTCTGAACAAACACTCGCTGGCAGTACGCGGCCAGTCGATCAGTCTTGAACCTGCACAGAACGCCTCCTCGTGCACCAGCTAGCTGTGACAACACAATGACACATCCACCTGAAGGTTGAATTGTACCGTGTGTCTGTACTTAACTGTCCTGTATTTATGTGATGATGTGCGTCTCATTCAAAAGGATATTTTTTAAGCTGTTCTTTTAAACTGTGGGTGTGTTTGTGTCGGAGTGTGCGTTCATGTACTTGTACGTCTGCTTGTGTGTCTGTACTTTGTTTTTTAAAGAAACTCTTGCACATTAAATGAAATATCCGCTTTATTAGTGAGTTGGGTGAGTAGATTACAGGTGCAATATGTGAGAATTGACATTGACATTGACATCTGTCACGTCATACTTCAAACAGATAGGGGGCGGTATATCACAGGAGTAACTGCTAACTGCTGCCAACTGTGGCTGCTCTTAGCTAGTTAGCCCAGTTAGCTGTGCAGAAAGCGGTTCAAGGCTCAGAGCTCAGGGACCAGGAGAGTGTTAGTATTAACACTGCTAGCACGGAAGCTTTGGACCGAGGGCTAGCTGGTTAGCATGCTAACTTCAGTAGCAACACAATACATAGGGGTGATAATGTCAAAACTGCTATTTATTCACATTCTTTTGATAATTTTAGTTAGTTTTGAATGTTTTCAACCAAAATTCTTACATGTAGAGCCAGGAGACAATTAGCTTAGCTTAGCATATAGACTGGAAAGAAAGGGGAACAGCTAGCCTGGCTCTGTCTCTGTGATTAAAATGCTGCTTGACATGTTAATCAATATATATATAGTCTCATATTTACAAGAAACTAATTTTAAAAATGTGCAGGATTATTTTTTTGGATAGAAGTATTTTCTTCCTGCCATAAAACTCCCCACAAGCTGCTGTTGGACAGAGCCAGACCAGCTTGTTTCCTGTCTTTAAGCGAAGCTAAGCTAACAGACAGGACACTGCTATCGATCTTCTCATTTAACTCTTGACAAGCATATTTCCCAAAATGTCAAAAATTTATGGACTGCCTCCTGTCTTGTTAATTTGATGCTTTGCGGGGTTTTCGTCTTATAAAATCCGTCTGATGTTTTTTTGGGTGCTTCTCGAAGCTGTTTGAGAAAGAACATGTTTGGTCTGTGAGTGCTTTACTCAGATTTAGCATCCACCAGCGAGCGTGTCGACTGTGAGGAAGGCCGGTGCGATTAGAGAAAAGCTCTAAAATGCGAGTATGTTTGACTCAAAGATCCCAGTTTTATTGAACTGCCTTTTAACGAGGTGAACAGAAAACGTTATCTTGTGTGTGAAGCCTTTGATGTCGTGCTGCATTCACGTCCGTCGGGAATAAAAGCAGTGATGTTCTGACTGTTCATATCCGGACTCAAGAGAGTTTCCCACCTGTAGAAACTTGTCTGAAGCCACAGGGAGACGGATGTGGGTGATTACTGCTGATACATTTGAAATGCTCATAATAATTCCTTTTTAGCATTTTCACACTTGACTCTCTCTCACAGCTGGGGAGTGACTCATGTGAGAGGATGTCTGAAACTAGCACAGAGAGTCCTGCCCTGCCGTCATATTTTAAGACTTGTGAATTGTAATGACTCGCAGGATGAAAATCAGTTGTTTTACTCGACGTAAGAATTTCTGCCATAGTGCGAAAAATCAAGCCCCACTGCCTTGTTCCCAAACACCACTTCAAACTAAAACTATGATTTGTGTTGTGAGCACCATAACGACTGTTTTCATTCCCATGTGACATGAATGCAGCATCACAGATTGAACAGAGGAAACTGAACAATGTAGCTCTGAGCTCCCGAACCCTGTTTCACTGTGATGATGAGGGGGATGAAATGGGACTGATGCCTTTCAATGCAGCTTATTTCCTCCTCTGTTTGCGTCCCTTTGAAAGCCAAATATGGAGATTTTTAAGGCACCTTAGGCTTTTTAAATAAAACTGAAATTGCTATTTTTTGGGGTTTTTTTGCTCACCTTTAATCTTTGATGTTTTATTTTCAAATTGGCTCAAACACTATTTCTCTCTGCTCCCTAAGAGAGACGTGCACCTCATTTCCAAAGCCTGTATGTGTAAAATCCATAATGTATATTTTCACATTTCTGTCTCCTCTATGTGCATTAGTTTCTCGTTATGGATTTCCATGACATTATTCTTTTTTTCAATTGAGAAAATAAATCTGTTTTTCTAAGAGTGTTTCTGTTTTTTTCTGTTTCATGCTGGTTGCTTTCTATTAGGAGAACCTCATCTATTATACATTATCCGTCAGATGTGTGATGTAAGGACAGGCATCAAACCGCTCTGCAAGCATCATAAGGAATTCATACATAAAATGGGTGTAAATTACTTTGGCAAACACCCGACAGCTGCGCAGTGAGCTGCACTGTCGAGGAGGAAAACATGTAGAGTCGTGTTCTCTCTAGTATTGCAAAGAATATTACAGATATTTCAGCGTTTCACTGAAGTCGAATTATTCAAGACTTCACAGTTCTTCATTATGTTCCATTTTAACATTGTATATATATATATATGTGTGTATATATATATATATATATGTGTGTGTGTGTGTATATATATATATATATATATATATATATATATATATATATATATATATATATATATATATATATATATATATATTTCAACATTTATATTACTTAATATTTCGCTACTTTTCTAAGGATAATATTGTACTTTTTAGGCTACTCCACTGCATGTATTTGTTGAATTAAGCCACTACTATCTTTCCAAATGAGATTATTATTACAAGATATTATTAGGCAATAAAACAATACATATTTAAATAGATGAAGCTACACAGCGGTGTATAACGTGGTTAAAATTAGCCCCAACCTACCAACTGCAACAATAAAATGATATTAATCTATCAATAATCATAATCATAATCCTCCAGTCGTCTGGACATTTAATCAGAAAAACAACTGCAAAGTGTTTTTTTTTTGTTGGTTTTTTTTTTTGTGATATTGTTATTAACAGTGAATTTGGACCATGTAATTGCACATAATGTGGAGCAGTTGTGTTTCAGGTTCAGCTGCAGGTCGTGTTTGAGTAAAATAAATAAATAATTCAGTGTTTCTCAAACTCCCATCGATCGATGACGGAAGAACTGACAAAGCTTCTGATTGTTTTCGGGGGAAGAAAAAATCAGACTGTAACCTTTAAACAGAAGCTTTGAGTTTACTTCAGGCGTTTTAAGGCCTTTTACTTGTAACAGACACAGACGACTGACAGGAAATGAACTCAGGCCTGAAGATGCATGTTGAGATAAATGTCAGGTGGTTTTCATTACTTCCCAGTACGAAGGCATTGAGATTCAATTGGATTTGAAGCATAAACATAAATATTTTCCTCTCACAGAAGCTTCTCAGCTGCACTGATGGATGTCAGTTTTGTATGGTGAGTCCATAATCCAGCTGTTTTGTGGATTATTCATCTTTGAACCTGTTGTTTTGGCCTCATATTCATTATTCAAGCGGTGTTTTGCTCCATATTGTTCCGCCTCTTCTTTGCACTGAACACTGTTCTGTTTCTGCCAGACTTCATTCTCCTCAGAGAGGCACCCAGCTCAGGTTTTAACACCTACTGACTCCAGATCTGCTCAGAAACATTTACAGTATGTTCTGTGCATGCAAGCAGCAAGCAAGGACACTGTGAAACATAGAGGAGACTGACACCTAGCGGTCAGATATGAGCAGTGCATCCATAATTACACAATGATATCCAGTTTCTCACAACAAATTCAAGTGTTTTAAAAAATTATTGAAATACATCGATTTGACATGCAGAGACAGTTGTTTCACCGAAGCAGATGAAGGAAAATAAACCAACAAATATAAAACTGTGATTATAATACATACTAGTTACAGTGTCAAACAAAAATAATGACCAACAGCAAACAGAGAAATCATGATAAACATTATATGTATACCCGGCAAAGTTTTATACATAACACACATTTTATGTACATATTAGATAAGCTTTACTGTTGACAGGTTATATTTTATCATCCATCATATCAACAAAACATATCGGCACCATATTAATAACATTAATATGTCTCATTTAGTGTTTTAAACACATAATTGTGTTTTGGGAAAATGTTAGTAATTTGATTATTCAGCCTATGTCAAAGAAAACTCAAGTGAAAAATTAAAATTGTATCCAAAATAACTGTTTACCCTTCAAGATTGTGTTCACTATAGTTAAGGCAGTGTACAGCATTTTACTTGTCCTTTATTAAGTGATATAAAAAAAACAATAATACAATGTACAGAACAAGACAGGAAACAAATCAAGATTTTTAAAAAGTCCAGAAAAACATATATAGAGAGAAAGAACAAAGATAAAACAATCAAGATAAACAAAATAAAGACATAGATGAATAAACATAACTCAAAATGTGACATATCAGTTTAAAGTTGTTAATGTTTTACTATTTATCTTCAATATACTTTTGAGAAAATATTAAAAATTAATACAATCTAGTAGAGAAGTACCAGCGTTATGTTTTTAAATTACATAAATGTTACATATACTGGTAAACAATGATGACATCAGTGTGACGTGCGGTGCGTCATCCACAACACGAGGCGGCGCCAGTGAGCGTCACTGTTTTGGCGCAAACCGGAAGTCGTCATAACTGGCCGCCTTAAAAAAAAGTTTAGTGTTGCTGCGGAGAGCTGCTGCTGAAATATACAGTCTTTTGGATGAAACGCGTCGTTACTTCTTGATTTCTTCTAACATATTAATAGCTCAACATATTAACTTTGTACTTGGAGGTTTCAGAGCAGACAGCCGCGAAGAAGTCACACAGGAATGTTGGCTGTCTTAGTTAGCAAGTGTAGCTAACGAGACCACTGGAGCTAGTTAGCATCGTTGTTTCAATGGATTATGTTCAATAAATTCACGTCAGGTCGTTTTTAAAATTGCTGACCAGTTTCTTAAATGGATGAGCACAAGGAGAACATTAATGCCAAAGACGTCAATGTGAAGATGTCCGATACGAGAGAAGATAACAAGGTTGGTGTTAGCAGCATGCTAAGCTTCATGTTATCATGTGTGTTTGAGCCAGATGCAACAAACAGTGTAGAGCTGAGTCTCTTGCATGTTGAGACATCCAAGCTGCAATAAACAGGCTCTTTACAGGTCTATGTAACACCTTAAAATATTTGAAATGTCGTCTGACGTTACACAAAAACGTGGTAGTTGGAGCCGTATTAGTTTCTGAGCTCTTCTTGTTGCTTTTTGTTGTTTGACCGAGGTGAAGTTAGTTTTAGGTTGAATATTGGACATACAATCACTCAAACAGTGTTTCTTCGTGCTGACTTGATGACATTAGTGAAAAGAATAAAGAAAAATGCTAAGCAGGCTTCATGTAAAACACTTATTTTGATGGCTGAAGTGTGTATCTCTTTTGCAAAAGTATTTGCTATAAGGTAATGGCTTCATATTTTTCAACATGAATATTTATCAGAACAATTCAGGCTTTCTTTTCAGTTGTTGCCCACTAATACACCAAAATAAAGAGTTTGTTTTGGATTTAGAAAGATATTCATTGACATTTGTGACCTGTGCCCATTTACAGGATGACACATCTGGACTTTACTCTGACATTATCTCTTTATATAAACAAACCTGCTCTACAATTTGCTTAATTTTCAGTTTGTTCTATTTCTGTGGCACATAATGGCTGATATAATTACTCCTCAGGCGAAGCCTTGCAGCAGGCTTTGTCCTGCAGAGGAATCTGTCCCTGAGTTGTCCCCTTCTGAGTCAAACAAGGACTTCAGTCACCCGGTGTACAAAGAGATCGCTCTGGCTAACGGACACATCAACCGCATGTCCAAGCAGGAACTTAGGACAAAGTTGGCAGAGCTGCAGCTGGACACAAGGTAACTACAAAACTGCTTTATAGGATCTACAGCAGCATTTGGTAAACACTTAAAAACAAAACCAGTCTGTTTCTTAAACCTTTTGTCGTTTTTGTGTGTAAAGAGGTGTGAAGGATGTGATGAAGAAGAGGCTGAAGAGCCACTATAAGAAGCAGAAGCTGCTGCAGTCGGCAGCAGAGGGAGGACCCACTGACACCTACTACGACTACATCTGTGTGGTGGACTTTGAAGCAACATGTGAGGAGGACAATCCCTCAGATTTCCATCATGAAATCATCGAGTTCCCCATGGTTCTAATCAACACACACACTTTAGAAATTGTAAGTTGAGTCTGTGATGTTGTTCAGTTTCTAATGTTCAGGGTGAGTTTTGTATTAATGAATGTTTTTCTTTGATTATTTTGCAGGTGGACTCTTTTCAGGAATATGTAAAACCAGAGTTGAACCCCACGCTTTCAGACTTTTGTATAAAGTTAACAGGGATTACACAGGTAGGTTGACCCGTACATACTTTCAGCATCATATTGATGTGATCAAGAGATTTTATGTGCATAAATAAAATGTTTTGTGTTTCAGAAAATGGTCGACGATGCAGACCCATTTCAAGATGTTCTCCAGCGAGTTGTAACTTGGCTTCAGGAGCGAGAGCTCGGGACAAAGTATAAATACGCCATCCTGACTGATGGGTATGTTTTGGATTCACTAATCCTGCAGAGTTTGAACTGAGTTTGTCTCTCTCCTTGTCTGACAGTTATTTTGCTTTTGCTTTAAATCTTTTTTTTTTTTTTTAGGGCCTGGGATATGAGCAAGTTCCTGAACATCCAGTGTCAGCTTAGCCGGATCAGATATCCTCAGTTCGCTAAGAAGTGGATAAATATAAGGAAATCGTATGGAAACTTCTACAAGGTTTGTGTTTTTAATCGTTTCAAATGAATACTTTTCATCGGCTTTTAGACTTTATTTCACAACAAGTATACGGACAAAACTACTAAAAAAAAACTGTTATAAAATTCAGTCCGATTAGAAACATCAGCAAAACCACCAACCAGCTGTTTCCCTCCTCCAGGTCCCGCGCACACAGACCAAGCTGAGCACCATGCTGGAGAACTTGGGTCTGAAGTATGAAGGTCGCCCTCACAGCGGTCTGGACGATTCGCGCAACATCGCCAGGATAGCTTTACGCATGCTGCAGGACGGCTGTCAGCTGCGAGTCAATGAACGCATGCACGCCGGCCAGCTGCTGTCAGTTCCCAGCTCGGCTCCTGTGGAAGGAGCTCCTCCACCTCATGGCCCCCGCAGCAGGGACAGGGAGTAACACCACAAACTGATGCTTGTGCTTACAGGAACCCCACATCTGTCTGGACTCTTAAGCCCCATGACGTACAGAGAAAATGAAAGCTATGAAGCACTTTTACAGTCTGTTTTGTCGTAAAAGTTACAGTTGTTGAAAGATATTTTCGTCTGACCAATAAATGTGGTCGGTATTTTGATTTAAGATTCATATTTGAGGGTTCCTCTCTGACCTCTGTATATTTTTACACCGGATGTCTGTAAGCAGAGATCATTCCAGTGTGTTGTGGGAGGAGCTTCTTCCTCGTTGTCAGTCAGTTAAAACCTCCCTCACCCGCCTTATCAAGCTGCTAATATCCGTCAGATAATTTGATTAAAATGCCTTTCTGTTGTCCCATGACAGTGTGAAAATGTGTTAATTCTTCAGGCATTCAAATTGGACATTATTGATCATCTTTCAGCTTCACACCCACCATGTCAGTGTCAGCTTTGGCGTTTAAAACTGTACATCTGTCTAACTTGTATTAATCACAAGATTCTTCACAAGTGCTGCTGCTGCTGTTTGAAGTGCTACATAACACATTTGACCATTTGTCACTTTTCCAGAGGGGGTTAAAGGTTTGGAAACAGTCCCGTGGACTTGACTTGTCTGTATAGAGATCCTATAGAACAAAGTGATAGATGCACAGATGTTTAGTCCATCTGTAATAAGTACTGCTGTAAGAGTTAGACCTGTGTCATCTTTTGTATTGATGTTGAATTAATTTTTATTTCATGGAGGATGTTCTATTTTAACAGGAAATAAATATTCTTCTGAATGACAAATGGCACAAAAATATTTTTCTCTGTTCTTTAAAATTATTTTTGACATTTTTAAGAATTAATCCAGGCTGTAAGTGTTGTTGTTCGTCTTTATCACAACTGCTAATTGTAGCAAAGTATATCCAATTTTTAACCATCAGAGGAGAGTTCAAGGGGTAGAACAGCCAAAACTGGTATTAAAGAAGCCAAAAATATCTCACATTCACAACTACAATTATATGTTTTGGTCACTGAGGGCAGAAATCCAACAAAAACAGCTGTTTTTCAAGTTTATCGGAGCTTTTCAGAGGTCGATAAAGCTGCTCAGGCTCAGTCACACAAAGTTAATTAACTTTTAAACCAAAGCAAAGAAATAAAAGAGGCTCTAGTCACAATCAAATACTTTGAATCGGTTGCAGTATTAAAATATTGATTAATACAGGTGTAACAACAAGACAAGGTGCTTCAGTAACTTCACTTTCAATTCAGTATTTAATTCTTGTCACATAAACATTCACAATGACTTTGTTTTGGTCCAGACAGTGATTTTTGTTTTCAATCTTTGGGCTTATTCAGTATACATATAAAACTTTATAAAACTTTAATATTTCTGTCAAAAATGTTCAGTCATATATTTAAATACACGTGTTGTCGTAGCTTATAGAGTTAAATTGTTGTATATTCTCTACACAGTTTTGGTTTGGAGCACTGAGGTCACATTGGCTTTTAGTGGTTTCCTTTGGGACTCGTTACTTCAATACTTTATTGGTTGTTTCCATTGTTAAAATACTTGTCGGCTCAGCTGGTCCGGTACAGCTGGGCGTTAAGATGCTGGTTCACACATAATCAAACCTGTTGGCACTGACGGTGTCAAACATATTACAGTGTTTGGTCCTGATAGCTTTAGGATACGAGGGAATCATCTGGGAGCGATTGTTTGTAACGCTATTTAAAAAAAAAAAAAAACCTTGGCACTGTTAAGATCCCAGCCGGTTCACATGAGAAACACTAAAGAGTTTGAGGCGCTGCGGCGTTCCAGGTGATCATCACAGACAGGTGCTGTACAGCGTCACTTTCTGGCTGATCTCGTCCAGGATCCCGCGGACCTTTCGCTCCAGCTCGGCCAGCTCTGCAGCTCTGGCCTCCAGGACTCGCTGGTTCGACTCGTAGGCTCTCTCCAACTCTGAAAACACAGAGAACGAAACAAATATGTGGATTTGTTGTTTTGAGCCTGTTTAAGATAATATAGATTTTTTGGGGGAGGCACAAAAACAAACTGAAATCACGCGACATGAAAACACTGTGAGGTTACCGCTGAGTCTCTGTAGCTTGGCGCTGCTCTGAGCGAGCAGCTCTTTGGCCTCCTGCTGCAGTTCGTCCGCTTTCCTCCTCGCCTGCAGCACCGACTCCCCTTTATCCCCCACCAGGTCCTCCGCCTCCTCGAATTTATCTTTCACCTCCACGTCAAACTCCTTCACACAAACAAACAGAAATTACTGGGATAACAGCAGCAGATTTTTATCATCAGGTTGGCGCAAAATTGTCCCCCAAAGAAGGTAAAATAAGAGACCTGCTGCGCCTCGTCTGCGTTCTGTTTGGCCTGTTCTGTGATCCAGTCGACCCGCTCCGCCAGCCGGTTCACCTCCAGGTTGTTCTGCCTCAGCAGCCCGACCTCCCGCTCCAGCTGGACCAGACGACCCGTGGTGTTACTGAGCTTCAGCTCCGACATGGCCGTCTCCGACTCCACCTGACACGCACACAGAAACACAAACGTAAAAATACACAGTAATGTAAACTGACCGATGTGTGAATCTGAGTAAATTCAGAAGAAGCAAATTCTTAGTCTGATTTTTTTTTTCCATGTGTGAAACTGAGTAAAACAATTTTTCAGTAAAAATTATTTACATGTGAATCCGAGCATTTTTATTTTCATTTGTAAAATTGAGAACATTTGTTTTTCAGAAGAATATTTTGTTCATGTGCTGAGTAAAATTTTTCCAGATTTTTTAAGTGTGAAACTGAGTAAATATTTCATTCATGTATGTTTTTGTTTGAATATTTTTTCCAGAATGTTTTTCATTATATTTTTACTTTTTTTTTTTTCCAGATGAATTTTTTTCCTTGTATGAAATTGAGTAAATCTTTTGTTCATGTGTGATCGCTCATTTCTTTTTCTCATGCATGAAATTTTTTTTCCAGGAGTTTTTCTTTCGTGTGTTAAACAGATTTTTTTTCAATACTTTTTTCAATTTATTTTGAAACTGATTACATTTGATTACAAGTTTTTTTTTCAAGTGAAACCGAGATTAAAAAAAAATTGTTTTCAATTTTTTTCTGAAACTGAGTTTTTTTCATATGTGAAAGCAAGTGAAACAAGAATCACAAGAAAACAACCTTTGTTATATCGAGATAATGAAATAAATTAATAAATAAATTTGTTATCACATAAAAACACTTTTGTTATATCGAGATAACGAGATAATGAAATAAATTAATTTGTTATGAAATAAAAGCACTTTTGTTATATCGAGATAATGAAATAAATTAATAAATAAATTTGTTATCACATAAAAACACTTTTGTTATATCGAGATAACGAGATAATGAAATAAATTAATTTGTTATGAAATAAAAACACTTTTGTTATATCGAGATAACGAGATAATAAAATTCAGTAAATCTTTTATTCAAGTATGATTGATGTTTTTTTCATGTGTGAAAGCAAGTGAAACAAGAATCACAAGAAAACAACCTTTGTTATATCGAGATAATGAAATAAATTAATTTGTTATGAAATAAAAAACACTTTTGTTATATCGAGATAACGAGATAATGAAATAAATAAATTTTTATCACAAAAAACAACCTTTTTTATATCGAGATAACGAGATAAAAAGTCGTTATCACAAGATAACGGTGCATAAAAAAGAAGAAAACTCCACGGCCGTTCTCGGCTTCCGTACAGATTTTCTTTTTCAGAAGAATATTTTGTTCGTGTGCTGAGTTCACAGCTTCCAGTTTTTCTTTCATGTGTAAAACTGATTTTTTTTTCATGTGTTGAGTACATTTTTTTCAGATGCAGCGGTGAAAACCACTTCTGTATTAACACTGAACTGTAATCTTGGAGGTCAGAGGTCAAACTCACGGTGATCAGCAGGTCCAGGGTGCCTTTAGTGTTGTTCTGAGCCAGCTGGATGGCGTCCATGGCGACGTTCTGAGCCCGCTCGCTCTCGTCCAGCGCCGCCTTCACGACCTCCGCCGTGTCCTTCATGTTGGACGCCTGCTCACTGACGGACACATGGAGGAAAGTGGGTTTGTCTTATTTATATAAACATAACTTTATTTATATATCCTGTGCAAACAAGCTGACAAAAACAAGTTGAGATAAAATCTTTTCACTTGTAAACAGTCTTATGGTTTTAATGAAGTAAGAGAGGCTCATCTTGTGAACATAAAGACGGGATGATGTTACCTGGCAGCCTTCGCCTGTTTCAGCAGCGCCTCAGCAGCCTGGATGTCGTCGGCGCTCTGACTGAGGATCGACTCCACGCTGGTCAGAGTGCCGACCTTCTCCCTGATCTCCTTCGTCAGCTCCTGCAGCTTCTCGGTCGAGGTCGGCATCTCCAGAGTCAGCACCTCGTTGGCCACCGCCTCGATCACGGAAACGTCTGCTTTTTCATCTGAAATATCAGAAACAAAACAGTGGATTCTTTGAGCTGAAGTTGTTTTATCTGAAACACCTTTTTAAATATTGAAAATCCAAAAAAGTGATTATCATCTTCACATTTTACACCACTTTTGTTTGCAGTTACTGTCCAGTGTTTGTGTTTGCGGTGAACTCACTGGTCAGCAGGTCTCGGATCTCCTTGATGAGGTTGCGCAGCTGGTCGTTGCTCTGCTCCACCCGCTCTTTGCTCTGGTTGGATTTGATCAGCACCTCCATAGCGTTCACCTTGGCCGCGTTTGCACGGTTGTTGGCCTCCCACACCTGACCACGAACATACGTCAGCGATTAACTCACGTCCATCTTGAATTATTCTTCATTTCTTGTGAAAAATGTTCACTCACCATCCTGGAGAGCTTGTCCACCTCCTGCATCGCCGTCAGGATCTCCTGGTCCAGGTCTTTGGCTGATTTAAGAGCTTTTTCCGAGGTGATGACGAGGCCACCGCATCCCTCTCCTCCGCACTGAGGCGCTCCGTCTCCACGACAACCCAAACCACCGCAGGAGGAGTCGGAGCAGCTGTCGCCTTCAGCTGCACCTCCACACGTCTGCAGAGAGCGAGAGGACATCGTTAATCGGTTCAGATCAGTTTATTTATCGTCACCTGAGAATATTTTGTTTTTGCGTTTCTCACCTTTTCACTCAGTGAGACGAGGTCCAACTGCTTCAGCTCATTCGACAGTTTGTCGAGCTTCTTCTGATTTCTCTGGTGCTTGCGATCGAACTCCTTCTGACCGCTGCTCAGTTTGTCCTCGGTGGCTTTCCGTACCGCAGCCGACCGCTCCACTGTGTTTCCAGGATCGCTGGTGGAGGCGTTGGCGCGGAGCTCCGCCATCATAGACTGCCTGTGTGCGTCTGTAATGGTGTCCATGGCCCCTGAAACATACATGGAAAACTTTCACTACATCTCAGAGTATTGTGCTTTATTTCACATTACAAAAAAAAGCATGAATATAAAGCAACATGCTGATGTCACCAGTGTTCTCCTACAGTTGGTTTCTCACCCTGGATGTTGGCGTTCTTGGCGTCGTACACCTGCTGTCTCAGCTCCTTCACGCTCTGCTCCAGCCGGTCGGCCTCGTCAGTCAGTGCGTCCAAATTAGCGTCGGTGGCGTTGGCGTCCCCGTGGAGAAGGTCCAAGGTTTCCTCCGATGTGTTCAGCTTCCCGTTCAGGTAGGACATCAAACCACTGAGGAAGCAAGACAGTAATAAACCAACAAATAAAACAAAAAGGTGTCAAATAAATCTTTTCTTGTTGTGTTTTTGTGCATACGTTATTTCGTGCATCAGGTCCTGAATCTGCTCCAGCTTCACCGCTGCAGGGTTGCTCTCCACGATCTCCCTCACAGCTTTGGCGTTCCTCTCCAGACTGCTGACTAATTCTTTATACGGCGCCGTCACGCCGCTGCTCTGGAGCTCCGTCACTTGGGCCTCCAGGCGTTTAGTTTGATTGGTCAGCTCGCCGACCACGTTGTCCCAGACGGCAAAGCACTGGTGGCAGGGCTCACAGGAGGGGAACTCCCCCTGGTAGCCCCGGGCACACTGGTCACACTTCAGGCCCGACACACCTTTCACACAGGTGCACTGACCTGTCGCACGATGGCACTGATTGCTAGAGATTCCCCGAGCGTCACAGTCACAGGCTGGAAACAGACAGAAAGAAAATCATCGCAAGGAATCTTAAACAATCAAGGCTACTTTTATTCTCTACATTTTAACAACAAATATCTGTATTTTCGACCATGAACACTTTCAAAACAGGCTTGTTACTTTAGCTTTAATGCATCTGAAGAGGAAAAATCAAAATATTCCTTATTTTGCTTCACTGCACGGCGCCTTCCTAACGTCTCAGTGCATATCACACAGACGTGGTGAGACAAAAACGACGGAAAAAGACGGAAATAGAAAGAGACGGAGAGCAGCAACATGGATGACGTGAGGTTCGGTTAGCTTTGTACAGAAATAGCCTGTAGAAACGTCTTCCAGAGGGAAACTTTTCACTTTTTATACTCAGAGCCTTATCTGCACTTTCAGTATCCAAGTCCCCAGCAGTTTATTTGAAAAGGTGTTTTTTACACCCATTTTCCAGCCGTATTCTGCACTGTGGCTGCAGGAGATCTAAAAGTGCTAAAGGCTAAAGACGCTACCTCAAGCTCGACTGCTGTCAAGGGTGTAAAAAAACATCTCGTCCATCAGTCAGTTTGGGGTCTCGGGGCCTCTGGAGCCTTGAATGATGACGCTGTTTTGCTGTGAACCTCCAGAAACGTTTTCGTGAACTTCACCTGACTTTCCATCGACATCAGGGTGAGAAGATAATGACTGAATTTCCACTTTTGGGTGAACTTATCCTTTAAATCATAAACAGTTATTCAACCTCTGCTGACTCCAGTAAATAAACTTGGACGTGAACGTGACCTCGAAGGTCAAACTGACCCCCTCCACCGTGTTGAGTTCCCTCCTTTAGAGGAGGAGAAGAAGAAGAGGAGGAGGAGGAGGAGGAGGAAGAGGAGGAGGAGGAGGAAGAAGAGGAGGAGGAGGAGGAGGAGGAGGAGGAGGAGGAGGAGGAAGAGGAGGAGGAGGAGGAGGAGGAGGAGGAAGAAGAGGAGGAGGAGGAGGAGGAGGAGGAGGAGGAAGAAGAGGAGGAGGAAGAGGAAGAGGAGGAGGAGGAGGAGGAGGTTTGGTGTAAGTCGGGAACGAGGAATGCAGCATTTGGGAGGTTTTCGTCAGTTTCCAGCACTTATTTGTGTGATTTATGGAGCAGAAGTTGAGGGTTGTCACGGTGAAACATTACACCTCAGGGCGAGAACATAAATGGTGATTATTGTCCATTTACAGTGAAGCATTAAATCCAACCTTTCTTGCAAAGATGCCGACAAAACAAAAGTTTTAACCTCTTGACACCTGAGTGTGGATATCAGAACGACCTCAGCTGCGGCGGATTTATCATCAAATCCCTCTCACACGTTTACGCCCACACATTTCTCAGTCGAGTGCTCAAGATTTCCCGCGAATTTGCGAATTAGCGAATCATCTGTGCAGATAGAAAAAGCGAGGGGTCCAGCTGGTTTAACAGCTCAGGAGAGCTTCTGGGAATACGGCGGGAATCATTCAGGATTCCCGGGTCCTCTGGGCGTTGGTGCGTGACGAAAATGGGACGCCTGGGAGATCTGGAGAACATCTGGTTCTCATGTGTAGAGAAGGAGAGGTCATTCTCAGATCCCCTCCCTCTCCTCTCCTCGCCTCTCCTCTCTTTTTTTTCTCCTCACTACTCCCTCTCTCTTCCTCTCAGCGTGAGCCAGCTACTGTGAGACGCTTCATTTCTCCGGCAGTTTGTTCGACACACAATGAAACTATTTTGGAATCGGGGAGAGATAACGAGCCGACGTGTAATCACTGTCTGACAAAACCAACTCAATCCACAACCGATCTGCAGTCACCACTGGTACGCTTCCTCGTACGTAACGAGCTGCAAACACACACACACGGACAAAAAGAAGAAAAACATGGAAACAATAATATGAAGCTCATCGTCACTGAGGGGAATCGTATCCCCTGAGAACTGAGCTTTAAAAACACGAGAGCACAGTTCAGTCGGGTTGTTTTCCAGTGTTTTGGCTCTGTACTCCAGAACAACTTCCTCGCTGTGAAACGAAACAGTCACCGTGACATTTCAGGCTCTCGAATAGCGTTCACATCCTTATCTGGTAAACAGCGACATGTTCCTGGTCCTTTACCAAACCTCAGCTAATCTGTTAATATATTTCACGTCCTGAGGAGCAGAATTAATGTCAGACGGTCCCGAAGAAAAGCAGGAAGAGAATACAGCTGCAGTCTAAGTCCTGGCCGAACATCATTACATTTCCTACTGCTGATCTGAAGTCAAGATTGTGCAAATTCCAAAATATCAAAGAGCTTTTTGATCAAAACTTAGACAAACATGTTAAATCGGCGGTTCCATCCTGTTTTTTCTTGGAAACGTTTCAAGGACGAGTTAATTTCTTTATCTTTTTTGTGATTTCCCTTCATGACATTTAACCAGATTTACTGTCCTTGTGTCTGATCATGTGTTTGGTTTTTATGGCTGTTTTTCTTTTCTTGTCTTTCTTTGTGTTTTAAAGGTGTTGTGTTTTTTATTGTGAGGCAGTTTGTTCTACAGTTATTGTAAAACACTGATTGAAACAGTCTGTAATAGCATTTTACAAAAGCCTGTAAAGATTCAGATCCTTCGTTGCACGTTGAGTGATGAATTTGGCTCGTTGGTTTCTAGTGTAACTTCACTGTGACCCCACCTATTGGTATGTGGACCGCTTTAAGCCTTGAGTTTGGTATGACGGCCGTCTCCATCTTGGTTTTATGTAGTCAGAAGTGACACAGTTGGACACGAGGAGCTGGAGAGGATATCCTGATTTGATCTGACCGAGAACGCTAAATAATTCCCTGATTTATCGTCTGTTTTACTCTAAATGGGACCATAATTTGCAAAATGAGCATCATGCTGTATTGAAGAAGACTTGAAACTAGTGATTGAGACCATAAACTAATCAGGAAACTGTTTACTGAGGTAATAAATCAAGTGAGAAGTAGGGTCATTTTCTCATAAGCTAACATACAATCAGACTTCTTTTTGAAACCAGTCAGAAAAGATGCAGGTTTAAGGCGCTTTTCACTTTTTTCTGATGACGACCTACCTTGACATTTGACCTTTGGATCCCCCCAGAAGAGCTCTCTGCACTCCCGACACGTCTTGCCACCAAAACCTGGTTTGCAGGAGCACTGACCTGTGACCTTCAGGAACGACATGACACGAAGAGCAACAGGTCAACAAATGTTAAGCGGTACGAGTGAGAAAACCTTTGGTCTCATTCTCTGTTTCATGTCTTTCCGTTCAGTTGCAGACGCGACGGAGCTTCATTGTTTGCTACGACTCGCTCCTCTCGCAGAAATGTGTATTCAGTTATTCCTCTGTGTATTCTGAGACTTCCTTCCTCTGATGGAGAGCAGCCAGTAAACACAGAAACCCGAATGTTTGTGTGAGAGTGTGAGCACACAGCTCTTTATGTTTCAGTGTGCACAACTGGAAAAGAGAGCTGAAGAAAAACAGAGAGAGAGAGGAAATTCCCAAACAGCTGGAGTCCATATATCAACAAATCCACACAAACAGGTTTCAGTGATTAGATGGTTGGTCACAGTGACTAACAGCCGCCCTGCAGCTTCACTCTCAATGAGGATTGTTTGGAAAATGTCCTAACCCGTCCCCGGCAGCTGCGTTAATGCAGTGATACAGGAAATGATGCAAACTCAAGCTGGGACTGAAGGTTGTGGATCTTGTTTTTCGTCGCAGATTCTGACTCACCTCATTACAGGACGATCCGTAGGAGTGGTCGGGGTCGCAGTCGCAGCGCTGGCAGCCCGTTCCGCTGGCGATGTTCCACGTATCGGCAGCGCAGCGGTCGCAGTTCTGACCGACCACGTTGGGCTGGCAGGGACACTGACCGCTGAGCTGATCGCACTGACAGTCGTGAGGGGAGGAACAGGCCTGAGGAGCCGTGCCCATCGGGTAACACATGCACTCTGCACAGAGGAGGGAAGACATCGAGTTCAACAAGTGTTGACCTCTGGACCCTGATGGTGGTTTGCACTGTGGGTAGGTCTCACTTCAGATCCAAGAACCATTTTGCATCAGAGCTTTAACAAAATATTAGATTTGGCCTTTGGAGAAAAGTTTGGTCACTCCTTCTCCAAATGTGCCGCTCAAACATGCTAAATTGTATTATATATATGTGTGTGTGTATGTAAAGTAACTCAGTGGTGTCACATCCACATCTGTACTCACTCCTGCAGCTCTGCGTGCCAGCGTTGCCGTAGTAACCCAGTTTGCAGTGCTGACAGGCGTAGCCCTCAGTGTGGTGCAGGCACTTCACACAGGCGCCGGTCCGAGCGTCGCAGGACCCCGGGTCGTGCATGTCGATGTTGTTGTTGCACTGGCAGGGCAGGCAGCGCCCGCCGGGCACCAGAGGGTTCCCGAAATAACCCGGAGCGCACTGATCACACCTGGCACCTGGAGGAGGGCGACAACAGGAAACAGGAAGTGAGGCGCCGTGTTTACAGTTCAAAGAGGCCTTGAAGTGAAGACGTGTGATGCTTTGAGAGACTGTTTACACGAAAACAAATCTGTTCGTGGTGAATGCTGTGACATGTTACCTGTGTGTGTGTGTGTGTGTGTGTGTGTGTGTGTGTACCTTTGTAGCCCGAGCTGCACACACACACCAGCTGGTTACCCAGCAGGTAACAGCTGTCGGAAAACTGCCGTCCACTGCGCGGCCCATCGGGACACATGCAGGCGCGACAGTGGTCACCTGAACCCAGCTCTGGGTCGCCATGGTAACCGTCCAGACACCTGTAGGGAGTTGAGAGACACCGACATCCTTTGACTGTAACCTCCGATCGATTGAAATTGAACTCCATGCATGAAACCCAACAGACGTTCAGCCGCACCTCTCACAGTGGTGTCCGGTGGTGAAGTCCCTGCAGCCCTGACACTCTCCGGTCTGAGGGTGGCAGTACTCGCTGTGGCCGTTACAGTTACACGGTCTGCACTGAGGGAAGCCCCAGAAGCCCGGCAGGCAGTGGGAACACTGGCGCCCCGTCGCCCCTGAGACGCACTCGCACTGGCCCGTCGCCTCGTGGCACATGGCGGTGACTGAGCCGCGGAGGTCGCACTCGCAAGCTGAGGGACAAAACGTGACTCACTACACGTCTTTCTTCTGGGTTTATTATCAGCTTGCAGGATTACGGCCTTTACTTACGTCTGCAGCCGGCGGGGCTGAAGAGGAAGGTAGCAGGAGCACAGTGGTCACAGTTCCTCCCCATGACGTTGGGTCGGCACCGACACTGACCTCCACTGGGGTCACACAGGGCGCTGAGGGAACCCTGAGGGTCACACTGGCATGCTGGGAGAAAAGCCGAGATTTAATAAATTCCCCACATCCTGTCTCGTTGTAAAATCAAAAACCAGAGCACAGAAACTCATTAAAACTTCGTACCCATGGCTCCTTTATGCAGCAGAGCGGAGACACTGAAGATGTAGTCGTTACAGATGTCGGTCATGGGGCTTTTGACGACGCTCTGGCTGCTCTCCAGACATCGGTAGCGCTGGAACGTATCCCACGCTCCCTCGCCGTCGATCCCATGGAACATGTCCAGCTCCCTGACCCGCGGTATTAACACCAGCTATCAGGAGACGATGGAGAGGAGGGAAGCCATAACAAAAACACAGGTTAGAAGGAGGAATGGAGAGGAGCGTTTATTATTTCAGATGTTTAGGTTGCTAAATTAAAAGTGCTGTTTGTCTGAGAGTTGGGAATGTACGAGTTAATCAACTCAAACGTACAGAGTCGATGAGCGTGTACGGGCTCTGGACGGCGCTGATGGACGAGTAGAGAGGAAGGCTGAGTCGGACCGTGTAGTTCAGTCCTTGCTCGAAACAGATCGGCCTCACCAGCAACATGTGTCTGAAACACAACGTGGAGTCAGTGTGTGTGTGTGTGTGTGTGTGGGTGTGGGTGTGTGTGTAGGACACGTTGCTGCAGACGGAGACACGTAACGTGATGTGTTACCTGGATCCAGGTGGGAGAGAGATGGACTGGTCGTCTCCACTCTGGATGGAGTTGCTGCAGTGACCGGAGTAGTTTGGAGGGTTGAAGACGGGACGCTGCACTCGGACGTTCACCTGCTCCCACTGCTGCGGAAGCTGTCAATGTATAAAGACAAGTACAGATATTCTGTGCTTCTGTAGCTGGGTTTTAAATGTTTAAATAAACAAATCAGTAGATATGAAAACTAAAAGCAGTATAGTGCAAGGCAAAAAAAATCTGTTTAGAAACCTAATTTTTCCTTTTTTCTCTCTTCTGGATTCTCACATCTGGTAAATAAACGATGAAGATTGATTCAAGATGGAGCCTCAGTACTGAGTTTCAAACCAAGTGTTTGTGGACTACTGTCTTAAAGCTTTGACTCATTTTGGGGTTTTTTAGGTATTTGGACGAGAGGTTTGAGCTGGAGAGGACGTCCTGATTGAGACCACGTCCCAAAACATCTCGCAGACTTCTTTTTGAAACCTGTTTGCTGAACAAATGAACACGTTACCTGCGGCTCATAGCGGATAAGGATGTCGTAGTCCATGGATTCAGGGATGTTGTTGATGGAGAACTCTAAGTAGGCTCCTTCCGGCACGTTAACAAAGCCCATACCGGTCCACGTAGGACTGCGATCCAGAGGGTAAGGCCTCGGTACAACAGTCACACCCTGACAGAGAGACAGAGATTAACTCTACATATCTGGGTGGAAGCACCACTAAACACATCACCAGAAACACTCACAGGTCCGTGCTTGGCGTCCTCCGCCTCGTAGGTGTAGTGATCCAGAGCGATGAAGTAGAAGCCGGACTCCACCTGATCGCAGCGCCGCCCGAACATGTGCTCCCTGCACTCACACTGTCCAGAGTGAGGGTCGCAGCTGTGGACCGAGAGGTGTGTTTATATTCTCTATATTTACAGATCAATCGATTAATCACTTCATAAATAAAAGTGGTCTTTAAACGTACTTGTTGTTGACAGCTCCGCCCTGGTCGCAGTCACATGGTCTGCAGCCGTCCATGTCATTGGACAGACCCCAGTGCTGCGGCTGCATCGAGACGAGAACAGAGAACAGACGTTAGTTCAAACACACAGACGACACACATGTCTAATATCCAGTAAAGTTTGTATCCTCACCAGACACTGATCGCAGTTGTGTCCGTCAACGAGGCGCTTGCAGAAGCAACTTCCTGTCTCTGAGTTGCAGGGGTTTCCTCCCGGCAGAGTTCCCAGCGGGTTGCAGGTGCAAGCTGCCAAAAAACACACCAAGACAATGAAGCAACAGAGTCAACTGCGTCAGTCTGCCTGTCTGCTTTGGATTTTGTTTGCCGAGCGATGAAAAAAAAATCTATATTTTATATTAACTGAGATATTAAACAGACAATAAAATTTAAAAACTCGTACTTCCACTGTTTGAGACTTACGTAAGCAGCCGCCGGGCCCTTGTCCCAGCCCGAAGTGTCCCTGTCTGCAGGTGTCACAGCGCTCGCCCTCCACGTTGACTTTGCAGCGACACTGACCTGAGATCAGCCCGGCCTGCACGTCGGTCCGAGCGTCACACAGTCCGCCCTGCAGCGACCCGTCTGGGTCACAGTTACACTCTGCACGGACATGAAAAACAAGTTTAGGGCGACCGTGTAAACACATTTCATTCCCACATCGGCGATCATTTAAAAGGGTCACATGAACCCCGAGGAACGTTATTCGAGCTTTGTCTTAGGTCCATTTGTAAAATTGAAAGAAGGAAACAGTGTCGAAACTGAATGGGTGTGTTCAGAATATTACATTTCCCAGAGAGAAAAAGTTGGCCTGATGATGAAGCAAGAGAAACAAAACAAAATCCTCTGGAGAGCGCAACGATTTCAGAGCTGTGTGGTCAGAACATGTTGAAATATCTCAGATGGATGAAGGAGAGAGAAAGAAAACAAATCCTGGTAATCGGTCTTAACGACTTCTATCGACTCTACATGATGCTTGTAATAACATCACCGGTCCAGGGCGATGTTTCTGTGTGAGAACGGGCAAGATAATGAAAAGCAAAGACTTGGAAAAGCAGCATGTAATTTGAAAGAGGAGAAGGAGGCTGCGTTTCATTTTACAGCTCTGTTTCCACTTGGAACCAGCACTTAACAGCTAATTACAATCATGATGCAACAACGGCTACTTTCTGCTTTTTTTTTACTTCAAAGGCTTCATCGCAGCTCCAGATGGTGAAAAGGTCCCGGAGGAGGACGTTTTAACAGCCCCTTCATGTGATGAGTGGAGCGGCCTTTAAAGAGGAGCACTCAGAGGTCAGAGGTCACGACTTACGCTCGCAGACGTTTGGGTCTCGCAGGTCTCGGTTCGGGTGCTGGAAGTAGAACGGCGCGCAGTGCTCGCACTGCCGGCCCACCGTGTTGTGTTGACAGTCCTCGCACACGCCTCCGCTCATGTTGCCGGTCGTCATGTACACGGCGAGGTCGAAGTGACACGAGGTGGAGTGATGGTTGCACTCACACTCTGAGAAGGAAGCAGACAAAAGTGCTGGATTTAATGGTGGTTCTTCCCGTGAAAACATGGCTGTTATTTCACTTTACAATAGACGTTTACGCTTGTAAACTATATATTTATTGTGTATTTTTCATATCTGTAAGTATTTATTTATTATTTCATGTGACTGTATGCCAAATGTGAAGCTACAGGTAGCCAGTTAGCTTAGCTTAGCATGGAACGAGGAATCAGCTAGCATAATTATGGTAATATTTTGACGCTAATTAAACAAAGAAAATACAGTATAATATGTCGATTAATGAGTTAATGAGTTTTATAGTTTTTTGTAAATTTAACACAGATTAAACATTTGAGATATAAAGTGTTGATTAGTGATTTTATTTTTGAGGTTTTTGTTTAGGTAGAAAGAGGCTGGCTAGCTCTTCTGTATCTGTTAGCTTAGCTTAACATGAAGACTGGAAGCTGAGGGGAAGCAGCTAGCATACATTAGTTGATGTTTTTACATAATATCTTTTAATAAAGATGAAACAAATTAGATATAAAATGTTGATAAGTGAGCTTTGGAGGTTTTTGTTACCTTAAGTCAGAGCCTGGCTAACTCTGTCATCCTATTTTTGGTCTTTAAAATAAGCTAGTCGCATGCTAACGTTAGCTGTAGCTCCACGTTAACGCACACACAGACTTGAGAGTGGTATCCATCTTCTCATCAACAGAAAAAACAGACATAGAAGTGAATACTGTGTTCTTACTCTTGCAGGCGTTGGTGTTTCGTCCCTCGGCAGGTCTCCACGGCAGATCATGGTGGAAGTCCCTGCAGCGCTCACAGTTCAGTCCCTCTGTGTTGTGGTTACACACACAACGTCCGTGGACCTGCACACACAAAATATATGAACACTAACTGTATGTTTTGGGATCTAAAACATAGGAAACATTGAACATGTGTTTGACGTACCATGCCCTCGGCTCCGGTCGGCGCTCCATCGATCGGGGCGCACTCGGAGGCGTGGCCGTAACAGAAGCAGTTGCCGCGGACGACCATGTCATAGAGGGCGTAGTAGTACTTCTCCGTCACCTCGTCGCGGGAGTCGAGCAGGTTGTCGCCCAGTGTGTGGAGCTTGATGAACTTTGTGCGGATGTTCGTGATCTTCAGCATGTCTGAACACAAACACGGAGGAGATCGGTTAACCCAGGAAAGTCCAAGTGCCTTGCTCAGCGGCATCGTAACAACAGTTTCTCATTAATTCTCTTCTGTAAACACAAGTTTCTCGGTGAGTTTCAGACCGCTCCTCACACACACTCAGCATTCACCACATACCTGACATGAGGCCTCTGGAAGTGTGTGTGTGTGTGTGTCTGAGTCTGGATGTAGGTGAGTGTACAGAGGCCGAGTTGCTTCCACATGTGAAATTCCATCATGTCTGACCTCTGACCGCCACAAATCTGCTCCAGGTAGCTGTTACCTGGACTGCAGATGACTCAAATCTACTAGGAATCATCTTTATACTGTCATTAGATCACTGTTTGTTGTCTTTTGTCTGTTTCTCCAGAGGTCAGAGGTCAGGTCACTGTTACAGTTCAGTCTATCTCTTGATTATTTTATTAACTTTGGTACCAGGTGTGTAAAGTCAAAGCCAAAAAGGAAGCAAACCTGCAGTCTCAGTTTAGGAGCAACTTACTCTGAATCCTCAGGCTGTAGGGATCCTCAATCTCGAAGGCGGGATCCAGCACCCGAAATATCACCTTAAAGAGAAAGAAATTCATGAGCCCTTTTCTTAAAAAGTCAGAGATCAGAGACTCTTTTGAACAGAAAAACCCTCAAAAATGTCATTTAAAAGGTAAATAAATACGAGGTAGACTCACCTCTCCCTCGGTGGACGGTTCGATGTCTGAGTAACGGGTGTCACAGATGACTTCGTCCACTTTGGCCAGCGGCCCGGACGACACGCCGGGGAAAGACGACTCACAGTCGTAGGCGAAGTAACGATAAACCTGCCACGTCTTCCCGAAATCCATCGAGCGCTCGATCACCATGGCAGCCGGCCGAAACGTCTGTCGACAGAAACGGACAGCGGAGACGATTGATACACGTGTATAAGTATCATAATTATTATTACCTGTTCATGTATCATCGTTTTATGAGCTTTTCTTTCTTGTCATTAACGTCCGATTCATCCCAACTAATTACCTGTTCCTTTGTTTTAGGACTTCACACACAACTTTCTGTATAAAATAACCAAGAAAATCAAACTCAATTACTCTGATTGTAATAAAATAATAGTTACTCAAACTCTTTAATATTTCTTTGTGTTTCTCTGTGTCTGCTCTTGTTCTGTGGCTTTAATTTCGTCTTGTCTTAATTGTGTGAAGAACATTTTCCTGTAACTTTAAAAGTGCTTCATTAAGTCGAGCGTTCCTGCCATCTAACCCCCAAACAGGATGCGACCGGACACACATGGAAAATGTCTTCACGAGTGTGTGTAGAGTAACAATGTATATCAACGAGGGGCGCGAATCCAGCTGGCCGCCGTCACGGCCGACCATGAGATCCAAACTCATCCTCTCCCTCCCCCTTCTTCTTTTCCCACCGTTCTCCAGAGACCAAAAATGATTTTCCACATTCCTCCACTGCAGCTGTCCGACGCTGTGTTTATCTCCGTGCCGTGAGTGTTCGTCTGATATATGTGTGTTTGTGTGTGTGTGTGTGTGTGAGAGGGAGAACAGGCACCTTGAAGGTCATGATAAGGTGTGTGAAGTGAAACTCGGCCTCCAGGTCCAGCTGGATCGTCACGTTCTCCACACCTGGAAGACAAAGAGACACACCGACCACACAGGAAATTAACAGTTCAAATCTCTCTTTATTGATTTCCTCTCATTTAAACCTCAGTGTTAAAGCTGTCGACACACTGCAGACTTTTCTCTTTCTCATTCGAAGGTTTACAGACTCTTTCTGCTCATGTTTATGAGCTGGCTCTTCAGTCGCGCCCACATACGAATCTAATCAATCGAAAGCTCCAGTTCTGGATTGTGTTGCTCCTATTTTCTAAATCCTACCAGCTACTTTGCACCAGTAAAACCAAAGAAATGTTCAGTTCATCATGTCCAATTAAAGACAACAAACCTAGCAGTGAAACAGGTCATTCGGTCAGTCCACCACTTCGGTTTGAACAGAAACAATCTCAACAACTACGGGGATGAACGACCGTGAACATCCAGCATGGACACGGATTCTCCCCTCAGGGTGAGTTACTGTCAGGAGCTCCCCGCCAGAAGGTCACCTGATCATCGGATCAGCGAGAAGGGAAATACCCGGCTGTGATCACTTGACTCTGACAGGAGGCTTCCTCACTTGTTCTGTGTTTGAACCCGGCCATGTCGTGTGTATTGCTGTTGCACATCAACCAATAAATATAGATAGATATAGAAAATATAAGAGTCCTGCTGCTTCATCTGTCGGCTGTAACTTGCACACACACTAATTACTTACTTGCTTACTGACTAGATTTAAAATCAAACAAAAAAAATACTCAAGTTTGACCAGATACTTACAAAATTGTCACTATTAGCCATTAGCCACGCAGGCTACATCAGCAAATGCTAGCATGCTAACATGATGAACTAAGATGCTGAACATACGCTTGCTAAAAAGCAGCATTTTGAGCATACTAGCATGCAGACCCTGGCAGTTAGCATGCTAGGCTACATCCTCACAGAGCTGGTTCATGGTTAAGCTAACCTTACCAACGTCTGCCAAAGTCATTAAGATGTGTCATTTGTGGTTTCTTGTGTTATTCGTACTTAAAATTCCCACTTAGCATCATTTTTAACAGTATTTACCTGGTTTAACATCAGATATGTAAATCCATCACGCTATACTACAGTCATTAGCGAGCTAACGTAGCCTCAGCTCTGTCAGTAAGCTAGCTAGAGTTTGCTTTGTAACACCTGCAGATGTAAGAGTTGCTGACACAACATTTATGATCTACGGTGTGTGCCTGTTGTGTTTTTGTGATGTGTAATTTAAAGTCTTTCCAGTAACTGTAGATGTAAACAAGTTAGCTAACTGACAATTAGCTTGGCAAAATAACATAACATTAGCAAGGTAAGTTTCATTCAGCTAGTTTAGTCAGCGAACACTAACCGGCCGTTACTGTAAAAATGTACATCCAGGTTTTGTTTCGTTTTACTTAAGTGATCCCAATGTTTTAAACCTGTATTAATGAGCTAAATTTGAGCTTTAACAGCAGCTGGTCGGCTACAAACCAGCTTGGAAAGTGTAACTGAAGGACTACTGCGAGGGAATTAGGAAATCCCAAGCAAAGCCATCTTGAGTCTGCGAGCTTCCTGCTGTTTCAGACACATCTGCACTGCTGGCTGCTGCTCCCTCCATGACTCACACCTCACACAGATTCCCAGCATTCACAGAGAAACATGTGCGGCATGAATGTGGGAGCATGTCGTGTATGGGAACTTTCTCTCTGGGCTCAAATCGAGGATGTTATTACAGCGACAGTCCCCCCCAGCTCGACACATGGTGCACATTTAGCGTAACTTAAAACTGAACATGAAGAAGAAACGAAGGAAGACGGTAAGAAAATGGCCTCCGACAGCCTTTATCTAACCACACAGGCACCTCTTATATAAGATATTATGCCGTGAAATCCATATGGAAAGTATTTTCAGTTTTATTGCCCTATGAAAAATCATACCCTTATACTTATCATAGCTCATACACCTGGCGTCAAGGTGAATCTACCTGCGTGTGAGAGTACAAACTGTTCCTCGTTCTCACCGCGGCGCTCTCTGAACCTCCGCCGTCTCATTACACACTCCCCTTTTCACCCACTTTAAAGGCCCGTGTGTGTTCGAGTGATGACACACATCTGTTTCCTATCAGCACACCTGTTCTCCTCAGCACACCTGTAAGTCCCGCCCCCCCCACCGTCCAGCCCAGCCCTCTTGTGATTGGCTGCAGCGAGAAGCTCTGTGATCTCCTGTCTTGTCATTATTACCGAGCTCCCATGAGAACAGCGTCAGCGGGAGCGTCTCAGGCGTTCTCACCGTTCTCGGACTGCCACCAGGTCTTCAGGCGGTTGTGGGCGAAGGTCGTGACCACGTTCTCGATGGTGTGGCTGACGTGGTTGTTGTCCTCGTCGTACATCTTGCTGGAGTCGCACACGAAACATTTCTTCTCCTCCTGACGGACACAGAGCGCAGAGAGTGTTAAAGGGTCACTGCGCTCAAATTACAAAGACAACATTTAGTCTCTCTGACCTCTAAACCGGCCCAAAGTTACGGGAATGAGATTTCTGCTGGACGATACAACTCAAACGTGCATGAGATTATATATATCACACTTTTGTATTACGGGCATTTGTTGCTATGTTGTGATATTCTAAGGAGCAATTAATCGATGATTCCAGAAGATAATCCACAGATTGACTGATGAGAATACTCCGAGTTGCAGCCCGAGGTTGATAAAACAGCCGATCTCTGTCACAAATCACAAAATCAGACCTTAAATCAAGCTGATATGTCGAAAAACTAATGATTTGGGATGGTAGGATGAGTCAGCCTCCATCCCAAAGTGCTTTGACAAGTTTGGATTGAGTATCATAATTCACTTTAACGATTTATCAACTTGATTTAAAGTCTGAATTTGTAACTTTTTTAAATAAAGCCAGAGATCGGCTGTGTTATTAACCTCAGACAGAAACTAGGAGCATTCTCATCTGTTAATCTGTGGATTATCTTCTCCAATCATTCATTAATCGCTCCCTAAAATGTCACAACATAGCGACTAATCCCCATCTTACAAAGGTGGTGACTTCAAAGTGTTTTGCCCTGAAACCCAAAGATATTCAGTCGACTGCCCAATAAAATAAGTAAAATAATCACATCTGAAAAGCTGGAATCAGCAACGTTTTTGACATTTCTGGTGATTAACTGTCAGCTCATCAATCAACCGGCTATTAGTCTGAGCTCGACGTGAAAACGATCTGGACAACATTGTGCGTCTGTCTGTGTGTGTGTGACAGTGTACAGTTATCTGCTCGCTGTCTTGTCGAGTGGGAGTTCAGACATTCCTCGCCACAATAAAAGCGCTGTGCTCCTCACAATCCCGTCCCTGTGTGCATGTGGTCCGGGGGCGAGGCAGGGGATGCTCTCTCTTTATCAGACATCCCCTCGGCCGGTTCGCGCTGTGAATGGCGTCCTTATGAAATCAGGGACGCGGCCGAGCTTCCTGAGGATGAGCACAGTCCTCAAGCATGAGATGAGGAGGGAGGAAGGAGGAAGGAGGAGGAGGAGGAGGAGGGAGGAGACATTTTTCTCTTTTTCTGAGTGGAAGCACTCAGCTCACATTTCAACACAGAGAGGTTTTGGCAGAGAGCTCGGAGAAGTTGAGAAACTTGTGTTGATTGTTCACACAGTGCAATAATGTGAGATTTAAGTGTGTGTGTGTGTGTGTGTGTGTGCATAGTGAATAGAGACGCAGCACAGACACCCAACCTGGCAACCTGATGTAAACTTTCAGCGTATTTATAATCAGTTTTCATCCTAATCCAGGCCCTCGGCTAGAAATCTGACCTTTACTTCTGAAACAAATGACTGAAACAGATTGATTAGATAAATAAATAGTTGCTGATTAAGTTTCAGTTGATAACTAATTGATTAATCGATGATTTGTCACAGCTCTGTCGTGATCCTACAGTTAAGTTTCTAGCATAAAAATGCAGTTTTCAGAGAACTGACACACTTTCTGTTCACTGTTCTGACAAAATACAGAGAAAATCATCTTCATTTTTTAATTAAATCCAAAGTTTAGCATGTTTATTTGTTCTAATTAAAGCTGCGCTCTTGCCAGGAGGGTAATTATTATTCATTGTTTTGATTCCAGTCTGGCTGAATACTGTCGACATACATCAGGTTTAAATTAAAACTTTATTTAAATCTTAAAGCTGACAGTAAACTGAGGATCTCGGAGTTGTGGACAAAAAAAGAAGTTCGAGGACGTCACTGATCGACAGATTTCACCATTTTCGGACATTTTATAGACTCAGTTAATCAATTAATTGAGCGAATGATAGGAACCATTAGTTGCAGCCTGATTTATTTTACTGGGACACATAAAATATATTTACAGGAGGAAACGGATGCAGACGTACATCAATTATAAGAGAAGTCGAACATCTATCTGTTATATCCAGAACTCTCGATTTAAATTTCAGTTCAGATTATCACAATGTCCTGATAAGAATATTTTATGTTTATAAGTCAGTTTGAAATGTGATTATTGTTCATCATCGCCACATTTATCTTCTCACATCTCCTACAGACACATGAAACACTTCATACAGTGTCTGTGAAGGAATGCATGTAAACTAATGAAAGTCTTTGATTTCATATCTTTATCGTCGCGCTGGGGGAAATCTGATCTACAGACACTACTTTGTTCTCTTTGACTTGATTTATAACTTTGTAGACGTGTTTCTTCTTCTGCTCACTGTTTTCTGTCTCTTTCTTCTTCCCGTAAATCATGTTTGAATAAAGTTCGCTCGCTTGGTTTCACTTTACAGTCACAGAAGAGATACAAGCAGAAAAACTAAAGATCGAAGAACAGAAGAAACTTTTCTTGTGCTGTGTAGTTTCATTTTAGCTACAAACGGTGAAATTATCCTTCCAGTTCAAGTTCACGAGACAAACCGTCATGAAGTCTCTTAAAATCAGGAGTTTTGCACCAGAACTACGTCTTTCATGATCTTTGAATTTGATTGTTAAATATCCAAGAAGTTGAATGATGTCTGGTTGGGTTGGAGGTATAAACTTAAACTGTAAGATGACAGTAAATATTCGTCAAAAGATTGTTAAATAAAACTCTAGAATACACAAAAATAATGAGAGAAAACTGTTTTTTTATCGACTTCATGTCTCAAAGATCAGCTACAAAAGAAACTATGCGAATCTCGAGAACAACCATAATTAATTATAGTTATTTTAGACTCTAAACAAACTTTGAGCTGCTTTGTAAACTGTTTATTTGACAATTTATAAACATCAAATGGTCCCTTGAATAATGTTTAAACAGTATTTAATGATCATTTACAAATTATTATAAACTTGAGATGCAACTTTACAATAAACAGTTGCTTGTTAGACGGTTTATACAGTATTTTAATGTTTATTAACAATGAAATTGACCTTTTATTAATGATTGTTGCTCTCAAGTGGCTCCCAAATATCTGAATTTTGGACTATTTATCCAGAAAAATCAACCTCCACATCTCAGAGCGTTCAGTTTCCCAGCAGCTCTTTTTCTTACCTCCAGGTGTCCGACGATGCAGAAGCGCTCCGGCTTCTTCACGCCGCAGGTGGAGGAGGCGGTGAGTTTGTGTGCCCGGCCGATCAGCAGGTCACCTGTGGCGGGATAACAGCTGCCCTCCGTGCAAACATCTGCAAACTCTGGAAACTGAGCCCTGACAGGACAGCACAGGGCTGCAGGGAGGGAGACAACTGTCAGTCCTGAACATGATATCCTGCAAGATATCCTCTTATAACAACAGGGAGCCTCCTATAAAAACATTTAATATCCTATAAAAACAGGTATCCTCTTATGAAACTGTTCAGCCTGACTTGTTTTCAGTTGTGAAACCCAGAGGTTGAGAAAAACTTGCTGTCAGTTCCTTTAAATTAAAGTCACATGCACTCCCTGTAGATAAAGTTATACTTCGCTGTCAGACTTTCCTTCAGCAGCTTCACCTTTCCCCATAATTTCTGCAGTGAAACGGTGAATAATGACTCTCATATGGCTCTGATTACATGTGTTGTTGCTGTAAGAAGAACTTCTGGCAGCTCCAGAAGAGGAGAACCAAGCCAGTGAGATGAAAACAGCTCAGAAAAAAAACCTTCAAAATATAAGAACAAACTCACCCAAAGCTGTTAAAAGGTGGATGATGAGCGACATTATCCGGGTCAGGATCACTGACAGCTCGTCCTGTCGGTGGTGTTGATGCTCCTGCAGCTCAGACACCAAGTGTGTGTGTGTGTCTGTGTGAGTATGAAGTGAACAGGCAGAGGGAGGTGTGTTGTAGGTATGGAGGGTGGACAGTGCCACTCTAAGAAATACTAACAGTATGAAGTGTGGATAGTGCCACTAAGAAATGCTAACAGTATGAAGTGTGGATAGTGCCACTAAGCAATGCTAACAGTATGAAGTGTGGATAGTGCCACTAAGAAATGCTAACAGTATGAAGTGTGGACAGTGCCACTCTAAAAATAAATTAATTAATTAATGAAAACGACTGCTAATGTATGAAGTGTGGATAGTGCCACTCTACATAAATAAATAAATGAAAAAAATGCAAACAGTATGAAGTGTGGATAGTGCCACTAAGAAATGCTAACAGTATGAAGTGTGGATAGTGCCAATATAAGAAAAAATAAAAATAAAAAAATAGATAAAATGCTAACAGTATGAAGTGTGGATAGTGCCACTCTACAGCCCTTACAATACATCTCCCTCTGCAGTGAACAGGCAGAGGGAGATGTATTGTAAGGGCGCCTGTATGGAGGATGGACAGTGCCACTCTAAGAAATGCCAAGAAATGCCAACAGTATGAAGTGTGGATAGTGCCACGCCACGAAATGACAGCTGTATAAAATGTGGATGGTGCCACTCTACAATATACCAACAGTATGGAGTATAGATAATGCCACTCCAATAAATGACGCTAATGAATGATATCTATCTATCTATCTATCTATCTATCTATCTATATATATATATATATATATATATATATATATATATATATATATATATATATATATATATATATATATATATATATATATGGTTCCAGTTACATGGGAGCCAATGAGGGCCAAGATCCCATGAAAGCAGTAAAATCAAACATCTGTGTGGGTCAAAACATCACCAACAACCATTATTATAAACACAAATTAAAGGATTAAAGGAAACATGTTTTCCAGAGAAACTACGGATTGTATCCTCTAGTAAATGACGGTGACAATCGTTGTGTTTCCATAAAACATTTTGAAGAACATCACATTAGACATTTAATTGGAACTGGCGTGTGGTGTTTCTCCATTTTGTCTCCCATTTTGTTTACATCTAGCCTCTGTTTACTTCCACATCCACATGTAACGTGGCCACGTAGCCGACACCGGATCCATCATCCTCGACAAAACTGCACTTTACGTCGCCTTATTCACCTTCAAAAGTTAACTTAAAATTCGCTTGACATTTTGTGGGAAAGTCATGGACATGAAGTCGTCATCAAGTAAAGTCTCTATAACAGCAAATATCACCAAAAGTAATATAAAAACCATTAAGACTTAAGGGTTATTTGATGACAAACCCTGCATGTGAAAGGTCCTTTGTCATGCTGACACACTTCCTAAACATCTGACTGACTTTTGCAGGACAGATTAAATGTTGTGCTGCTGCAGGATGTTATGTTTGCTTTTGGCAACTCTGGATATTGAACAATTATCCATAAATCTAATATTCCTGTGCTCTTCCTCTCTGTGTCAGACAGATAAAAACATAAATACATGACAACACTGCCTCTCTGTGTTGTTCATGAGGAACTACAGCTTATTCCTGACATCCTATTTTATAAGAATCTACTTTACAAGCTGAGCTCTGCTTCCTGTGTAATGTCTCTGACATCATATATTCACGCCTATTTCCATTTTTTCAGCCTCTGTAAGTGTCTCATTAGCTTGAAAGAAGGATATGTTGCACATTTTATCACAAGCTGCTTCAGGACAGACACATGTGCAAGAGAATAATAACTACAATAAAAATAAAGTATTAGAAACGTTTACTGTGTTTTCTGACTTGTGGATAACTTCTGCATCTGCTTTGTTTTAAAGCTCGCTAGACCGAAGTTGTGCCTCCACAGTTTACACAGAGATATTTAGTTTGGAGAGTTCATCAATATCCTGTTTCTCACTTGTCCCTCGGGGTTTCCGTTACAAACAGCGGAGGTAGGCTCTCGTTTCAAACTCCGTTCACAGGAGACTCGGCACGTTGAACAGAACTCTCAGCGTGAGGCAGAAGTCATTTTCACTTTCTGCAGGAAGCGTCGGGAACAAACAATTATATTGTGAAAGTCACTTTTTTTACCCCGTAACTGAGCTAAATTTAGAAATAGAGGGCACCTGATTGAGTGTGTGAAAGCGTGTGTGTGTGTGTGTGTGTGTGTGTGTGTGTGTGTGTGTGTGTGTGTGTGTGTGTGTGTGTGTGTGTGTGTGGGCATGACTCATTTCATGTTTCAGCACAAAGGGATCAGAGAGGAAGGACAGTGAAAAATAAGAAAGTACATCTGAGACATAATAGAGAGACGGAGCGTCGTCCTTCCTGCTCCGATGCTGAAACACACTGAAACTCTGTTATTATCGACCAATCACAGGCGACGATCTGCTGATTACAGGCTTCTTTAAATCCACTTAACGGATGCGACATTTCTGCATTAACATGTCTAAATAAAAGACTGGAGTGGCAACATTATCACACGTGTTTCCAACAACGTTCAGACCAGACAAACGCACAAAACAGAAATCTACATTGTTGGTCGTTTAACGATGTGTTGAAAGTTGTGAGAGGAACAATCACTTTACCGGAGGCGTGATTTATTTTTACCCAGAGCTCGATAATGATGTGTTTCCCGCTTCCTACAGCTCGTGATTGATGGATGTTGGCGTCAATCCCACCAACTATGATTGTTTTGATAAGGAAGAAGGAGTTCAGGGTGAAACGTGTTCGTAAATAGTGTTGATGCAAACATCTGCCAACATGTGGAGATTTACAGCATCTGTTCTGCTGTGTTTTATTGTGAAACCACTCAGAGCCGATCTGTGGATCAATAATATGATCATATGTCATTTTTTAATCTGTGAAGTTGCCTGGCGACACAACTGAAGCTGCTCTCTCTGAGATGTGTCCACTGGGATTCTCACTCTAATGAAAACTTTGACTGTGTCGTTGTTTTTGATTATTTCCTGTTTTATTTTGAAATTCCCTCCAGCTGTGTCACGTTTTGCTTTTCACTTCCTCCCTTTGTCCTTTTTCCTGCCTTTTTTGAGGTTCACCAGTGTTTCATTTGTTTTTTACTTCATTTGACTTTTTGTCTCATGCTTCACATTTCCTCTCATAATTTAAATTTTCATAATTCTCATAATTAAGAACTTTCATCTCAGATTTTTACTTTAGAACTCATAATTTTAACCTTTGATCCCAAAATTTCAGCATTTATTTGACATTTTATGTTTTTACTCTAACTTTTGACTTTTCATCTCATAATTATGTCTTTTTATCTCAATATTATGACTTTTTTGTCCGATATTTTTAGTGTTAATCTGACATTTTACCTTTTAAACTTTTACTTATTACTTTTTTTGTTTTGTTTTTTACTGGCGGATGTTAGCTTTTTGTTGAGCACTAATTAATTTCTTGTAATTCTTTCGTGTTACAGCCTCTCTGCTGTCTTTTGTAAAGTACGGCAACA
The DNA here is from genome assembly GCF_904848185.1 of Acanthopagrus latus. Taxonomy (NCBI): domain Eukaryota; kingdom Metazoa; phylum Chordata; class Actinopteri; order Spariformes; family Sparidae; genus Acanthopagrus; species Acanthopagrus latus. The sequence goes on from NC_051052.1 coordinate 18,455,479, forward strand.
TTTTTACAGTCCAGCTTCAAGGATGCCATTTTGTAAACACCTGACACACGTAACTGAAAAAAAAAATCAAAAAAACAAAAAAAATTATAAATTATAAAATTTATAAAAACTGAAAACCCTCCAAAAACATTTCCTCAGCCCCTCTAACTCCTCCGTCATGTGAACTCAAGTGCTCTTCTGCTGGATTTAGGCGGAAAAGCACCAATTAAATCGATTCTGGACGACTTTGATCTGCTGAGCACGAGATACACGCATTAAAACACACACACACACACACACACACACACACACACACACACACACACACGCGCACTGTAATGAGGCTCTGCTCCCTCAACAGCAGGGGTGAACACACTTTGCTTCTCCTTCTTGCAGTTTCCTCCCTCCTCCTCCTCTCATTTCATTTCTTGGCGTCATTTTAATCCTTCCTCCTCGCTGAGAGGTGGTTAGAGGTGGTAGGAGGAGGGAAAAAAAGGAAATACAGCCAGAAAAGACGCTCTCATGCATCCTTATTTCAAACTCCACTTCTTCTTCTTCTTTCTCTCATTTGTTTTTGCTTCTTTTTTCCTCCTCTGAGGTTTTTATAGAGTCAGAAGTGAGATGGGATGTGGAAATTCCTCACCGGCCAATAACAACAGCAGCAGCAGCAGCAGCGCAGCAGGTGAGGAACACCGTGAGAGGATGTATGTGCGTGAAATAGTTGCTTACCTGAGACGTCTTCCGTGTAGACGACAACAGCAGAATATATAACAGGTTTAAAGTGTCTTCTCTCTCTTATTTGAATGACTTCCTGTCAAGTAAATGTGTTAAAGGCTCAGTCCGTCAGGTTTTTGAGCATATATATTGCAGGTAAACACATAAAGTGGATGATATATTAGAGGGTTGGCCGCCTAAATTAAAACAAAAAGGACTGTTTTAACTTTAAATATGACGGGTTGACGTGCACGGTTTCAGTTTTCCTCTCGTTCTCACTCTGCACCAGGATTATTTGTTGTTTGACAGGATGTTTCTTTTTGATCGTTCTCTGACTCACTGGACGTTGACTGCAGGTACAAACCTGTTGTCGGGCTCCTGTTTCACACGTGTGTTACTGTTTTCAACATCCCCGTCGCCATGGGAAACAACAACGTCTAACAGTAACCTACACACTGAATATTATCAGATAGACTGTGAGATGAACATTCAACATTTATTCATAAAACTCCATTTTCTATTATCATGATTTCAGTTTTTTGAATTTCAAAATCTTTTTTTTTTTATTCTAATATTTTTTTATTTTGAATCTCATATTTGGACCAAATATATCACAATTGCAATTATTTGATTATAATTTTGTCTTTTTTATCTCATGATTTAGATTTTGTATCTGATATTTAGACCTAAAAATTCATGATTTTGATTTTTTAAAATAATAATTCTTACTTTTACTCTCATAATTGTGACTTCATCTCATAAATGACATTCTATCTCATGATTTTGACTTTCTATCAAATAATTTCATCATTTAATCTCATATTTTTACGTAATATATAATAATTACGTTTTTTAAAAATAATTCTGACTTCTTGCTTTACAATTCTGACTTTTTAAGTCATAATTTTGACTTTTTATCTAATGATTTTAATCAACCGTGAATGTTTGATGTGATTTTCATCTTTGTTTTTCTTGAACTGGCAGAAGTGGGTTTCCATAGAAAAGAAACAAAAGTTTTATTATATTTTCATCAGATTCTGGCTGCCATAACAGCAAATGTCTCATGTTACTGATGTTTCTACAGGAACAAACAACAACAGAAGCCCAGCTAGACTCTGAAAGTGTTCCTGTTGTGTTTCTGTACTCAGAGGTAGATGACAGTGAAGAGAAAAGTTAATTTAACATTTGTCAACGATTCATTTCATTCCTCTGTGTGTTTGTGACCTCAGGACGTGCTGAGTCGTCATCCAAGGCGTGAGTTACGCTTAACACACACACACACACACACACACACACAGATTCTGATGTTGAACCGTGTCAGTGTTGTTTGACCTTTCTCTGAAGTTTTCTGTTGACGTAGAGCGACTGACTTCAATACACAGTTTTTAATGTGTGTGTGTGTGTGTGTGTGTGTGTGGACAGATCAGAGGAGTCTGTGCCAGAAGACGACAAATGGCAGTAAGTCATTCAGTTTACATTTCCACATAGATACAAACATATACACACACAGAAATGTGAATAAACGTGTGTGTGTGTGTGTGTGTGTCAGCTGAAATTAAATCCTTGGTGTGTGTGTGTTTATAGGAACTATGGAGGTGTGTATGTGGGATTTCCTGCAGACCTGAGTAACATTCCTCAAATACAGATAGGAGCCCTGAGAGGTAACACACACAAAGACACACAAACACACACAAAGACACACACACAAACACAACAACAACAACAACACTTACAAATCCTTCAATAAGACAAAATACTAACTGCTGTACTGCTTAATTAGAAGCTGCACATGTAGGTGATTTTAAGGAAGATGTTCTCCTCAAAAACACCAGACTCCATTTACAAAAACAGTAATTTAACCTCACAGATCAACACAACAGGAAAGTAGGAAAGAGTAAAACTAACGTCGTAGTCTTTCAGGATCTTGTTTTTCTTTTAAATCCATCTAACCAGTGAGCAGAGGGAACGTTTCCACGTGGCTCTGAGAGGCTTCTGTCAGATCGTTTCTTTAGACGATAAATGTGCTTGCGTTTAAATTTCCAGGGTTTTGTGTGAGGCAGCATGCTTACGTGACAGAATACCACTACATATACAATTTCTGATAGCACACGCACACACAAACACACACAAACACACACAAACACAGAGCCTCAATTTCCTGTTGAGTCACCCGGGTCATGATGAGAGCATGGGAGACAGAAAACACTGACGATCACTGAACGAGTCAGTGTTTTGTTTTTGTATCGTGTGTGTGTGTGAAATTAAATGCTGCACATGTATTTTCTATATGTGTAATACGTGCAGGTAATTTAATAATCAGCGTGTTAATTAATGACACTGTCCTCCACAGAGACTGATGGGAACTCGTTGTCCCTCAGGAGGCCGTTGTGGGGGAACGGACTGTAATTTTTAATGAAGAGCCAGGTCTGTGCTTGTTTCTGTGTGTGTGTGTGTGTGTGTGTGTGTGTGTGTGTGTGTGTGTGTGTGTGTGTGGACGACCTCCAGTTCCAGTTCATTAATGAGAGCTGTGGCGTCACGTCAGCATTTAAAAAATCAGAGCAGTGTCTCTAATTGTATGAAAGGTTGTTAGTAATCATCAAATCATCGTGATTTTATTAACGATTTTAATTACAATGACAGCGCTGGATTGTAACTAATTACATTTACTCACGTGCTGTATTTAGGTAGAATTTTGAGGTATTTTACTTGAGTATTTTCATTTTCTGCAACTTCTGGAGGCAATATTTATTTTACACTCACTGCATTTATTTGATAACTTTTAGTTACTTTCCAGATTACATGTTGCATCAGAGCCAAATCAGTGTAGTTTAAATTAACTGAATTAATTAATCAGATAAAAAAAAATGATGATGAGAAAAATGCTGAATATCAGATCTGATTATCGGTCAACTCAGTATATCAGTTACTTACTTTTGATACTTAAGTACATTTAATATCAGATACTTTAAGATTTTTACTCTTTTCAGTTGAAAAACACGTTAAAAATCAATTCCATCATTACAGCAACTGTAACTATAAGATGGATTTGTAATCAATAATCTACCTGACCACCTGTGTATGTTCCTTTGTGTCTATGACATCATGCAGTTATTCTCATCAGCTACTTGTCATACATACTTTAATATGCTTGAGTTTCAGTTTTAATCTAATGATCTAATCCCTGAAAATTAATCATAAACGAACGCTGTCTCTGTGAATTTACAGCTGACTCATATGACAGGAGGGACGATATTGAGCAAGAAGAAGAAGAAGAAGAAGAAGAAGAAGAAGAAGAAGAAGAAGAGGAAGAAGAAGAAGAAGAAGAAGAAGAAGAAGAAGAAGAAGAAGAAGAAGAAGAAGAAGAAGAAGAAGAAGAAGAAGAAGAAGAAGAAGAAGAAGAAGAAGAAGAGGTGTCGACCAACTGGTTTCAGACTTTAATGCTGTAATGGCAGCAGATGTGGACCCTGACTCGGCCCTGTGAATAAGGGATGAAGGAGTTTCTATGAGGGCGAGAAGAAGCTGGAGGTTTTAATGAAAGCCACGGATGAATCCACTGGGAACACTTCAGTCGGCTCTTAATAAGGAGCCAGCAGCAGGTGCTACAGTGAGCGTCTGTCAGCTGATCGGCACAAAATGGCAGTTCGCGAGGGTGAAGCTGTGCTGACGCTCTCCTTGCTGAGGTGTGAAACAGGTGACTTCGTTTGGCTTGTGTGTAATTACAAAAAAACAACAACCCTGCAGACTCGTGGTCCTCCAGGACACAAACAGTAAGTGGCTCCTGCTGCGAGGTGAAGGAGTCGTCTCCTCCTCCGGGGCAAAGAAAAGACAGTCGTGATGGAGAGTCTGCTGTCATGTACACGTGATGCCACAGCTTCTTGTCATGCACATGCTTAAAGGCTAAAGTCTCCAAAAAACATGAGGACAGTGTCACGATACTGACATCCACACCACATCTCAACGTCATTTCATCATCTTTTTTATAATCCTGCCTTCTCATGACAATCCTCACCTGCTGCTCGACACACGACATGTTTCATTTAAGTTATTGTGAGAAAAACACTGGATGCAAAAATTCACTTTTCATGAGGCAGTACAGGACGTTTCTGCTCAAATAATGACACTAGATTCCTCCGGCTTCACAGTGACGTGTTTACGCTCATTTGCCTTTAAAAGTGATTCAGGGTGGAGGAGAATCACGGATAAAGATTTACATAAAATGTGGAAATCAGAAGTTAGGAGTGTTTGATGACTTCTGAGAGAACAAAATCTTAATGTTGATGCAGGATTGTGTACATGTGTCGTTTGTCTTTCACTGAGAAGAAGGTCACATCAACAAAAAACAGTAAGTCAAAAGGTTTTATTGTCGTTAAATGATCTGCTTATTGTCTATACGTGGCGATTCAACACTTTTCTCACTCAGGTGGATTTATAGTGCCTGTACATGTTTGTTTGTTTTTAAAATTTCTGTATTGTCAAAGACTGCTTGAGGAAAGTAAAATATTTTCCCTCCCAAGTGCTGTTTTTATGTTTCACCAGTTTTCACACATCAACAGATGCTTCTGTGTCATTTTGGGCTATTTTTAAAAAACAAATACGTAACACAGAACTGCAGGATTAAATAAGGTTTCTGATCATTTGGGTATCAGAAAGAACAGACGGAGATTCAGGTCATAGGTGAGGAATTCATTTATAGTTTTTCAGAATTAAATCAAACAAAAGCTAAAGATGTTGAGAGCCTGACTGATAAATCGGCCAGCTAATGTTAGCAAATCAGATATACATTTAATACAAACTGATCATCAGACACCATAATATTGGTATTGATTCCTCTATTTGCATCAAACATCTGGAATACGTCAGGCTTTAAGAATACATAGCAAAGCAAGTGTTACAGGTGAATATCTTCCAGTTTACTCATTCGTCATAAAGTCGAATATTTGAGGTTTTCATGAGTATAAAGTCAAACTAATCAGAAGAAACCACAAACTGTCAACAAAAAGGAAATGTCAACAGTGAAGGTCACAGGTGTACTGATAGATGTAGGCCACAGGTGAGCTTAAAGTGCATTGGAATGAGTGTGTGTGTGTGTGTGTGTGCTGCTGTGCACACTGAGGTTTGTGTGGTTTGGAGGTTCGACTGAAGCTGAAGAGGAACGTTGTCACTTTGAAGGCATTTGAGGTTTTCATCATATAGAAGCTCATTCTGTGTTCATCGCACATATAAACCAGCAATCGTGGCAAAACACAGTATGTGAAGTAACAGGATTTAAGTTTAAGTTCATATAACAGAAATTATCAACAAAAATATTTCATTTCATTTATGGCTCACTAGGCTGGAAAATGTCCCAACAGTCCCTAAAATCACCTGGTTTTTGTTGGCGATTCAAACGTACAGTGTCAACTTTTTATTCTGCCGACTGAGCTTCATTTGCACTGCGGGAGCATTAACTCCTTTGATTTCACTGTAGACACTTTCTGATGACCACGTCCTCTCCTGCCGCCAGCTTCCTGTACAACTGCGACAGTTCATCCTCCCGTGGTCTTTTTGAATCTGGTGTGCAGGGAATATCAAAGTCTGACGACACCCGGGACTCCTGAGAGAGCTCCTCCTGCTCTGATTGGACATTTTGGTCCTTGCTCTCCTTCTCCTGAGACACATTATTGGTCCTCGAGTCTCCTTGTTCACGCCCCGCCTGCTCTGGTTGGAGAATCAAAGTGTCGGGTAAATACGAGTCCAGGTTCTGGGAGGAATGGTTCGACAGAGAGGCGGACAGGGTCAGACTGAAGTTCTCATCGTTGTTGGGGGTTTCTTCCTCCTCGCTGAACAGTTCTGGGGTCTGCGAATCGGTCATTCTGGAGGGGGAGGTGCTCGGAGCAGAACAGCAGGATTGTGATTGGCTGTTGACGCTGTTGATGCTGTTCTGGCTGTCAGGCAGCGTCTCCGTGGTGAAAAAATCCTCCCACTTTGGTGGATTAGAGGAACCTTCTACCTCAACCTCCATTTTCTCGGCGCCTTTACTCCTCTCACTTCCCTTCACTGCATCGTTCACCTCCTCCTCCTTCAGCTTTGCATCCCCCTCTCCCTCACTCTCTTTCACCTCTTCCTCCTCATCCTCCTCTTCATCATTAGACTCAGTGCAGTCCACAAAGTTTCCTACAGCAGGCTGCGAGTCTGTGACCGTCACAGATAAAGACTCATCCACGGACACAGGAGGCGCTGTTTTCTGATCATTCTCAGCATTCACTGAGATCAATGCATCGAAAAATGAATTATGATTTTACTAAATAACAATGCCAAGAAAATAATAAAGAAAAACGAAGCTAAAACATTTATTCACCTCTTTCTATTTCTTGGTTCGGTCCAAACTTCTTTCTCTTTGGTGCCAAGTCCTGTCTGTCAAACAGCCCGTCATCGCTGTCCGAGTCTGAGCAGAGAAGAAGAGACGGTCAGTACTTCATTTGGAAAGTGATAAAGTTTGATTATTTACAAAACTGACATTGATTACTGATGATTAATACATTCTCGGTCTTGTTCATATTATATTAAAAGTCAACCCAGCTTGTTAGAAAGTGCAGAAAAGGGAGCGCAGTTCTTTGTGCCTTGTTTACAAATCTCATATGTTCTCATATTAAAAAGATATTTAGAAAATAAAACAAATACTTTTTGTAACATTTGTAATTACTAGTTGATTTTCACAGACTTGTGAACTTTTGGATCATTAGGTTTTACTGTATGAAAACATTTAATACCAGTTACACTCAGCACACACACACACACACAACAACATGCTGAAAAACATCTCAAAGATCAACTTTCAAAACATTCTCACTTTGGAAATCAGAAACAGACGTATGGATAATGAGGTTATCCACGGGATGGCAGGCAAAGTTAGTTTAAGTTAGTTAACTCTGAATAAAGAGCCTGAGAGAAAGAAACACCAGAACGGACCAAAGCTCCAAACCTTCTGCAGCTACGTTAACTGACGTGCAGTAGCTTAATAAACAAACGACGGTCAGACACGTCGGCTGTTAACCTACTGTAGAAAACAAGGTTTTCCATCACCGGGGTCAGGAGCAGGGAAGCAGTAGAAGACTCTTCAGCTCTGTTTGGAGATCAGGGAGCATCTCTAACCTCGCCATGCTTACATGAGGGGGCAGTGGACTAATTTGGTTTTACACAAATAAGCTAGCTTAATCACATTATCTTCTAAAAGTATGACTTCATGATACCTGCTGTTGAACTGCTGGCTGAATGTGTTGAAGCCAACATTTCAACTGATTTATAAACTTTATTCATTCTTCCTTTTTCAGTAAAGACCCAATTTCTGTCAGTAGAACAGATTATATAACGCACACCGTTTATATGTCATACTCCACATGGTGACACCTGCTGTGATAATGTGCGAGTGTGTTCGTCTCACCATATGTAGGTCGCTCCACTGTGGTGCGTTTAAGGACTCCCAGAGGTTTGTATACAAACGTCTGATCAGATGGTTTCCTGCACATCTGCTTCAACCTGTTCAAACACACAGTGTCCAAAAGAACAAACTGACTATAGAAAAGTAGATGCAAAATTCAAAATCTGTTGCTAAAAAGTGTAGTTTTGCAGGTTAAATTGATCAAAATAAATAAAACTTGACTCACATCTGCGTAACCTCAGTCAGTGTCCGACCAATAGGGATAACACTGGGGTAGATGTTGACTGGCCGGAGGTACGAGAGAAAGTCTTGAAGCTGAAATTATAGAGCAACACAGTGTTACGTATAAAAATAAGGAGAAAAATAAGCTGAATTTATTCTAAATAAACCTCCTATTAGACTTGTGTTAATAACAAGCCAATATACTGTGGATGTCTAACAACATGACTTGTTTAATAATTTAAATAAACATTTTAAGTACCTCTGAGTAGGAGGAGTGGAAACTGAAGCAGGCTCTGAAGGAACTGGCTCCTGTTCTGGAAAAAAAACACAAATCCACGTTCAAACCTCACAAACCAAACTTAATGTGATTTACAATGATTTATCATTTTAGTGTAGGCAACATAACTGTAATCAGACCATGACGACAGTCAAACACTGAGACTTCTGCTCTTACTTTATGATCACGTTGGTTTTCCTCGTTCTCTCTCCGAACCACATGGTAGATGGTTTGATGCTGATGATACGAAGAGGTGTCCCGTCAGAGGCCATACAGCCACACGGTAGCCTGCTGCCTTGGAAAAACTCCTCCTCCTGTACACAAAAACACACACATCAGAGATCAGTGAATGAACCTACAAAGGATGATCACACTTGAGTCCAAAGCTATGAAGCAGAAGAGGCCCAACTGACATTATGTGTATGTTGAAACTGATGATGGATTTAGTCATTGACATACTTGTAAAAGACATGAGAGACATAAAGTTTGACCTTGGGGTGTCGACAGGCGTGGATCTGTGTCCTGCGGTCGGTCGTCACGTAGCTCAGGATCTCTGGCATCTTCCTGAACATAGACAGACTCCTCACGTGGATCTAAGAGCAGAATCAAACAACAAATTAAGTAAATGTTTAATTGAGCTTTGGCAGGTGCTGCATGAAAAGACAGAAATGTGTGTTTGTGTTACCTGTGTGTTGAACTCCTCTCCCAGGTTAGTGAACAGGTATTCATATCCATACGCAGCTTTACAGTTGAGCCACACAACATGATATGGACTCTGACTGATCCAGTTTCCAATGAGCTCCAAGATACCACTCAGACAGACCTCCTGTACACACACAGAGAAAAAAAATACGTAAGATATGATTTTCTATCCAAAAATATTTATTTCTGTTACCACTAAAGGCTCAAATATTGCTGCAGTTCCACTAAATCCCATCGTCATTCCAAAACGTACCCGAGTAGGAATTTGGTAGAACCGTGGATCATAGAAAGTCGAGTCCAGATAAATGCTCTGAATATCCTTCACTCTGAAAACGGGAAAAAATATGAGTATCACAAACTGATGAAGGGAACAAATGGGACAGAGCACATCACCACATGAAAGAACTGATTCATGGATTTCCCCTTTGTTTTGTGTAAACTTTAAATTTGATCTTTTTCTCGGTGAAATTGTGACACAAATATATGTAAAAATTCCTCCAAATTCACTGTCTGGTTCTCCAGAACCTTTGAGAAGCTTGTTTGAGACAGAAAACAGTGAAGATGTACGTCAGGACCAACCTGCTTCCAGAGTGCAGATGTTCAATTCTCGAGGCGTCTCCACCGGCCAACCTGAAGTCTCCTGTGTACAGCACGTTTCCCTGAGAACCTTCAAACAGGAACCTACACAAGGAATTTAAAGCTTCATGTTAAAAACTCTCAATTACATTTCTAATGATACGGTCTTCTGTGATTCTAATGGCATGTTAAATGTATGTATACTTGTGCAACATATGGAGCTGCTGTGATGCTATAAAAATAGTTTGACTTGCATGACAGAGCCAGGACAATGGCCTGCAGGAAGCAACGTGACCACAAGATCTTCTTTCTGTCAAACAAATCCCAGAGAACATGAAGGATACTTAACATTGCGCAAGTGACATCTGAATGGACAGGAAATCTTCAGTTTTTACCTCTCCAGATGTTTCATCAACCAGAGAAATCTGTGTTGGACTCTCCAGCTCTAATGGAACCTAAAACAAATCATTAATCAGGAGGGAAAGAAATCTGAATACTATCAGTTTTTTCAGGGAAAATGAAAATTGTGATGCAAAACTGATAATTCCCACCAATCGTCAAACATATCGCAGTCTTTCAAAATATTCGCAATGCAGCCATAATACACAATGAAATTAACAATAACAAATGGGACTTACAATGTATTCCTCCCAGAAAGAGTACCTAGGATTGCTCAGAAGAAGTTCTTTTGTCACAAAGGAGCAGTAGAGCCTGACTGTACGACTGAAGCAGAAAGAGAACATAGAATTAGACCAACAGAGACACTCACACAGAGATGAAGTTATGTTATGTATAAGTTATATATGAATATTACTGCCTTTACATCTTGACCTACGGAGCCTCTTCAAACATAAAGTCATCTGTTGGGCTTTTTGCTAAGGATTTTAACAATACAATACACTGTTTGACAAGTAATACATCTATTTTAATGTACAGATAAAGATACATGATTATATACCAGTGGGATAGAAAGGCACTGCAACATACAGACTTTACATTAAAATGGATTATCTTTGGGATTTGAATGAATAAAACAGGTCAACACTCTTATTTCTGCTTTGCCTCTTGAATGACTTGTGTTATTTTCTAGCACAAACACTGACTTCCTCCTTCAGTATCGGTGAGGTTACACACATCAGCAGTCTGTGTCATGAAGTTAAATTCCTGTTCCCTCTTAATATTAATGCTCAAAAACACAAACTGTCACCTGAACTGCAGTTTTCTCTTCAGTATTGGTCCTTTCAGTCCTTTCATGTGATCTGTTGAAAGCAATGACAGACGTAAACGTGCATGAATCTGTGATTACAAGGCTGTTTAAGTGGTAACTGTAAGTAATTCAACTTAATATGGTGTGAGGCTGGAGATGCTAGCTAACAACCAGGCTCACCTTTGTGGCAGTGGGAGAGGAAATATGCCCGGGCATGTAGGTTCTCCCTGTCGAACCGGTCCAGAGAAATTGTAGGATATTCCTTCATTCGACCTGCAAATGAACTCATCTTTACATGGAAGCTTTTGAAGCTATCGTCTAAAGTTTAATTAAACGTCGTTTCCACTGAAAAGACCATGTTTTGTTAGTATCACTGCCGGTGTTTGTTTTTGTCCCGCCCACCAATTTCAGTTGGTCTTCTTCTTCGCTTCTTTTTACGGTCGTTCCGGTGCGTTCAGTAGGTGTTAGCGCTACCCAGCGTCTGTTTGAACTTCTGCGTTATTCTCGTTATTAAGCCCCTTTTCTTAAACTCGTTTTGTTTTAGACTTATGCGTGAAAAACAATAAATCATAGCTTCGCTATTGTTTCCCCGCTTCCTCCGAGCCATTTGTCCTGTCATGTCCTTTGGCGCCATCTCGTGGATGCTGAGTTGATGATCATTCCCAACACAGAAGAAGAAAGTTCACCGTAACCAGGCAACCAACGACAAGCTGCCATCGCTCGTTTATCAACGACTGGAAATATATCAGGATAAGTTTTAAAACTAGCTAACGTAAGTAAAATATGTCATGTATTTTTCACAAGTTAATGGGGGATAAGCGCACATGAGCCTGTGAGCTGTGTAAAATGTTTTCTTATTTCTAGTCCACAAAAACGAATCTTAATTCGCCAATGTTGTATTTTAAAGTTTCAATTCTTAAATGTGAATATGGTAACACAAAGAGTTTTCTTACTTTTATTTTCTACAACTGTCAGTATAACTTCTTGAGTTCGGCATACATTACAATACACCAAGCGGTGCTTATTTTGTGAAATGCCACTTTTTATGACAGGGAAGCCTGTGACTCTTCCGAAAATACACACATTCTATCCAATCAACACTGTCAATTTATTTTTAAGAATGTGCTGTTTGATGAATGAATTGTATGCCAGAAGAAAATCAGGAATGGAGTTAAAATATTAATCTTTCCTAGTGAAGTCAATGTCATTTTAGAGCTCTGTTTGTAAAATGATAATTGACCTGGATTCTTGAATCTCCTTCTAAAGAACACAAACCATTACTGCTTCTTTTGAACCTCATTATATTGTATTTTGAATCATTTTAAGGCATTTTCATGTTATCTTGTCTGTTGTCTGAAGCCTGTTAATCTGTGCATTTCTGTGACATATTTCAGCACATCCACCATGCCCTCTACTACTGATAACAACTCCAAGCCTAAGTCCATGAAAAGAGCCAAAGAATGGACGGCAGAAGTGGAAAACCTGTTTAGATTCCAGCAGGCGGGCTACAGAGACGAATTGGAGTACTTACAATTTAAACACGGAGTCATGGTAAATATTCTGATCTGAATGTGTAACTAGTTGTGTCACTGATTCAGAGAAATTATCAAGGGAATGCTTATTTCTAAGTGGTACATAAAAGGCCTTCCATCAGTATGGGAGATTATTTTACTGAGTTGTATACTGACATCATCCTAAATGTTTCTACCGTTTCGAAAAGCATAGAAATCTGTAATTTAAGTCAGAGTAGGTCAAAGAGTAAGGAAGCAGGTCAGCGACTGTAACTGAATATAAAGGAAATAAATAATTGATATATTGCGTTACCTGTGATCCCCTCTGCAGGAGTTCTGTCAGGTAGATTTTCACAGGCAGTGTTGGTTATTTAACAATGACGATAACATCAAACTAGTCTTTTATTTTCAATGTTTTGACTGAGAGACAGAGAAGACAGTCTCAGCTGTTATAGTGGAATTAGTAGCTTTGATCTTACTGTAAACAGTCATAGCAGAATAGGATCCCACAGTGAACTTCACATGTTGTTCTTTAAACAGTACATACTAATACATACTGTACTGGTAGACAGTTAGTACAACAAAATGACTATCTTATGATAAAGTATAAATATCGTCCCTGTCTCTTTTCCAGATTGAGAAATGGCCAGAGACCGGGTTTGTGAAGAAGCTCCAGCGTCGAGACAACACATTTTATCACTTCAGCAGGAGAAGAGAATGCCAGGATTGTGATCTCCACAAAGTCGTTGTGTATGGATATTAAAATGTTCTGATCTACCCCTTTGTATTTAATAAAGGATTTGTTTTGTCTGCATGCAGCTGATGTGTGATGGTTTCTTTTTGATCAGTCATCTCATCTCAGGGTTAAACTGTGTGTAATGTTCTGGCATCACTAAACAAGTTTTAGTGAGATAACCTTTTGTGAACTTCAGGGTATGATGAGGAGGGACTTCATGGCTGCTAACTCTAACATTCACCAGCTGTTTAAAACTGTGACTGGAGTTTTCTGCTTCTGGGATTAAGCGTTGGCCCCGTCACATTCTCCTCATGTGATGGTAGCATGAAGGGGGAGATTACGTATTTAGCCCACTGGCTCTCAGATCTGAGGTTTTTCCGCAGATCAAGGACATGTCACTTTATTTAGCTGGCTGAGGAATGAGATATATATGATTTATTAACTTGCAACTAGAAATAAAGTTGACCACATGGTGCTTCAGGAGAGGTTGACAAGCAGATGTGACTGAACCGCTGCTGCAGCACAGACAGGCCTGGGACAGAAGGGCAGGTGAGTAATATATTACTCTACATTAACGGCAACATAATGTAATGATTATAACCAGTCCCTTTCTCTTTCAGTGTAAGTCAGGTTATTTTTTTTCATTCTTATAAAACTTGGTTCCATAATATAATGTGGTTTATGGTCTGAGGGATCTTTTACACCAAACTCCATTAATTATTGTGATGATTTAAGGTACTTCTGTGCGACAGAACACAATCACTAGAACCAACTCCAGTTTGGTCTTTTCTCTTTTAATGTATGTCATCATGCCAAATTTAAATTCCTAGAAAACAGCTGGTTCTAACCTTAAACACTCATGAAACTGTGCGATCCTCAAACCAAACTTCGTTCAGAAAAGGGACGGTTTAAGGTACTCTTTTGCGTTAACTCAAATTTGATCTTTTTGTTTTTGTTTTTTAAATACTAGAAAACAGCTTTTGGTAACCTTAAACACCCATGAAACGGTGAGATCCTCAAACCAAACTCCATTCATTCAGAAGTTCTTTCGCCAAACCTCATTCAAAATATTGGCGATTTAAAGTAATCTTGAGAATCTTCCTTACTGCGCTTGTCAGAGAGGACGGCTGGTTACGATGACTAGTTTTGGCTTACACGAACCACCAAACTTCCTTATTAAGATATACTGACACTTTAAATGACTTTGTAAGCCATTTCGGTTGAATTGTAAAAAAATAATACAAACAACCTAACTGGCGCCAAATGTTGTTTTAAATAGTTCCTCTTGGTGCTGTAACATTATCTAGCTTAGTACCCCCGAATAAATGACTAAATCAGTCAGTGACAGGTAGTCTACACGGTGCTTCTGCCTTTTAGCATCGACTCTTAAATTGCTTCATTTTTGAATGGAGTTCGGCGAGCTGCGTGCCCGTCAGTGTGGCTTCTCGCGGTCGGTCGGCCCAAACAGTAATCGACCTCGCCTTTAACAGCTTGAACTGAAGCTACCGGGCTTATTCCCTTTAATTCATACTCGACCCTGCTGCTCGGCTCTCTGAAAGTTATGTTTCCACCGGAGTCAACACGGAGGCTGTAAGGCAAGTGTGGCAGATAACTCGGGCGGTTTCACAGCAGAAACGCCGGCTTTCTAACGTGTTTGCTGGGTTTTGTAAATGTAGTGATTCTTCTGTTGCAGTCCAGGAGCTGTCTGGATGGTTAGCTTAGCTTCGTTAGCATGTCAACCTGCTTTAGAGTTGGCCTTGTAACGGGTAAATCTCAGGTTAGCTAACAGTAAAGGTAGCTTTAGTGTCACCGTTTACAGTCGTCATTTTATACTTTAATAGAAGTATTTATAGTGGTAACACATGATGTGTGTTTTCGGGTTATTTGTCCACTTAATTATAGCATATGCTCGGCCAGGTAGCGTTTAGCTCTGTCAAAATAACTCCCAATGCTAACAAGCTGTTTGTGTGAAGATAAAGGTATTTGCGTAGCTGCTGCTAGCCAGGCAGGTAGGTTATTTAATAATAAAGTAATAATAAAGTTAATCTGTTATATAAGTGGTATTGTACTCAGCAGTCACAGGAAGTGTTGGTTGTCTTATTTGGTTGTTGACATTCAGCTGTTAAGCTGCAGATTTTAATACCATAATTCTCCATGCTTTGACTGGAGCAGTATGCTGTTAGATTATAGAGTAATTAAGATTTATGTTAAGTTACACAGCAATATTAGTCCATAACATGTAGAGGGGACTTTTTTTTTCTTTTAGTCTCCAGCGTATTCATGGTGGCCAGTACCAGCTGTCACTGCTCTCAGGTGGGGGAAATCCACCTTAAAGTTCAAAAGTTAAAATAAAACAAAAGATCTCTATCAGGATGTCTGCAGAGTCTTAAAATACCCTGTGACAGGATAAATGTTAGGACTTGAATATCTGTAAAGCTATCAATACTAATAATGTCTTTTTCCTTTATTCTTACACTTTTCTGTTGGCAAAATGAAAATTTATCTAACCTACAATCTGCACAGGACCACACATAAGTACCTTTCCTACTTGCCTGCAATGCTTGAATAAGGCAAAGATGATTTATCCAGAAATCTTAAACTTAATTTAACAATGAACTGAAATGTCTCAAAAATACATTTCATTTAAGTGTCTGATAGCTGTGTTGATATAATATCCATATATCGCCCTGCACTGTAAGTTCATTAATCGATTAGTCTGGTGACAAAAGATTAGTCTAATTTTCACAGTACTGGAGTATATTTGAGTTTTGGACTGTGGTTTCTGCTTCTGTCGTTTAGCTACATTCTGTCTCCTTGATTTGTTTGTTTGTATTCAGTCTTAAGGTTTTATGGAGGTGTCATTCCACTGGATTGTTCTGTCGGCTCACTCTTGAACCAAACGTTTCTCCTCTTACCTCCGTTAAGTCGCGGGGTCTCTTTCTAAGAAGACTAAAAAATCACAAGGCTCTGGAGGAATGTAGCTTTAGGCCAGTTTTATGCCAGTCTATAATGAAGCTCTTGTTTTCGAGCGTGTGTGTTTTCTGCTGAGAAAGCTCTGCGAGGGTTTGATTCCCTTTCCTGCTGCCTTCTGACCCAGAAAGGAAGCAGCGACCGCAGCCGCTGCCAGTGTAGTAATGGTAGTTTGGCCTTGTGTGAAGATGTGGTGTGAAGCTGACACGTTAGAGAAGTGTATTAAACTCTGTGGAGGCGTCGTCAGCCCTGTTTCCTTTACATTTGCCTCCACAGTTGTGTGCTTCGTAGTCCTTTCTGAGAAGAGGAAGACTAAGAAACTTTGATTTTGTTGTTTCTGTTACTCAGAGTGTGTGAACACGAGCTGATGCCACCAGCTGTGCAAACTGATGACACTGGCTGCAGACGGGTTGTGTAATTTCTAAAACATCACAGATTTTCTGAGAGTTTTAATCACACAAAATTGTTTTAAAGTTCACCATGGAAGTTTAGGAACAAATCCTGGATGGCTTCTTTGATTTTTGGCAGAAAGAACTTCTGTTTTTTGAAGTAAATAAACACACAGTCTCAACTAGTTCATGTGCTGCAGAAAGTGGTTTGATTTCCTGCCCTGGGTTTCGCCTGTCAGGCTGCACAGTTTCCTGCCGTACTGTAAAAGTACTTTTTAGGGCTGCAATTTAAGATTATTTTCATCATCTAATATTCTTTGTTTGGATATTTCTTTTATCTTTGAGTAGAGAGTCAACAGGCACAAAGGATGTTATGTTATACTTTTTTGTTTTGAAACCAAACAGACAAAAAGTCTCTAAAGCTGATGTTCGTTTACTTTAAATCTCAAACCAAAAGTTGGTATTTCCATCACAAACATGTCTTGCGTCACATTAAACCCGTCTGCTAATGCATGTGGACCTTGACATGACCTCTCTTTGATAATGGCTGGAAACATTATTACAAACATGCTTAACTTCAGGAGAGCCAAGAAGCTGTGATGAAAACACAAGTCAGTCCTGTTTTTTAAAACTTTTTTCCATTCTATCTCTGTTTGTCTTCTAGTTACCGTAAACCTCAGCGCCTTCCTAAAACAGAACATGTGATAGCGATTTGCTCTCACGGCCTCACCTTGAACTGTTTAAGTGCTGCTGTCGTGAAGTATCTGATCATGTTTTTTTAATTAAACTCTCTCCCAGACAGTGAGTTGGTAGATTTCCATTGTTTATTTTCTAACTTT
Source organism: Acanthopagrus latus (assembly GCF_904848185.1). NCBI lineage: Eukaryota > Metazoa > Chordata > Actinopteri > Spariformes > Sparidae > Acanthopagrus > Acanthopagrus latus. The sequence continues at coordinate 18,473,018 of NC_051052.1, forward strand.
CCCACTCCTCCATTGACACTACAAAGTTTCTCTTACTTTCCCATATATCTAAGCAAGTATTCTGCCAATTTTTTGTGCTTCTAAAGTTGTGAAATATGCTCTTCAGTTTCCCAAAACCAAAAGTACCGTCTTCAGATTGCTTCTTCTTTCCAACCAGCCATCCCAAACTCAAAGAAAAAAGCAGCACATCTTCACATTTTTGACATTTTCTGCTTGAATAATAGTTCAAAAATGATTAATCCATCATCCACAAAGTTGGTAATTAATTTTATTTTGATTGGCAAATTGATTAATGGACTAATTGTTGCAGCTCTGGTAGTTTTACTAGAGGGCAGGGAATATCTAAACATGTAATATTATCCTAAAAAGACATCTGAATCAAACATCGACCCCAGAAAAGGTAGTAAATACAACATTAGCTCTGTCCAGTCGAGGGAAACAAACAAACACGAGCATCAGCAGCTGAGGAAATGATGTCACCACGACGTCTCTTTCGTAGCTGTTCTGAATCTCGTGGTGAGATGGTTTGATTATTGATATTACTGGCTGGTGCTGGTCTCTGCCCTCCTGTGTGACTTATTAGTTCAGAGGTTTGGGAGATCTGCTGGCCCTGAACTATTCTGTAGGTTTAGAAATCACAGGTTCAGACTTGGGTTAAAAAAAAAAAAAATAGATAAAAAATAAAATAGAACGTTGTGGCCAAGTCAGACTTGATTACAGCTTCCTCTTTCACACGACTATCATCATCATCGTTCTTCTTTTTTTTGAACGATGGAAGTGACTTGTGGTTGTTATCACACCTGAAAATAGAGGAAGTGGAGCAGAATGAGCTGAATATGAATCTGTTGTCTGTTGTTTCGATCAGCGGCGGTCTGACTTCTACAGAAGGAAAACCACCATCGTCCTCTGTTAGTACAACACGATAACCACGTCAGCGCCTCTGTGCATCTCTGTCATCATAGAAGAAGTAGAAACAAAACAAATCCTTTGTTCACTGGTTTTATTTTTAGCTGCTATTTTTCCAGAGGTCCACACAAAATGACGACGACGAGGGCAGCCAGCAGTGATGTATTCATACATTTTTATGACTAATTTATTAATCGTGTCTTCTAGAAAATCACATCACAATTTTTTCAGGGTGCAAGTAAACGTCTCCAAATACTCCACTACTTCTACTGAAAAAAATAAACATTTTAAAATTATACGATATCACTGAAACTATTAAAGGAGGAGTGTAATAAAAACAATCCAACAAAGTTCCAAACAGCAAAAACTAAAATCAGAATAATAACTAATCATACATTTAAAAATAACAATAAACGGCATCAGTTGAGAAAAAGCCACAAACTGAGTTTGTCTGCCTGAGATGAGTTTTTGTTATATGACATAAATGTGGAAGTAAACAGACTTTACATGACACCTGTAAACTTCTCTCCCCTGCAGCGGTGCAAACTCTGCACTTCTCTTTACTGCTTTGCTAAAGCAAAATGAAATAAATGCGGAAATAATTAAACCGAGGATCCTTTTTTTATGGTTTAACAATCAGGGCAGGCTGCTGGCAGGAAACATGGTGTTGTGGCGGAGCTCACCTTCACCCAACACTTCCTGTTTTTTTTATTTTGTTCCACAGGTGAACTAACAAACCTCCGTCATCAGCAGACTCGCCGTCATCATGTCCTCGTCAGGCTGTTGATGCTGACACTGAGCAGAGGGAGGCGGCTGGGACGGAGCTAGCGAGCATGCAGCACTGGCCCGGTGTGTCAAGGAGGCGGCGCTGCTGAGAGGCGAGTGGTCGGTGCTGAGTGTGTGTGTGTGTGCGTGTGTGTGTGTGAGAGTGTGTGTGCGCCCAACCAGCCATGGATGACTTCACCACCAGGACGTACGGCACCAGCGGCCTGGACAACAGACCTCTGTTCGGGGAGACCTCGGCACGGGTAGGAGCCTGGAGGAAGTGTGTGTTGTAGTAGGACCCAGTAGATCCTGAACTGGTCATAATTTATTTTATTCCTTTACTTAGTAAATATTTCACTGATAATTTGAAGCAAAAACAATTTCATATGAAGATAAAGAATGATAACAGGAGTGTGGTGGAGCAAGAAGAAGAAAGAAAATCAAGTTTCAGGCGCTTGTCTGAAAGATCAAGAGTAAAAATCTATTCAGAAGTACATTGATATAATACAACATTGTTAAAATACTCCTATCCATATAGCAGGCTGTCTGCAGGTCATTAAAAAGCCTTAAAATGTCTTAAATTTGCCATAAACTTTTAATCTTATTTCATCTAAATAAGTCAAGCTCTTCTGCAAGTTCTCCAAATGTTAAAGTTCTCACGTTAAAAATCTTTAAACCAACTTAATACTCTTTTTTTATATACTTTCATGTTTCTGTTGGCCAAATGTAGATTAAGCAACTCACTCTAACAACCATGTTGTTGCATTAAACCCACCTCTGAAAGGGACCACATATATATTTATCTTTATACCTACCTTTATAATTATTTGTCTTAAATTTGATTAAAACTATCTTGAAAAGTTATTACATTAAAGTTTCTGATACCTGTTGTTACAGGAACAGATTAATGCCTCATTTTACAATGTGTCAACACCTATTTATTGAATATATTATCAGGCTGGACTTGTTCTATATTTTCCTTTTTTGTCAACAAATCTCACATTAAAGCCAAAACCAAACACTTTCTGACCCCTCAGTCAGTCTGGATACAAACTCGTTAGGAGGAAACATCCATTCAGGTGTTTTTAATTGATTCATAATAACTGATGGTTTTAAACTGTTTTTCTGGCAGGATCGAATCATCAACCTGGCAGTGGGGGGATTCACGTCTTTGGTTGTTTTAGTAAGTACAAATCTTCGTCATTACGCCACAAAATTGCTTCTCTCCATTTTGTCTGACGTTTGGAGCTAAAGGCAGTTTTATCTTTTGGGGCTCGTTCGTATTTTCTCTCGGTGTGTGTTCACATGAGAGCTGAACCGTATCTTTTGAAAACGCAGCTAAGAAGAGGCGTGCGTGTCCTCGGAACGCTTTAACGACCACCATTAGTCGGGGCGCGGTGGGTTCCTTTCAAGCCTCAAATGGTCCTAATCGATCCGACGTTAAAGCTTTAGAGAAATTAAAATTTTACATGCTGATATCGTGAATCTTATTTTCAGCAGTTTAATGCAAAAAAATTCTCAACGCTGCATGTGAGTGCTACATTCCTGTGTCGCCTGCTTTAACACATTAAAGACACTTTGATCGTTTCTTCTTCAGTTTCTTTGTAGTTTCAGAACATTGATTAGTCGGCATCAAAGGGTCTTAAAAGACTCAACTGTGGCTGCTTGGAATCCACACGACTGTCACATCTGGCCTTTTTTATTAATGGTAATATCACTTTTGCACGGGGCGAGTGTGACGTGGAGACCTTCAGTCATTTGTAAGAAGTGCAGAGGACGTCTGTGATCTTAATCTGGTGTGAATCCACCATGTCTGTAAACTGTAAAGTACATAATTGCTGTGTGATCTGCTGTGTGACTGAGTTAGTTTTAAACGAGGGCGACAAAAGGTTGTTATACATCCACTGAGCAGCAGTTACTGGAGCTGCAAATGTGATTTTATGCTCATAACACATGCAGGATGTGAGCAGAACAACTCCTAACCATATTAATAATGTAGCTGCTGAAGAGCTGATGCTCTGCCTCTGAAAAGCTGCTGTTACACGGAGAATTGACGTCATCAGAACTGAGAGACGAAGGCAGTTAATGAGTCAGTAGAATCTGGCTGAGGAAAAAGGAATCTGCAGTTAAAATAATGACTCAACTGTTTTTACTTCTCCTTCTCCAAAGTGAAAAGTGTTACTCATGTTCTTTGGTTTTTCAGTCGGCCTCGAGCGCTGCTGCTCCCGTCAGACAGACGCCGCGTTATATACAAATGTGGTGATAATGATCCGCGTGTCAGACCTGATACAGTATTATGTAAAACCTGTGATGGTAATCTGATTGGTGGTGGACACGTTTGCATAATTTCCAGGATGTCTCAAGTCCAAAATCAACCACATTAACCAGCTCTCATTTGAAAGCAGTTTATCTCATCAGATTCTTGATTTCAGTAGTTCTGGTGACGCTGAAAAAAAGCGTTTTGTAAATGAGGATTATTTAGTGTTAATGTTTGTCCTGTTGTGTCCTCCAGGTGACTGTCATCAGCTCCTTTGTGTTCCCCTCGTTGCCTCCTCGACCGCTCAATGTCTTCTTTGCCGTGTGCATCCTGCTCACCTGTGGATCCGCTTTAGTGCTGGTAAATAAATTCACTTACCTGTTGTACAACTGAGCGATTCTGCACCTGTTTGTCTTCAATTTGTTGCTCTGTTTCTTTTAGATATTCTGGTACCGGCAGGGCGACCTGGAGCCTAAATTCAGGAATCTGATCTACTACATGCTGGTGTCCATCGTGCTGCTGTGTCTATGTGCCAACCTCTACTTCCACGAGGTCAAGTGAAGACGGCGACGAGGAAGAGGAGGAGGAAGAAGAAGGGACGACATGGCCTTGACGGACGGTAACACACGCGGGAGGACCGCGTGGACGAACACACGGACCAACGTGACACAAAAAACTCATCACACACTAACTTGAATGAACCGCAGTGAGACTGAAGACTCTCGGACCAAAAACCAGTAAAGCTTGATGGTTCCAGTGGGATAAAACTGTCAGACTGTTGGTGCGCTGCACACACACACTCACTCTCACACACACACGCATGATGATGTCACAGAGTAGGAATCATGACGTACTGTTCGAGGCCGTTAATCTGCCTGGAGACACCCGGCTGGAGGAGGCGCTCTGAGGTGAAACAGGCGTGTTTACATGCAGATAAACATCTTTGTTTACAGTCTCATCTTCACAACAACGATGAGCACTAACGACAGAACGCAGCCGGGTTCGATATGATGACAGTTAAAGGAGAAATCTCACCCTGTTGCTGTAAATCCCTTCTGTTTAATCATGTATCAAGTATCCAGTTAACTTTATTTATATCTTTAAACTACTTCCAGAAAAAAGGGGCAACATGTTGCTTAATTTCTAGGGGATTTTATAATTATAAACATCTGAATCTTAATCATTCTGCATGATGAAGACGGACGCTGTGTCACATTTTGTTTGTTTCTCAAGACCAGAATTTGTGACGACGACTTCTAAATCCCCAAATCTGCGGCCTGCTTGTTTAATGGTGCATTCAGGACCGATAGATTATCAAATATCCTGTATCGTGTTTTCACGGCTGCAACTAGTGATTATTTTTATTGTCAATTAATCGATCAGTTGTTTGGTCTATAAAATGTCGATCAGTGTCTCCAAAAGCTCGTGAAAACGTCTTCAAATGTCTTGTTTTGTCCACAACCCAACAATATTAAGTTTACTGTTAAAGAGGAGGAAATACTCACAGTTAAGAAGCTGGAAACAGAGAAGTGAAGATCAAAATAGTTGCCGATTGATTTAATAGTTGACAGCTAATCATGAAACGTTGCAGTCAACTTTTCTTCACTTGGTACACGAGAACTTAACAGACTGTTGAGTTTATATTCTCCATTTTTGTACAGGCAGGATTTGATGATACACATCAAACTTCTCAACAAGAAAGCAAATAATGTTTTCAAAAAATGTATACTGCGTTTATCTTTCCAGCTGTGAGCAACAGTTGATTTTGCATCAACAAGCTCACTCATCATAAACCACTAACTCATAGATACCTGCCACCTGAATACGCCTGATTTCTTTCATCAAAATCCACGTGTTATTATTATAAACCTTGACAAACGTCCCATCTTACAACGTTAAAGAAAGTAAGAATAAACTCCTGGATCTGTTCCAAAAGTTAATGAGGTCTAATCCAGGCCGAGACTCGTCCTCCTTCCAAGTTTCATGGAAATCTGTTCAGTAGTTTTCTGTGTAATCCTGCTGACAAACCAACAAACCTCCTTGAGTAGCTGGAAAAGGAATGATGATGCGTTTTTACTTTGAAACGATGACATAGTTACAGTTGACTAATTCATTAAATCAACTAATGGTTGCAGTTCTATGACTAATTCTGATGAAAGCTAAGTATTTTACGTCCTATTTCAGCTGTTTAAGTTGAGCATCTTGGTGATAAATCTTGGAATTATGAGACGTTTCTGAGTTGACAAAGATCTCCTGAATGCACCGTCAGATCTGGAGGCTACAGTGACATCATCTGACTCAGGGATGAGTTCCTGTGTAACATTCAGTCCTCCTGAAAACCACATCTACACCTCTGAACTCCTCGAATCGGACCGACTCGCTTCATAACTGACGATCTGTTTTAGATTTCTGTCATCAAACTGAATCTGTGGCTGCTGGACGTGAAAACATTCGGTGTTGTTTGTTTTTAAACGGGGTGGATTTCTCCTTTTTTAACCCGGACAAACGTTTTGTGCATGTAAACACACGCAGTGAGCTGACGGAGGTGTTGATGGAGCCTCCTCCTCCCTTCAGTACTGTAGACTGTACTTTAAACTAGCTAACACAGCAATAGCACAAGCAGCTTCAGGGCGAATATATGCAACAGTTTGTTTTCTTTGCTTCCTCTCTGCTGTCAGCTGATCTGATTATCAGGTCGGGTTTGATTTGTTTTCCAAATCAAGACTTGTTAAGAGGATTTTGTTGTTTTTTTTTGTTTTTTTTAAAATGCTGATTTATGACTCACTGCCAATTCTTGCACTCAGTATTGGTTGATTTACACTTTTTATTAAAAGCACACACACACACACACACACACACACACACACACACTCAGGCCAGCTGTAGCACCAATGAGAATGAACGGGAACAATCCACACGGCTTCACACCGAAGCTGCACAGCACAGCAGATCTTTGTATGTTTCTACACGTCACGTCGATGTCTGCCAGCTAAAATTTTGCACTAATAATTCTGCCATTTACAAACCGGAGCGTCTGAGGCATGAGGGAGCTTTGAAGTTGATTTCGCTGTTTGAACATCATGAATGAGTTAAAATCCTTGGATATTTTAGGCTGCAGCTGACGATTATTTACATTATCGATTAATTGTTTTACCTGAACTCAAACTTGTCCAACAACCAGTCCAAAGACTCTTCATTTACTGTCAATAATGACAATGAAAAGCAGCAAATCTTCACATTTAAGAAGCTGGAACCAGCAAATGTTTGACATATATGCATGTAAAATGACGGAAATAATCAAACTACTATTTCATATTCATGTTATTAAAACAGGTTTGTTTTGGATGTTTCTATCAGGATTTATAGATCCTCAACATACAAGTAAAGAAAACAGAAGCTGGACTGTTTCCAAATGCACCAAAGCCGGAAGAATCTCTGTGACAAAATTACTTTTTAAACTGGAATCGAGTGACTGTTAATCCAAAGGTTATTTTCATGATTAATTGTTTGGTTGAGAAATGTTAGGAAGTCATAAAAATGCTCATTGCAGTTTGTCAAAGCTTAATCTGATGTCTTTGAATTAGGGATGCACGATAAAGGCTTCAGACTCGAGTCTCTGATATCATACCACTGCCAAATAAGTTCACACATTGCTGGTTACACCTCGACCCTCCAGATAAATCTCCCTGCTGTCTCTCACAGCTGTGGCCGAATTGTTCATCTCAAAAGAGAGAAATTTAACACCCACAAGAGGGAGACAACAGTCTCATCCTCCAGCTTTAAAATTAAATATCAGCATCGGCCTGAAATGAACGTTTCTGCAGATGAGATGAAGCTTTAATTTTGTTCAGCTGTTGGGAACCACTGACGAGCTCTTATTTTGTGCATCGCCACAATTAAATCATGTGGAGACAAATATCAGCGTGGGTATCAGCCAAAATGAGGTGGAGAATATCAAAAGATCCGATATTGTGCTTCCCTGATTCGGATTGTTTTTTGTTGTCCACCCCACAAGTCCCAAAGAGATTAATTTTACTGTCAAACGATCGGTCAAGTCAAAAGCCAAAAGCACAACAGCTACACTTCTTGTTAAAACTGAGTTGTGACTGAAATGTAACTTTTAAATGTCGGTTTTATCTTGGGACAACGTTTCTAAGTTTAAATATGTGTTCCATCTTAGAAAAAACAGGATTTAAAAACTGCAGTAACTATAAAATCCAACCAAAAAACAAAAAACAAGGCCTTAATAAGAACAGGGCAGACTTGACTTAACGACCAGCTTTGTCTTTTGTATTTTCCTGACCACTTGTCTTCGAACTCAAGGGGAAAAAACACAAATATTGAGGAAAGACGTGAAGGAGAGTTCATAAAGATGAGTGCAAAAAGCGAGAAGTCTTAATCTCCTTTCCTTCTGTAAAGATCTCCAGAGTACCGAATGCTGAAGGAGATAAACGAGAAGTATTGATGCAACTTTCTGGCACTTTCAGAGAATTTGACCAGCTGCCACTAAGATTTCTCAGCAAAACAAGAATATTCAACAGCAGTTAACGTATCAGGTTTGGTGACAGGTAGTCAAAAAAACTCAAAAAGGAACACAGAAACCTAAAGGAACATGCTGCCATTATTCTGGTTTTCTAACAAGTTCCATGAGAAGACAACAAAACTAAGACATGAAACTTCAAACTCAACGGGCTGCAGACGTCTACAGTTGCCTCGTGTAGCTTCACTTCTCTCGTAGCGTTCGTCTTCCTGTTTTCTTGCAGCTGTAGTTTTGTTTACAGGTGTTCTGCGGTAAAGCTTTGTGTAACAGATGATAACTGACAGTGACAAAGAGCTCAGTGCTAAAAAAAAAAAAAAAAAAAAAAGAAACTGAGGGGACAACGAGCCCCGCCTTCCACCGGAGGGTCGACCTCGCCACGACTTTAGGATTGTCAAAGCCATGTGTTTCTTTTTTTGTATTTATTTCATTAATTGTATGGAATAAATAATTATGTACCCTGACTGAATCTTTGTTTTTTTTTTCCCCATGTTTTTAAAAAGACAAGATTTCAGGTTTTATTATTTTTTGTTTTAAAAAAGGAGCTTTATCAGCCACATGTGGGCGGATCGTATTGACCTTTCGGTCGTCTATACAAGTTGTTTAATGCTGCTGGACTGGAATTATTTGTTGGCTAATGTTAGTAGAGAAATCGAGTCCACAAACAGAAACTAACAACCGGCTTCAAGCACAACAAAGTCCCACAGAGCTCCTTTAAACCATAAACCCCAAATGTACCAGGAGTCGCTCCTCTAACATGAGGCATGTTTAAAATGTTCTGGTCTTCTGGTGAAGAGAGTGAAGGAATATGAACACATTGAAAATAAAGCCCATTTCTATTACCAATACAGTGTAAACAGAGATGAAAAACATGAGGCTTTCATTCTTATCTAACCAAATTTCAAAAGCAATTTCACCGTTGTAAAGAAGACGTCGTGTTATCGTTACAAGTGAATGTCCTCTTCTGATACTTGACTATTATACCTGTAATTTCTTTTAAAAGAAGTAATCAGAGCTGATTAAACAAGGGAGATGAATAAGGTGGTATTCTTCACTTATTCATAGGTAAATTCTACATCTTAGTCTCGTGTGTTGATCAGAGTTGTGATTGAAACTTTTGGGTCGACCCCAGAAGATTTTCGGATGTGAAGTTTGGGACATACAGCCACTTAAAAATAAATAAATAAATAAATAAATAAATAAATAACTTTCCGTTAACATTAAAATAATAAACACAGGATCCTCAGCGATGTTTAAAGTATAATTTGTTTCTTCTGTGTCAGTACTCAACTTAGCCACCAGGTGGCAACAAAGCCAAAGATACAAAGCATGTTGAGAAAATCATCCTGAATCTTTTGAACTCAACTTACTCTCATATTCAAGTTTATGTATTTGTATGAATTTATTAAAAAAACTTCCTAATAAGACAGTTGAAATGGTCCATAAACTGGCAGGCCAACTGTTCCATTTAGCTGAGCCAGAAAATAATTTAGGTGCATTTTTAATCACGGCTGTACGATATGGTAAAAAAAAAAAAAAAAAACCCTGCTGACAAAATAATCTACAGAAAATATGTTTATAGGTTAGGATTTGTTCAAAGGCCGAGATGAAATATTTTTAGACATTTTTTATTTGGACCTGCTGAACGCCAGACGTCAGAAGTCTGAGCGAATCCTAGAAACCTTTCAAAACAATATAACCTTCATCGCTTTTATAAATAAATCATCTTTCACTACGATGTTTCCAAACTACAAACTATGCCCCCTGATCCTTTAGTTGTAAGAAAACTCAGTAAATGTTTGATATTTACAAAAAAGTCTCTCTTAAACATCAACCAGTGATTATTAGTTCATTTATTTGTCATTTTAAAAGATATATTCAAACCGCATTCTTCAAAATATTTGCATAAAACTCCAACATTCTGCTTTTATAAAAATCAAAAGCACCTAATGTGTAACTTCAAAAAGGAGCAACGTATCGTAAAAAAAAAAAAAAAAAAAAGAGTCAAACAATAAAATTCAGTTAGCTGCAAAAAGCTGATGACAGGAGCGCTCAGCACACTTTACATAAACTGAAGTTATCCAACAGTGAGGAGCTGACGGAAGGAAAAAAAACTGTTAATGATCTTTAAAAAAAAAAAAAAGGTCCTCCAGAGGGCAGCAGAGTCATTAAAGTCTCATGTTCCTGTTGATCAACGTGTTTTGTAGTTCTTCATGATGGGAGACAAATTAAAAACACACATTTGTTCGATTAACTTTGTTGTGAAAAAGACACAGGCTCCATACTCTCACAGGTCGACGTGGCCATCCTGCATGGATCCGAGCTGAAGGACGGCTGTCATGATTATTTAAACTGATAGAAACTCTAAAAGCAGAGGCTGTGAGAGACGACACGTACGTTAGAGACGGAGGGGTTTTTTGTGTGTTTTTGTGGCTGTTCAGACAAAGTCCCTGGACCTCTTGATGGCGCAGCAGAGCATCATGCTGAAGATCATCCCGAAGATCTGTGGAGAGGAGGAGACGGAAATACAGGAAGATGGCAAAGTATTCAATATTCGACGGATAAAAATGGTTCTGTAAAATCTCCATCCATGTATAAAACTCACTCTTTATACAAGCAAACATTACAATTGGTCTGGACAGTAAAATGTATTTTTTTGGGACGACAGACGACAACTCTGCGCCAGACAAAAGCAGACGTAAAGTAAAACTACTCACAGATATCATTTCATGCTTAATTTTACAGTTATTTCTGTACAGAGTTGTACTTAACAATCACTGTGATTATATTTCAATTAACTGTGATGTTTATTGGCCAAGTTTGAATCCTTTTCTGCCCGCAGTCATAGTAGCTTTATTTAAATCCGGTTTGCTGATCTGAATATTAAATCTAGCTTTTAGTAAATTAAGCAAACCTGGACCAGAGACTGAATCATCATGTTCAAGATGGATTAAGGACGTAACACAAGACAAAAAATAGTTTTAAAAAGGTTCTCCAAGTGTCAGTGTGTGTGTGCGTGTAGTTTTTCATTGACTCTCTTTTGTCTGTGCTCACCATGATGACGCCGATACCGATGCCGACCCCGCCGATGATGTGCAGTTTGGTGTTGAACATGTCATCGATTGCAGCCGGACAGCTCTGATAGAACAGATGGAGAGAAACAGGAATGTATCAGCAACTGGAAGGAACTGAAAATCCCTTTTCACGATGTCTTGATGTGACTTTATGTCTGTTACCGTGGTGATGAGGACCTCCAGTCCCTCCTTCTTGGGGCAGATGTCTTTGGCGGCATCGATCACTGTTCCCGTGGGGCCGCAGCAGTTCAGCTGTGAAGAGGAAACAAGAACACCAAGACTTTTAGTTACTTCAGGATAACATACAGATGTCAGGCAAACATATGATGCACCAATTTAAGAAAAAATAGCAGTAAAAGTGAGCTGAGGTGTGTGTTCTGACCCCAAAGTGGATGAGACGCAGGGTCTCCTTCAGCGCTTCCTGTCTGGTGTCTTTATAGTTGTTGTAGGTCTGCTTGTAGAACTCCGTCACGTCCTCCACCACCTGAAGACACAACAGAAAACATTAAAACTGAGCAAAACAAAAGTGTGTGTCCGTGTGTGTCCGTGTGTGTGTGTGTGTGTGTGTGTGGTGTACCCGGTCCTTGTTGGAGAGACCCCAGATCCCAGCGGCCACTTCCACAGCGAAGATGAGGAGCAGGAAGAGGAAGAACTACAGGCGAAAACAAGAGTCACTTCAGTGTGTTGGTGATCCTCACACATGGAATAAACACAGAGTACATTTTAGCAAGACATGTTGGAGGCGAAGTGTACATATTTTATATTGTATGAAAGAGTTTGAGGGCTTTTCGCGTAGCAAACAGATAAATAAAAACGATAACTACAGATAATGACGGGGGAGGAACAGTAGTAATGCTGCCATTTTCTGGCAGCTTCACTGTTCTTTGTCTTTCTGGTTTGCTTCTGCAAAGCAAAAACATAAATGTCTTTAAACCTGCTGTGACGGGTTCCCAGGTGATCCGACAGCTGCACAGAAGGAACACTCACCAGTCCCAGCATGCACGGCGACTCTTTGATGGCTCCGCAGCAACCGAGGAAGCCCACGATCATCATCAGAGCCCCCGCCGCAATCAGGATGTACACGCCTACGGAGCGATCAGACACATGAGGGGAAAGGCTCTGAGGTGACAGAAGTAGATGCAGGTTTATTCATCCAGTTCCTTGTTTGCTGGCAGATCATCGAGTTTATAGTCAAAATATCTCATTACATTTATTGAAAGAGGAAATCACCTACAAACATCAAGCATTCCAGTGAGAGAAATGTGATTCAGGGTTTGCATCCTTCGAAGGACTCGTCCTTTGCGGCCTTCAAAGACAAGTCCTTTGGTGAGACCTTCGAAGGCCACGTCAACCGTCGATCTAGCCTTCAGTCATTTCCTGGTTGCATCACCAGATGCCCAGGCCAGAGAAAGTGACGATCTACACCTTGTGATGTCGCCTCCTCTCTCTCTCTCTTTTTTCTTTTTCGGGCGCGCAAAGAATCTTGGGATACGGGAGGCTGTGAAGGATGGTAGCGGTAACTAAACAGGGAAAAAAGGCTGCATCTGGAGGAGCCTTCGAACTGCCACATCCTTCGCACGTCATTGTGACATAATTGGCTTTCAAATGTGTCTTTCGAAGAATGCAGACCCTGAACTGGAACACGGCCCATTTCTTCATATTTTCCAGTGTAGTAAAACGTGTCCGACTGGTCTGACAGGCAAAGTATTTTTCTTCACACGCCCACCTGATCCACTCCCAACCTATAATAACAGGCTTTATTTTTTCCTAAAATCTTGAAGCATCACTATGAAACGAACAACAATCCATCAACTGTGGTCATCAGTCAGTACAGTGCTTTTATACTTACTTAAATAAATAACAAAAAATTAGAACTATCAAGTAATTCAGTGGGTGGTAACATGTTGTTGCAGCTCTGTGAACAACATCCTCCCCTCACACACAGTTCTGAATTATTTGCCTCCTGTTCATCCTCATCTGTTTCTTGTTCATTTGCATCAGATGTTTTGCATGTAGCATCAGAACTAGTTTAGTTCAGGGAACTGATGTCACCCTGCTCCTGTTGATCATGACAAACAATAGTCCAGTTGTTGTGTTTTTGTAACTCTGCTCTGGATGTGGTTATGAATCATTTTTAAGTAAAAACCAGCTCCAAACAACAGTAAAAACAAATGAGACACATGACTCCAGAGCCACTAAAACTCAACCAGCCTCTTTATTCCCGTCTGATGTGGCTTCATAATGAACGTAGGAAAACAATAACCGCAGCACTGATGTCACGAGTACAGTATCCACACAAATCCTCCTCCTCCTCCAGCACGTCGCTCTCCCAGCCTGTTATTAACATGTTTGTCATTTCAAAGACAATCCTCTGACTGCCCACTCCACTTATCAGTTTGATGGAAGCGAAACACAGAGACAGAAGGGGAGGCAGCGAGTCGGCCTTTCTGTGAGTTCCTCGGAGAACACAAAAGCGGAGAAACAAAAGACGTTTCTGTCAAACAGTGAAGAATGACAGCTATGTGTGAACGGTGGTGGCAGGCCGGAGGAGCCGCCTCGCTGTGGACTAACTTTGGCCTCAGCTGCCCTTTGTACGCCCTGGAGCCTGATTCTCTACATCAGGGTGTTCCTGTTGTGGCAGTAACGACCCTCATAATAAAAGTCCAGAAGTCAACCTACTGGCAGCGTGTGAAATAAATGCCTCCATGTTCTTTACTCATCTAAACTCAAGCAGAGTATTTGTGGTGATCTGCAGTGCAGAGAATGAACGAATGAAGTTTGAGTTTTTTTGATTATCCAGGGAGTCTACAGGTTTCAGACACTTACATTTCAATTAAATTTCAGGGTGATTTACCCAAATTTACATGAACAAAACACCAAAACATTTAACTTCACTGGGATTTTAAGAAATTACACCTAGGAAGATTTTTCTGAATTGCAGTAAAATGAAACTAAGCAAATTAAGGAGCAGATTTCCGACAAAGCAACAGAACAGAATCACAGAACATAAATGCTGCTAATGGTTTCACATGCACTTAACACTAAAAACTGTGCTCACAAAACTCACTGAGACTAGAATTACATGAAACTTTAATGATCCCTCAGGAGAACTTCCTGTCAGTGTTCATTTTAAAGTGGCACTTAAGAATTAAGTGGAGAGAAAATTATGTTCTTTTCTGTCGAGATTAATAATAATAATATGCAGCCAATGTATCATTTGAGTCAAACATTCCCTCGTTGCAGCTTCTTGCATGAGGGACATTGTGGCTTTTCTTGTTCAGCTGTAAAAGACAGCAGTGTAGAGTCAAAGACCTCACCAGTGAAGAAGACTGTGGGCGACTCCTCTCCTTCAAACAGTCCTGCCGTCCTGGTGTCAAAACGCAGCCAGAGACCCACAGCCAGCACCGCAGTACCAGCCAGCTACATGAGGAGGAACAAAAAACAGACAATTATGCACTTCACCATTTATTAGTTAATGTCCGTTTAAACATTTTCTTAATATGGACTCTTGGAAGATCAGCCATATTAGCTGTATACTAGAATGATTAGTATAGGTTGTACACTTTATACATCTGGGAAACAGCTAATCTTTACCGACTCAGTTAATCATCTTAACATTTGCCAACTGATGAACGCAGTACAGCTGAGGCTGATGGGAATATCAGCTACTGGACAAACTTTAATCATGGTCTGATGAAAATCCAGGCTTCAAAGTTGCTACAGTTCCTTCCTGAGAGGAACATAATCATGGACAAAAATTTCATGGCATCCAAAAGCGTATTTCACTCAACTACCAATGTCGACCTCACGACGGCAGAGGCAGAAAAGACCAGGAATTACCAGAGTCAGTGGGATTTATCTTGCATGGCTAACCGTCTTCAAACCTGCTGAGATATTTTGTCTGACCGACACACACTGCAATGCTTAGAGTCATGCCGCTCGTTTTGCTTGAGACAGGTAAGCCGAGGTGGATGGATTGCACTGGAGCAGAAGTGTGAGCCAGCTGTTTAAATGAAGCCGAACTTGCTACCCAACACTCCACCCAGAAATATCTGAAGAAAATTCCACCCTCTTCCATAGTTCATTTAACCTGTAATGAAAGTATTCCCTCATTATTCTGTGACTTACTACATTTGCAACGATCACCCAGGACTTAAAAACTTGAGCTTAAAAAATTTTCACTTGATAAATGTATGGCTCTGTATGGCAACACAAAGTCATCGTGTTTGTGTATTTTCCTCTCCACTGGTGTTCACCACAGTAATAACCCACTACAATGACTCAACATCTCCTCAGCAACCACTCAACACAAGTTACATCAACTCTTTGTTACCACCCAAATAACTTCCATAATGTCCCATGGCGTACTTGTTGACATCAGTGTTGTTGCGCGGCAGGCGATGAGGGTTGCAAATAAAGCATCCCCGGTAACAGACAGCATCGTGCCCCGACACGTCCTCAGGATCCTTCCTGCTACAGTCTGCTGACCATGAATCAGTGGACACACACCAACTCAACCATGTGCACCAACCTCTGCATAGCTGGGGAAATACTTGGGATGCTTGTCTGGGACAAACACGCAACTGAATTTTTGTTGCTCGACTACTTTTGCAGAACATCCCAATCCTGATGTCTGCACTACTTTTTTTTTTTTTTTTTTTTTTTCTTCGTATACATGCACAAATTCAACACCCCTTTTAGAGACATGACAAGTTAGGGTTAGGGTCAAGTACCCAGATACTAAGTTCAGGTATTAAAATCTATATCCAGAGAGACCACAAAGGTGAATTTTGGCAAGAAACATCCAGTCACAAGCTTAGAATTATGTTAGCTGTGCTGCTTATAGTGATTATCCAACAATATGAAGATTGAAATAAGATTCTGAGCTCATTTTGGGAGCAACTATGGTGCTAACAACAGTATTTGAAAACTCACTAGTACCACTTCTTCTCCCAGAACCAGAAGACACCTTTACCTTAAGAGCTGCATGTTTATAAGTTAAGTAACACTAAGGATACTGGTTAAAGAACAATGTACTCAAATTAAGCTACATTCAAATTTATTTACAGCCTGAAGAGCTCTTAATGTATTCACAAATGCTCACTTCCCAGTGTGACAACTAAAAGATGCAAAAAAAAGAAAGAGGGGAAAAAGGAAACTGCAGTGTCCTGAATGATAAATAGTTATTGGTGTTAATGTGCAGTAAATGCACTCAGGGGATTTGTTGTGTTTGTGTAACGAGACATCTTAAGTATCCTGGAAGAAAACAGGCCTTTCCCCAGAGGATCACATTAGCACTCATTACCCACAAAGACACGCTGCAGCAGCATTAGCAGGACAAACAAGAGAAAAGAATTATTTTTGAGAGGCTTGGCAGCTTTTATAGGTCTCAGCACTGAGTTCACACCGAGTGACACTGTGTTAGATTTGACAGGACATCTGCCAAAACTCAGGTAAAGGGACAATTCTAAAGACAGTAAGTGGAAAATGTCTTCTTAACATCTAGAGACAGGAACACTGTCAAAACGGAGCCCAGTTGCTCTGCTGTGAGTGTTTACCAGCCGCTCGGTCATTACACTTTGGAGTGAAACAAAAACAAATCTAATCTGATGTTTATTTTTCAGGAGGTGGGTCTTCACCCTGCTTGTTCATTTGTACTGCTGTCATCTCGTTTGTCCACCCTGAGCCGTCGCCGCCATCATTACATGGTTAAACTGCAGACTTAAAATTTCCAAAACAGTCATTAAGCTTGGACCAACAGAGTGTGTGTGTTCCTCCAACACTGTAAACAGGTAATCACAGTAATAAAACGGCAGGCGGTGTGAATATTTATGAGTAAATCTCTGTGGGAAACAAACAGCTATATAACTTTAAGTCGATTCACACAAAACTTTGCCCTTTTTGACAATGGATGTCAAACACTTGTTCATCTTTTAAAGTGCGGACTTTGAACAGAACTGGAATGAGAAACTCGAGAAAACTGCCAAGTGGCTCCAGTTATTCCAGTGTGATTGGATATTTAGGCCACTAAGGTGTGTCTCTGAAACATGCAACGAGCCACGTGGGCCTCTTTGATTCGTTTGACTTTTGAAGGTGGCCTCTTAAATACACCAAGCATCAAAGAGGACTCTGCTGCATGATGTTATCCTCTCCTTTGTACAAACGTGCATTAACATAATGGACATAAGTAAAAACCAACAAAACAAACATTTTCATGATACAGAAACATTATGGCGACCAGTTACAGTTCTCAATCTCTCTTTTGCAGTGAAACTGTATGCTAAAACATGTTTCTGAAAACATTTCATGCAAGAATGAATCAGTGTAGTCACAGAATCTTGGTTTATAGATTATGAGCACTGCCTAGTTTAGACAGTTTGGTGAGACAATTTGCGTAATTTGGTGGATTTGCTGGTAAAAGAGTGGGTTAGTTTACCATTGACTTCCAGCACTGTAGCGATACAAAGCTGGCTAGAAATCAGCAAAGTTCCTGTTTAACTCCATTAGAAGTAACATCCCAACAAACAGTATCATCTTTGAAACCGAAATGAATGTAGCATAATCTGCCAGTGTTGTTATAATACGTAGAATATCATAAAAATAAGATGAAATTTGTAGCTATGACAGCAAATATTTATCAAGCAGTAAGCTGTGTGGTAGATTGTAGATTGATAAAGACACCAGATAAGAATGTAGTGTCTGTCTTTGTCAGCTAATCAATGTCAGGCTAATTATTTTAGACAGACGATTTTATTGGGGCCATTTTTAAGTCTATGAATGTCAAATGCTCCAAGTTATAAGATTTTTCAGTTTTTTGATTAAACAGTCCAAAATCAAAAAGATGTTAAATTCAAATGACAGAGAAAAGCAGCAAATCTGATCCGAAAAATGTAATTTATTTAGCTTTATTTATTGACCTGCATCATAGTTATTGTAATTTGCCTTGATTAAAAATTGTGACTGAGACAATGAAAGTAACTAATATTTCCAAATCAAATCTGTTGGTCAAATACACATCTGAAAGTAAATATTTCACAGGAAAATGTGTAGCAGCTTCAGATGAACTCCAGCAGGAAAACCTTATGTTTTAAGTTTGCCAGAGATTGCTGTGTCAGACCACATGTCAGTTTTTCCACCGACACAATTTCCTGAAGGCACAGAGTGACTACACACATGTCAGCAGACAACAGGTGAATCAGCATATCCAGCTGTCCTCTACTTTTCACCTGGAGGAGGGAATCTTGGTCTACAATCGATTAATCAAGTTATTGTTTTTGTAATCCTGAGAGACCCACCTCAAACAAACAAACAAACAAAACTCTCAAGCAATCCAGTGTCTCACAACACAAACTCCACAAACTAAAAGTTTAAAGCTCACTAAACTCTTCTCTTTGCCAGTGAAACTTGTTTTAAACTGCAAAGAACCAATCAAATCCCTAAGACAGCAGCTCTGTCTCACCACAGTGTATCACGTATCAACCACAACTAACATTGTGTAAGTGACACTACATACCCAGAAGAGAAAGTTGAACACAAACACCAGGTATTTGATGCACTGCAGTCCGCCCATGGCTCCAACTTCAAGATTTAGATGTTTATAGAGTAGAAAAATCCAAATGTTCTCTGTTCAAGAGTCAGACTGTCTTTGTCAGCGCGGGAGGACGAAAAGGACAGAGGTGCAGCAGGAAGATTTTTCAGTGAGCCACACCCTTGCAGGCCTCACCTGTATATACTTAGGAAGTCAGGGGGAGGGACTGGGTGGGAGTCAGGGGAGACAACTATCTGTTCCACTGATTTTTTAACAGGCAACCACAAGGTATAAATCAGACTGGAGAATGAAATCAAAAAGCATTTACCTGCTCTGATTTACAGCATCAGTCGTCCAAAGATCAAGTACTGGTTGGCCCCTTTTAACGATTGTTCTATTTTAACAAAACATTGTTTTTGAGGAGATTTCATGTTTTTTTTTATCTTGTCCTGATGACGGCAAGGTCTTAAAACATTTAGATATTGATCTGGCAGACACTTATAATTCACAATAATATCAGTAACATCCAAGCTGTAAAAACATTTTCCTTTGTTGTTAGGAGATAAAATACTTTCTTTATCACATTTTCGAGTTTATCGCCGCTTCATTCTTCCTTTTGTTTTGTTTTCTTGAGTAGGGCTGCAGCTCCTGATTATTTTCATGGATTAATCTGTTGACTGATTAGCTGTTTAGTGTGAACAATGCTCATCATAATTCTCCAGAGTCCAATGTAACTCATTCAAATAACTTATTCTGTGTGGTCAGCACTTCAACACTGATAAGATGATCATTTACAGTGATATCAAACAGAGAAAAGCACTTTCCCCCACACTTTTAGGGGAGAAAAACAGTGAATAATCAGTTTTGTTCAGTGATTAATGACGTTAACAATTACTTGGTTATCTAAATTGATGACAAAGTGTCTGAGAGTCTGGCATACTGAGAGAGAGCAAGAATAAACAACAGATGACGCAGACAAGATGGAGAAGATTAGGATTACTGAATGAACAGTGAATAGTAAAACTATTTTCTGTCTCGTCTGGAATCTTTTAAGACCCAACAAGAGGCAGAAGAAAAAGGTGAATGAAGGGAAACGAAGGCCTCACAGGTGTATTCACACACACACACACAAACCTCCTGCGACTGGAGCTCAGTGTTGTTTGCTGAGGTAACTCGAGCTGCCCTCCTCTCCCAGTAGACCCAGTGAAACCAACAACACCAGCTTTGTTTCCAAGCTGCTAAAGCCTCCCCCATCTCTCACTCTCCTTCTTTGCTTCCTCCCTTCTTTCTCTCTCTCTCTCCTGCCAGAAGTAACAAACGGATTTGTTTGTCAAGTGTTCACAAATCCCAACCGTGTATTTGTTTAAAAAATTCTTTAAAATACAAGATAAGGAGGAGAGTGATAACAGGTTGTTGGCGAGCAAAGAAGAAACAAAAGGGGTAAAACAAAAAAGGGGGATGAGTTCCAATAAAAGAGAACAAAAGATTAAAATTCAGAGCTAGACAGTGTTAACAAACAACATGAGAAGGAAGAAGGAAGAGTAGAGAAGATTGCACAACCTCCCCGTCCATTCATGACAGATTGGCCTTGATCATGCCCTCTGCTGGACTTTTACAGAATCTTTCTCTAAGCTCCAAAAAGGTTCTGAAAAGCCTCTACAGAAGCATGATTTAAATTCAGTAGACTGGAATGGCCGCCAGTAGAGCGCATACCTCCACCAAGGCCACATTTTGAGGATCCACATCAAACTGTATTCAGTCGTAGACACCAGCCGCTTAAATATGCCAGAATTGTTTTCATCAGGATCCATATTCTCTGAGAAATTAAAGGAAATATCTAAAAAAATAAAAATAAAAAAAAGGGACATCAGTTCAGTAGCTTTTAGATTCATTTATAGCTACAAAACTGAGATGAACACACAGAGACTTTTATAGAAACATCTTTCTCTCTGGTTTCCAGCACAGGCAGTGTGGGTTGGCATGGTTTGACTCGGTGCAGCCAGAAGTACCAGCAAAAAAAAAACAAGAAGTCGAAATGGAAAAACTTCTGAACTAAATAGTGATTAGGCAGTATGTACATACCAGTAATCAAACAGGAAGAGGGAAGAGTGTTCAGACCTAATGCAACTACAGATTAGTTTTAATAGGGATTCACAGCTGACACACACAGGAAGGAAACATTTGGCTGATGACGAGATCAAGGTGGCTGAAAAGTCTCAGATCAAATGTATTTTTCTTCAGCAATCAAATACATTCATGGCTCATGAAATCACAGGAAATTTGCTTCTCTGCATGTAAATTCAGTTTCACATATTTCATGGGCAGCTGGCTATTTTGACAAGTGCATGAAAATGTTAACATGAAAAAATTAGAGACCATCTTGTGGTGAGATCAAACCAGCCGCAAAGGCCATCAGCATGGTGCCCCTCTGACCCGTGACCTCTCAGTAGTCATTACAAGATTGTTGCATCAGTACTTAGTACTCATGGGTCGGACCACACCCATCTTCCAACTTGGCCACTGTTTTGATCTGAACTGCACACCTGTAAAGTGTCATGTCTCCATATGTCTTCAGGACCACATGTATGACAACATCTGCTTTTTTCACATATGGATTATAATTTTCACAATGATAATTTTGTTTACATGTTGACACTGGTTTAGAGATTTCAGAACACGCTATCAAATTTTGCCAACCACAATGTAAAACCACAACTACAAGAAAAGTGTGGGGTGAAATCAAATTCAAACGCCAAAGGTGTGTCCCCAGCAAAAAGTCTCAATACATCATACGTTTTAAAACATGCCTCCAATATCTAAACATCACTTAAATATCATAGGTGGAAATCAAGTAACTGCATTTACTCAAGTACTGTCCTTTAATACAAGTTTGTGTATGTTACTTGAGTGTTTTCCTCTTTATAATCTTTTACTTCCCTCCATCTCTGATGACAATACTGTACTTTCTACTTCACCACATTTATTTGACAAAATTAGTTCCTCTTTGTTTGCAGATTCAGATTATTAATCAAAGCATAAAAATAAATGATAATTTGTTATTAAGTAGCCTATATTATCTAGCTTAAATGAGATCCACCTTTATCAGCTGCAACAATTAAAGGACGAACACTTAAATGCATCAATAATTATAACAGAATGATATGTATATTATTCTGAAATGTGTATATTATGCTTTATTTTGGTATGCCACCTTAACATAGTGTATTTAAGTAATATTTTGAATGCAGGACTTTTACTTGTAATAAAGTATTACTACTTTCACTGAAATAAAAGATGAGTACTTCCTTCAGCTGTGAAAATTATCATAAATATTCAACTGATAGCAAACTCTTATTTCAAAACGACAGGAACTATCTAGCTAACATTTTCACGGCGTTGTTGTAGCTAAAATATTGTGACTTTAACGATATTTATGTGTTTATTTTGAATTTAGTAACTTACCCAAAAGACGAAATTAAAGATGAAGAGGGCGTACTTGACGCACAGCTCCCAGCTGCTTAAAGCCGTCATCCCTGCGCTGTCTTTTTCACGATGTTAGCTCGTCTGCTAATTAATCTGTGGAGTATCTGAATATCTGCCGCCGTTTGTCAGTTTTTAGCTGGTCCAATCTGTCGCGCTCGGCTCGGCTCGGCTCAATTCGTGCGATTCCGTCACTCGTCGGTTGACAGGACGGAGCGCGCGCTCAACAGATGCTGCTCTGTTTGTCCGCGCGCCCGACCCGTTGGGAGGGAAACAGAGACGATCAACTGCTGAACACCCGCAGAAGAGACAGAAATACTGAGATTTATGTCTTTCTTTCTGTCTTTCTGGCTCCTCTTTGTGTCTTTAGTCCCCCGAAGAGCTGTGAACACGTCCTTTGAGCAAGAAAAAATGTCTTAATTGTGCGTTACTGGGGAAGGAAACAGAGGCAGAAGAAGATAACGAGGAAGGAAATAAACAATTAATCACATCCTCATATCGGAATTAGACTAAGCTGTGGGCCATTAGAGCTGTTAAACATGACACCACAAAGTAATGAGTAGGGCCAAATGTTGTCCACTGAGTTTAAAGTAATAAATAATAAAAAGTAATTCAAAGTGTCCTGCTGTGGTAATTAGTCCTATAACCTGGAAATCAGTTAGCAATTTTGCACATCCGGTTTCCTCATCTTGAAGTCAATTCATTTTTTTTATTGATTTCCGCGTACATGCCTGAAATAAAGCCTGTTTTTACCACAGGCTTAAATTATTTACACGTTTTGTTCTGTGGCATGAAATGATAATCAGATGTCCCATTTCAATGATAAAAGTGCTTTAAAAAAAGGAAAGCCAAAATGAGATGTGGAATAAGGTTGTAAACACAACTCACTATTCTTATAATTCTTCCTGCCAGAAAAACAAGGATGAGTTGGAAGTGTCACATTTTTCTCCAGTCTGACAAGAAGTTGATTATGGAAAACAAAAACATGAACTTGGCAGCAAGAGCATGGTCACATTTTCAGAGTCTGAACTTTAAACCTCATTAGCAGCCTTCTAAATGCCATGAAGGTCAACACCAACTGTAACCAGTGTGTGTGTGTGTGTGTGTGTGTGTGTGTGTGTGTGTGTGTGTGTGTGTGTGTGTGTGTGTGTGTGTGTGTGTGACATGGGGCTATATTCTCTCTCTCTCTCTCTCTCTCTGGTGGAAATGTGACTGTTTTTCTTCTTCTGCAGAACAAAGGCGACAGTGTGACCGGTCAGCCCACAACTTTTTGTTTGCAGCTGCACACAAACACACACTGATGATGAAGGAGATGATGATGATGATGATGATGATGATGATGATGAAGGAATACAGTGCGACCCGGCTGACCAGAACCGCAGCCATGGAGGACAAGAGCAAGAGCACTTTACGTACTACTTTCATGTATTTATATTACTTTGTACTTCATGTTCAGGAAGTTCAGTTAAAGTACATTTCAAGTGTCCTTATTAAAAATAGGGGCACTGAAACAAATATGTACTCCATATTATCTGTATCAGTACAGATCATCTGAAGCAGCTTTACTTGAGTATTTAGATTTCATTATACTAATACACCACCACACATGAGAACGAACTGTTGTAGCTTATTTTTTACTGTATGTCTTTTATTTGATAGCTTCAATTTGCTCCTTTGGAAATTCACATAGATAATATTAAACAGTGACAGAATGTAACCAAATACATTTAGGAGACTGTTACATTAAGAGACTGTAACTGATTACTTCAGTCAGTTACCTTGCAGATGCTGCATCACAGCAGAAGCAGCACATGTTTAAATAAATTTAGTCTATCAGCACACAGCTGGCTCGTTATGACACATTTTAAAATACGGTGAACATGATGAGTCATTATGTGTGGCTGAATTTGGGGGTTTTGATAAGGGAGATGAGTTGGAGCCTGGTTTGTGTGTCTATAGTGTCTCAGTCTTCTTAGTGGGCTGCATAAAAGACTGAGTGTGTCCCTCTGTAAAACAACACTGCCTTCATCTCCCTCGTGGTGTGTGTGTGCGTGTACGTGAGTGTTTTGGTGTCCAAAACAACTCGGCGTTCATCTCTGCACCCATTTACAAAGCTCCCCTTCAAAGATGCAGCCACCGCCTCTCTCTCTCTCTCTCTCTCTCTCTCTCAGTGTGTGTGTGTGTGTGTGTGTGTGTGTGTGTGTGTGTGTGTGTGTGTTTGTGTGTCAGAAAGGGTCAACAAGAGGAGGACGAGGCAGAGAAGGAGGATGGAAACAACACATTTTCAACATTTTTCCAGGTTTACGTTAACTCAGAATGTCTCACATTATTTATGCATTCAGTTAGTTAGCAGTAATAAACAGAAAATGTAAGAATATTGATCACATGCACAACTAAAGCGTGAACATTAAAGGCCCCACATGTCTACATACCCATACATCTTGGGGGTATTTAGGTAATCTAGAGGCTGTATCGCCCTCTAGTGATAGCCTCTGGAAACTACAACTACTGTGAGCTTTCTGTTTGAGGGGACAAGTTCACACTGAATTTAGGACCTTGGACAGAGACTTGGAATCGAGGCACAGCAATTTGAAGAGAAATGATTTGAAACGCAACCTGATATTGGAGATTAAAGAGTCATGACTTGACTCTAGGCAGGATGACTCCGATGATGTGTCTGTGTTCATTTTCTGTTTTTAAATGTGTGTGTTTTTTTTGTTTGTTTGTTTTATCTGTCTGCCATCATCTTACTGTTTAAAAGTCATGTGTGGACTGGAGGGAATGTTTTTTTTAAAAAAAAAAACAAAAACAAAAAAAACAAAAAAAACAGGACATAATCATGCTTTAAGAAGTTTAAGAGTATCAATAATTCACTTAATTGAAGTATTAAAATAGATAAATAAATAAATAAATGGCTTTAATTGACTAGTAAATATTTTCTTGGACTTGAGCCCATGAATTAAATATAAAATCTTGGCTATGGCTTCAATGGAATACCATTCAAGTCACTGTTAAATAAATAAATGAATGAATTAATGAATAAATACATAAATACATAAATAAATCTCTGATAGAAGATAAACTGGGCAACAAATATATACATAAAGATTAAAATATAAATGAGCCGGTCTAATTATATAAATAAATAACTGTTTAAAATACTTTTAATTTACACATTACTTTATGTTTCCTGAGGCTCTGATGGAGCTCGAGCCGCTTTTCAAATGATGAAATAAGACGTTATCTCTCAGCCAATCAGCTGCCTCCCTCCGCACCGCGCGGACCAATCAGAGAGCTGTGTGCACTGATAGAACGTGACAGCGGCCGTTACCTGCTCAGACTCAGTGTTCGGTACCGGGACGAGTAGCAGCGGCTCCTCACAGGAAGTTAATACATCGGTGTGAAGTGTAACGTTTAACGGATGGACCGGCTCAGAGGAACACCTGCCGCACGTCAAAGTGGAGGTTGACGTCTCGAACTCCCTGTAACTTGCTCCACCGGTACCGTGATGGCTCGGACCGGCCCCGGTTCGCTCCTCGCCCGCCGGAACATCAAGCTGGACTCGTTCCTGAAGCGGAACACGGAGCGGGAGGTGTACGAGCGGATCCGAGCCTACGAGCCGTGCGTGGTGGTCTCACACACCGTCAACAAGGTGTACATGCACGTAGTGCTCACCGATGAGCGCGTGTACCTCACCGAGTACCCGCCGCGCACGCTCACCGAGGCGTTCAGCTTCGAGCGCGTGAGAGACATCCAGCTGGTGAGTTTAACAAAATAAAAGTTAAACTCTACTTTTTCACTTTAAACAGTCTGATCAGAGCTCAAACAGATTGACAGAAAACTAACGGAGAGTCCTGATTTGTCTGCTGATCATTTCTTTGATTAACAGATCAATCAGCTGATTTATAAGGTGTCAAAAATAGTAATAAAGGTACATTACAACGCCCAGAGTTCAAGATCATTTGCAAATCCCTCTGCTTTAATCACACCTATTCATTTTATTTTAGGTTTAAAGGTGCAATATGTAAGAATGTGACGTCATTAACGTGTCCTGTCTGAGGGGATTCTAACATAACTTTAAAATCTCGTCTTCTCAAACTTTCTTGGTCGCCTGCGGACTGATTTCTATGTAAGGAAAGGAGATCTAAAGGATGTGTGACCTGAACAGTGTGAAACACAAGCTAACGTTAGCTTAATGTCCGCTTATGAAAAAAAAATGGCACCTTAACAACAAAATGTTCAAGCGAATATTACTGTAAATATATTGTGACATTGTGGTTTTACTTGGCTGTGGCTGGCTAACATTATTTGCTAGCTAGCTAATGAGCTAACATACTGTCCTTCATGGATAATGTCGCCAAATTCATCCTGACTCTCAGTGCTTATCTGGCTGGTAATTTGGCTATCTTGGTTTTAGCAAACTACGTTATCAGCTAACATTACGAAGCAACCAACACTAGATCCATACAGCATAGCTAAGTTAAAGCTAACTGGCTAACTTTAGCTTGCTCTCTTGTTATTTGTTATGTTATTTGGCTAGCTAGCTAACTTGATCATATTGTGATCCATGATACTTACTTATACTTATATATTATGACAAACTGTTGATTTTAGCGAACAGTTGATAAAATAAGTATGTTCAGGGCCGCAATAAAGATTCATTTCAATATGATTTAATCTTATAGATACGTTGTTTATTGCTGCACAGTTATTCCCACTATTGATTGATCTGTTGATTACTCTTTTGATTAGCTTTCAGGACCAAAACATGTCATACAGTTGTGTAAAAATGCAGATCAAGCCTTCCCAAAGTCCAGAGTGATGTCCTTTAATCATCTGTTGTTATTGGAGAAAACCAAATGACAAAATTGTTCCAACTTTCTGCTGATCAACTAATTGATTAATCTGCTAATCAGTTTTAGCCATACTTAAAGTAATCTGATCCATTAACGGCCATTATGGATTGACCTTTCTTTCAGTTATTTTGTATTTTAGCTGTTAAATAGCTAATATAATAGGAAATCTAGTAGGAAGTCTTAATTTCTGACAGGTGCTTTCAGGTGATGTGTTTGTAAAACACCTATAATTTATGTAACTTAGCTTCAGTAAGTGTGGCTTTAGTAACATCTTATAAAGACTTTAACTAATCAGGAAACAATTACCTAATCTAGATTAACATGTTTTTAAAATGGATTCAAGATCAATGCTATGTAATATTCTCGCATAGCATGCAGTGTCTGAAGAGAAGCTGTGTGTAGCAGTAGAAGCCTTTAATTACCATGTATCATCTTGTTATGTCACGCAGGTAGGAGGTCAGAGGTTTAACTTGTTCTTAGGAGAGTTAATCCAGTCTGCATTAAACCATCAGATTACGGCCTGTGTTCAGCGGTGTGCCCTCACAGCTTCAGCAGGTGTTAAAGAGACGAGGTGTCAGTGCTTTCCCTTGACTTTTCCACCTGTTGTTGGAACACTCTGAAGGGGAAATTAGCATAATTTAGGATTATTTCTCCTTTTCAGACACCTCTGACATTGTCCACTTCAGAGAGAGTCAGATTTTTAGGCAGCATAGCCATTAAAGATGCAACAACAAACTATATTAAACATCTATTGTTGTTTTGACAAGTAACTGCCAGACGTAGGTGGTGACAGCCTCCATCATTGTAATACATGTGAGAGAAATACAGTAAAAAATAAATGTAGACAGAATCAAAAGAGAAAATGGACGACAACACAAATACATAAAGAAAATATTTAAACAACAATCTTTTCCTCTGCTTCGTCTACAGGTCAATGACCTCCCAGATTTCCTAAGTGGGAAAGACAGGGAACTCTGCCAGCACATCAGAATCACCTATGTCACTGGAAAGCCTGTGCAGAGTGGGCGTGATTGGCTGAGAGTAGACCGGAGGGTGGGGCTTCCTCCTGTAGCCCCGCCCTCTCGCAGACCCAGCCACTGCTCAACATTAGGCCACACGTCAGAAGGTAAAGACGAGTGTTTACCTTTTTAAAAAAAAAGGACAAAAATATGGTTGAAAAGGCCAACGAACAAACATAAAGTTGATGAGTGTGGTGTCAATTTTTTTTTTTTTTTTAACAGAAAATCTGTAACAAACATCAGCAGCTGCTGCCTCTTGGTTTATTTCCCCTGATACCTTAAACTGTAACTTTAACCATCCTGTGTCTTTATTTCCCCGACAGGATATCCTGCACAGAGGTGAGCATTACACACACACACACACACACACACACACACACACACACACACACACACACACACACACACACACACACACAGGTCTCTGGTTTGTCAGATGATATCCATGTATGCAGGCAGACTCTGGCTTTGGTTTCTTCAACTCTGTAACTGTCTTGAAGGAATATTCCACCTGAGGATGATGCATATTATGTGCAGTTTGTTCCAAACACTCATGGTTTATTCCCCTCATTGTTAAATACGCTACTTCTAACAGAAACTATATTTCAACCTTGTTTGATGGCAGGTTTCTATGAGTGACAAGTACAAAATGGGACTACTGGGCCTCGGCAGAGGTGTGCACTCTACTGAGTGTCATTCTAGTTGGTGTAGAGATCTGTTAACATCCTTATTGAAGTTAAAGTGATATAAATATAGAGTTGATTTGATAGAAAGAAGGGCTTTTTCCATCATCAATCACTTGACTAAAGGATTATTTGACACTTTGTAACTTTAGGTGTCTAATTCTGCATTTTCCCTGTGCCGTCTGTCTGAAGTGTGCTGTAGAGATTCTGTCAGGGAGGATGGAAACAGACAAACTCTTCAAACTATAAAACCTTTACAGCTCTGGATGTCTGCGGGGCTACAAGAGAGATAAAGGAAGAAGGTGGAGGGTTAAACTTTAGGAGCTTACGTGTGCACATACCTGCATATACATGTTATTGTCAGACCACCGTCCTCACTGAAGTCTGACAAAAGAGTCAATATCGTCTTCCACTTACGGATGGGAAACAGCTGAATAATGCGTGAAGTGAAAGCGGTCCCACTCTATCCGGCTCTGTTCTGATCCTGTTCGGTGTCTCAGGTAGCTCATGACTTATTTAATAAAGAGAGGCATGATTCACCTCAGCTCACCTGCAGGACTATGTGAGAAGGACACAGAATCAGAAGACAAAAGGATTCATACATGTTGGAGTTGAGTCTTTCATGTCGTCCATGTTTGTGATTTGATTGCGTCCGGCGGGATCATGTTCCTCCGTTCTTTTTAAAACCTCCCCTGTGCATCCGTCAGGAAACAGTGTGTTGACTGTGAAGAGACGACAGGAAGTGTGAACACATGAGCTGAACTGTTGCCTGGTTATGACAAACGCCTTGCTGCATTAAAACTGATGTGTGTGTGATTTTGAACGCTGTCTCATGCTCATCAGTCTCGCTGCTCAGGTATAGTTCACCTCCCGGGACGTCATTAAACACACGCAGGATCTTTGGAGACGTGAACGCAGTTTAAAACCATTTACTCATTACGTTCAGATTACTGAGCTGCCTGCTGGGTCGACGTCAACAACACTGGAAGTCTAAAGCCGCACATCAGAAACAAAACAGTTGTTTTTTACTGATAACCAACTCTGTTCCTGTTTATGATGGTCCACAGTGAGAAGGAGACGGAGGGGCTTCACATGATGAGGCAAACACGTTCTGCCTCCTGTCCAAACCCGGAGACTCTGGGCCTCCCGAGGTTCCCCCACCCTCCAGCCCAGCCTCCATCCACACCACCAAACCTCTACTCCTCCAGCAGCTCCGCCACCTCTCCTCAGGCCATCCCTGAGAAGGGCAAGGTACAGATGGATGGATGGTTAACTTAAAACTTAAAATGTCACAGAAATAAAGTTGAGATGAGGCTGGAAATGACAGAAGATAAAAACAAATGTTTGTTTTTGGGAGATTCGCCCAATTAAATCCAACAAACAGGAAACATTCTACTTTCAGCTGCTGATACTGAGCCAGTGAAGCCATAATCCTTCCTGTGTTGAATGTTTCAGGTGCCGAGGAGGATCGGTTTAGTTCTGTCTCGCCTGTTGAAAAGAGACGGCGTGAAGAGCAGCGGAGAGGAGAAGGAGGCTGAGCTGCATCTCTACGCCGTTTCACATACGTCCAGACTTTACCTCCACCTGCAGAGCTCATGGAACAGCTACATCATTGTGAGTGACGAGAAAGATACACACGAAGAATAAATCTGGGATGTTAAGATTCTGCTTCAGTGTTAAGATTGTGTGTGTGTGTGTGTGTGTGTGTGTTCAGAGGTCCACTCTGTTGTTAGACCCTCTCTACAGAGGATGGTGCAGAGCTTCGTCTGACTCTCCTCCAGGAAAACGACTTCCTGTCATCAGGTAACAAAACTCTGCTGTAACACAGAACCGGACGATAACAGAGGCCAAATCATTAATAATGATATACTGTGTGTGTGTGTGTGTGTGTGTGTGTGTGTGTGTGTGGTCAGCTGGGAGCGGACAGCTCACCTGTTTGCTCAGCTGAGCTCTGAGCTGCAGCAGGAGGGGATCAGTGTGGAGAGTCTCTACCTGCTGCTGCAGGAGTTGAGGACGGCTGCTCACCGCAGCGTCACCCTGCGCAGACTCTTCTGGAGGGTGAGCTGTTACATCTCCTGTTTACACTTCTGGACCTGAGAGGAATCTTCTCGACATCATTCATTCCCTCTAGACCATCATCAGACAATCAAGCCTGACTACACCCTGACCCAGTGAACCCAGCTCAATCCAAATACAATTCATGCCCACAAAGTTCATATTTGATATTTATCTCCTAATAACAATATTGGGGAAAAGTAATATCACCATTACAGTATGCAGACAGTCAATCAGCAGATTGTTCATTAAATACTGAAAGGAAACAAACGAAAAGGACAGTGTGCAGGAATTTTATGTTCTGATTTTATTGACCATCAGTCGTCTCCAATGCACCTGTTGATCCGCAGGTGTGGAATAGTTTTCCTCTGCAAATGTGATATTCCTGTTCTTTCTTCTGTGATGGTGAACTGAACAACTTCAGGTGTCTCTGGCTGTGAGATCGACATTTCTCACCATTTTAAAGCATTTTATAAACAGCCCATTTTATTTATGAACTTCAGCAACAATTCACAGATGAATCGGTAAAAAATAAATAAAAAAGAATCACGTATTGCAGCCCTACACTTCTTCTTAGACGTTATACAAGGAACTTTGAACTGATCTAATACTGACGCCTCTGTGACCTCTTATGACTGAGACAAATACAGAAAAGTCTTGAGGAGAGTTTAATCTGGTTGGACTTGGGTGACCCTTCCTCCGTTGCTGTGTGTGTTTCAGTCCGGTGAGGTGTGTGTATTCCTGGTTCAGACTCTGGAGGAATCTCTCCACGGCAGAGTCTACTCAGCAGATCAGCTACTGTAAGCTCCAGAGTGTGTGTGTGTGTGTGTGTGTGTGTGTGTGTGTTGAGGTTATAAGCTCATTGCAGTTTTTACACAACATTCTTACGGCTGTTTTTAGATGGATAGAATTTGTTTCTGTTCATAATGTTTAAAGCCTCTTTATCTGTCTGTTTGGAGTGTCACAGACCTCAGCTTAAAAAAACATATGTATTTTAAAGACTCTTATGAATCTAGAGGCTGCCTATAAGCTACAAAAATAAAATCAGACGTCTGAACTCATCGCGGCTCTCTCCTTACGTTCAGACTGAGCACTCTGATCGTCCAGACGCTCGCCGTCATGTTCAGGGAGACGGAGGTGGAGCCGGCCAGACTCAACCTGCTCTCATCCAAAAAGTAAACATCTCGCCTCGAATCAAACCTTGAATCATAACAAGATGGCTTAATCTTGTTTTCTGCTGTGAACGCTCTTTAAAGGATGATTTTGTTCCTCACCTCCAGAGGTGCCCTGGCCTCCAGAATGCTGCTTGCCTTGATATGTGATCCAGAGCAACAAACACAAAACACAGGATCTCTGATCGACTGTGAGGTGAGCTGTTATCTACTCTTAACTTGATATTATTATTCATTAAAATCTGTTTTTAGTGTCACAGTTGTTCTCTGTCTTCAGGCCTTACTGTCCGAGTATCTGGACGCCGCCTGCTCGCTGCTGTCTGAGCTGCTGCTTTTAGGCCACGAGGTGAGTTGAGACGACAGCCGCTTGCTCTTAATGATGAAAGGTTGCAGAAAGCGCCTTCTGATTTGGTACCTTCTTGTGCAAGTGAGGTTCAAACATTCGTGTTCAGCTGGTGACGTCACACTTCGTTGTAACTTTTCTGTGTTTTAGGCCAGCAGATGTTCCTCTGCTGACAACTTCCTGTCTGTTGGATGGATCCTCCGAGTCCTGCAGCCTCACCCTCACCTGGTAAACTCGGAGCTGCATCCTTTAGTTAAACTTTTCTAACCATCATATGATTTTTTTTTTTTATTTGAATTTTGGATCAAGTAGCCACCACATAGAGATTCTTTCTTACTAAATATCGTTGGCGGTCTTCTCTCCTCTCTGCAGACGTCCTTCCTTGGTTACCAGGCTCAGCAGGTGGTCCTGGTTCTGTCCGACCTGCAGGAGTCCGTTCTGAGCCCAGTTCAGTCTGTGCTGTTATTTCAGCGCTGTCGCCTCCTGCTGGCCTGCCTGCAGTACAACACCCAGCTGGGACAGCACCTCAGATCTCACTTCAGGGAGGAGTTCAGGTTTGTGATGCTGCTCTTTGAAAGAGCCTCATGAACTGAGGATGAAGTTGAAGTGTTGATGTAACACGTCGTTTCTTCCCTGCAGGTATTTTGTGAAGCTGTCATGTGTCGAGGAGAAGCTGCCGCCTCACTACCTGATCAGCCAGCCGACGCTGCGTCTGGTCGAGCAGATCCAGACTCTGCTCAGATGATCGCACACAAGCACACATGCACCGACACCTGAGAAAAGGACTGTGACAGCATGTGCCTTTACTGAAGTCTGAGTGATTAAACTTCACTGCTGCCTCAACGAACTGAGCAGTAAGCTGCTGCTAATACAGACAAACAC
This sequence comes from Acanthopagrus latus, assembly GCF_904848185.1. Classification (NCBI taxonomy): domain Eukaryota; kingdom Metazoa; phylum Chordata; class Actinopteri; order Spariformes; family Sparidae; genus Acanthopagrus; species Acanthopagrus latus. The sequence continues at coordinate 18,506,575 of NC_051052.1, forward strand.
AAACCAACCAGGCAGAAATAACAGCACTCGTCCACTCTGTATATTCACATCGTTAAAAAACTGTACCTGTAATTCCGGGCTGTTAGTCGTACTCTGCAGAAATCTCCTCCAGGTGTTATGAGCGTTACCTTAACACGTTATTCTAATAAAGGAAGGAATTCTGCATGAAAACAAACCTGAACCTGAGCTGACTGTATTTGTTTTGGTGCTGGAGAGGAGAAACCAAAACTCTACAGCAACGCTAGTGTGGAAGAAGATTTCTTCATCTGGGACGGACAGGCCACGAATAAACGCTTCAGAGTTCAATGATGAACAACAAAACAGCAAAACTCAGAAGAACTTAATTAATGATGGCTTTATTGACACAAATAATAAAAACTGACGCACAATTCAACCAAAGCAAACTAAACTGTGAAGCAGAAAGAGTAACATTATATTCACATTTTGAGTCAGTGTCACTGTAACCCACTTCCAATCATGGACTTGTGAAGCTTATAGTCCTAAAACCCAGAAATCAGTTAGCAAGTTTTGCTAACTTCCGGGTTAGCATACGGAAATGTATCATCTACTACAACACCTTTCTACTGCTGCTGCTCTTGTGATCACATTAGTGTTGTTGAAAATGTTAAACAGTAATTTACAAAATGAACGTCACGCTGTACTGAAGAAGACTCAGAACCAACGACTGGGACGATAATAAGGAAGCTGTTAATAAATCAAGTGAGAAGTAGGGTCATTTTCTCATAAGCTTACATACAATCAGACTCCTTTTTGAAACCAGTGGAGGCTGAATTTGAGTTCTGAGCATTAACACGTGACGGGTGTCTCAGGCTGATGTGATCAGTCTCTAGTTTATACACTTCACTGAGTCTGTAATTATCATACAGGGTGCATTTTTTAATATACATTGAAATACTACAATTGAATTGTGATCAAAAAATATATACATAGTTCATATAAAATTTCATGTCTGTCATGGCAGAGCATTTTTTTAAGACAATAAAGCATTGGTTCAAACAAGGTCATTCACTGATATTAATAACTACAGTAATTATGTTATACTATGATATCGTGATCAATCTTCTGACCTGGTTAATACTGCGAGACACATTATGGTAGTTTTGAGGTAGTAAACATGATGTCATACAGAACTTCACTGCCCTCCTGCAGTGATGTGTTCGTATGTCACCGTTCACAACTTGGCTCTCAGAGACGTGCTGGAATACAGATTGTGCTGTAGAAAAGATAAGATCTTCTTCCAGGCGTCTTCCTGAGCGTCTGAGTGAGCTTTGGTTTGTCCTCCCCACAGCAGCATCACTGAAGCACAAAAATAATAGTCAAACAGTTTATATAAAAGGTGCCTTTCAACTCCCCCCAAAGGACACAGCAGATAAAAAAGTCCATAAAAAGGAAGACTTGGTTCTCTGTTAGGAGGTGTACTGAAAAAAACAAAACACAAAGCCTGTGTGACTCTGTATCAGGAGGACTCACCTGTTTTTGTAGCTACTCCGGCCGCCTTAAAATTAGAGGCCCTGAAATGAGGCGAGTAGGGCGGCTCAATCAGATGTCCAGTATCAGGGTACAGCACTCTGCTCAGGAGGTGCCCATTCCCCGCTGCATTCATCAAGAGGGCGATCTGAGGGTCAAAGGTCAAATAAAAAAAACAGCACAATGTTCCTCTGTGGTGGGAATAATCGTTTTTTAGATTTCAGATTAGATGCCTCAGAGTGGGACTATGTTCTGCCTCCATATCAAAAGTTGGAATCTTTGATCATGATGATTTCTGTCAGAAAGAAGAGTATATTTGAAGGTGTGTGTGTGTGTGTGTGTGTGTGTGTGTGTGTGTGTGTGTGTGTACTAACATCCTCAGCACACTCATGCGCAGGCACGTTCTGGTCATCCTGTCCGTTGACCAACAATATGGGACAGTTTATTTTCCCCACCTGCCAGAGAATTAACCAATCTTTAATGTGTTTGTTAGAATAAACATACACTTCTGTGAAATACAGATTGAAGGATCAGACAGAATGCAGGTTTAAGGCTCGTCCACATTAAAAACAGGTACTTACATCCATTTTCTTCGAGGGCTCGTTCAATAAGTGTAGCCACATATCTCGCCATACGTGATGGTTGTTCTCATCGACACGTAACCGGTGAGAGTTCCTGCCGTCACAAGTAATCGTTCCAGCTATACAAAAAAACTTGGTTGAATGCATTTATGTCACTGACAGAACAGAATACTCACGATTTCGGCTCCATAATGACTTCCATGATGGTCCGGTCACGTGGATAAAAGTGGCTCCCGCTGACACAAATACAACAACGTGGCTGAAACACAACACAAGCAACACGATGACACGTGAAACAAATGCTCGCGCTGCGTACAGGCCTCAAAATTCTGCATCTATGTGATTTTGCCACCAAAATCAACCATCTGTCACTTGCCTTTACAACGCTGCTCTCCGCTGCGATATGCATGGTCACCAGCGAGCCGAGGGAAAGGCCAAATATTCCCACTCTGTCTGGGATCACTTGAGGATGCTCCTGGATAATATTAAACGCCGTCTGTGTAAAAGCAGATAACAAGAAATTATGATATGCAAGATCTATAAATCCAAAAGTCAGTCTTTTTTAAGTCGTACCGACTATTCTAAAGTTTCTCACATCTCAACTACCCTCAAGTTTTTAGTTAGTTAATATCCTAAATGTTTTAAATGGCTTGTTTTGGCCAACAAGTACTACATTCTTCTTTTCTTCTTACATGGGCCAAGTTCAAATTCAATGATAACATGAAAATGGACACTTAACACATTAAATATTCAGGTGCGTGGCCAGAAAAAGCAAATTTATACCCCTGCCTGAATGCAACTGGGGGAGAAGATCATTATAGTTATTTATTTCCATATTTACACTCACTTTGTGTACATAAAATAGTCAAAGACAGGTGGAAGAAATATGCATAATTAAAAAAGGACAAAATGTATCAAAGTTTAGTTTTGTTGTGTGTGGGTGAATAAATTTCCTTTCACACAGAATGTAGAAACTCTGGAGGCAACAAAAACAACACAAACCTCAAAATACTTAAACTCCAGATCTGCGGACTCGAGCTCCTGAGAGTTGAAATAATCCATCGCCAAAGAAACGTAACCATGTGATGCCAGCAAGGCTGAGCGATACTCTACCAGCCCTCCACCGCCGCCCCACATATCCAGCATCCCGGGGAACGGTCCTGGACCTGAGGCCGGGAGGGACGGATTTTAAAGAAGACGATCTTTAATCACATCATAATCAAACAAAAAAATGAGTCAGAGGATTTCCCTGTCCACTTCAAGATCAGTAAAGGAAGATGCGAGGAGGGAGTGCGTTTCCCAGGTGATGCAGGTGTACCTGGAGGTATGAAGAGGGTCCCTCGCACTCCTCTCTCCATGACATCGATCCTCTTGACTCCTGGAGCCATGTACCATCTCTCTATGAGCACCGAGGTCAGAGGGGTCTGCTCCCTGAAGCCCTCGGTGACATGTCCACTGTAGACCGAGATGTTGTGCAGCATGGGGCTGCAGACGTTCTTCTTTCTCAGCCTGACGGGTGAAAGGTGGAGCGTTTAACATTCAGCTTCGTAGGAAATCTAATAAGTCTGTGTTTTAGCTCGCCCAGCCCTCACCTGCAGCTGCACAGAGACTTATCGTATTACCTGAGGCCTTTGCGGCTGCCGGGGACGGGCCGCATACTCCACAGCAAACCCATGTCTTCTTTTCCTGTGTACGTTCCCCCAAAACTCAAATCCTCTGCAACTACACAAGCAGGAAAATGTCAACAACAGCAGACACCTGTGGCATCTTTGTGTTTAGACCGCGAGGCCTCACACTTGACTTGACTTGACTAAACCCACCAGACACTATTCCTCTGAAGTCACTGACGTAGTGTCCGAAGGCCTCCCAGTAGTCCTCATCCTCAGAGTGGTGGAGGGAGTGAAGTGTGACTGGAGATCCCGGAGGAAGATTCTCCACCAACACCTTTACCTTCTCGTCCACCAGAGCCCGAGTGGGCTGAACCGAGAGAATGGGAGAGGCGGGCGGGGACATGGTCGATAATCGCCTGAGGAGACATTTTTTATAAGATTTTAAACTTTGCTGGTGACGTTGAGACATTTCACTAACAAACCATTAAAATATTTTTTTATTCACTTCTTAAAAAACACTTTTACAGACTTGCTTGTGTGTGCAGTCATGTTTTTTTTTTTAACTGAATTTCATTCCTCTGCTTTGAATCCCTCTCAAGTGACGTCTTTTTTCTCACCATCCTTTTCTGCTTTTATTTGTTATCTTTAATCCATTAATTGTCATTTCTTTATGATCCCAATAAACTATTTAATTTGTTCCTAATTTCTCTGGAGTGTTGTCGTCTTCTTGTCGTCCCTCTCGGATTCTATTCTTTCGCTGGGATGCATTTACTTTCTCATTCTCACAAGGAACATGGAAAAAAAGTTATTTAAGTACTCATCCCTAAAAAGTAACTAAACTAGAGCCACCTCAACAAAGCTGTACACAGTAAAGTGCTGCTTAAAGGAACAGTTCACCCAAAACTAAAAGTGCATTCATTATCTTATCTGGGGAATTACATATTAAACAGGTTTGTTACAGAAGGTTAGCTTTGAAAATGTTCGATCACTTTAACCTCACACACTTCTCAGTATGTTCACAGAGCAGCACAACAAGATTACACAAGTGTTTGACTGCAATAATACAAACATTCCAAATACTCTGATTTTATCTTAAAAACGACATCAACTAACTTTTAAGTACCTGACAGGTCGACGTGCGCTCACAGCGACTGCCAGCCGTCTTAAACCCAACATGGAAGCAGGTCTAAGATACACGAAAACAACAAAAGCCACAGAACTTAAACTCTGACAGCAACAGTTATAAACCTACCAGTTGCTTCCCGGTGTTGTTTCTGTCCTTGACGTGCTCCTGCCTAACTCCACCGGCCGGAACCAAACGACGCGATTTGTTTTCCTACTTTTTTGTGTCTGTTTGGCTGTTTATTAAACAAGGAAATACATTTTATGATATATAACGTTTGCCGAATTAATAAGAAGTCCCAACTTCAAAGATTGTTATACAGACAGCCTTACCTACTCATTACCTACGAAGTTTTGTCTAACTTCTAAAAATTAGCGATTTTTTAAGGGAAATTTGGGACTTTCGCGGTTGGGGTTGCCTGTTAGCTACTGTGTCCTATACGTCTAAACACACTTGTTTTTATAAAAAGAAATAAATATCTTCATGTATAACATTTGCCGAACTAACAAGAAGTCCCGGATAGTTAATAATGTCTTGTAGACTGTGTTTCACATTCCTTAAGAAATTTCTTCTATTTTAACAATTACCAAAATTTGCGATTTTTAAAGGGAGTCTGGGGACTTTCGCCGAAGAAGTTGCCCGTTAGCTACTGTTTACTGTACGTCTAAACACACTTTTTTATACAAAGAAATAAATATCTTCATGTAGAACATTTGCCGAATTAACAAGAAGTCCCAACTAGTTACGAATGTGTTACAGACACCGTTTCACGTTATTAAGAAGTTTCTTTTAACTATACAATTTTTAAAAAATAGCGACTTTTTAAGGGAGCCTTGGGACTTTCGCCAAAGTGGTTGGCTGTTAGCTACTGTTTACTGTACTTCTAAACACTCTTGTTTTTATACAAAGAAATACATATCTTAATGTAAAACATTTGCCGAATTAACAAGAATGCCCAGATAGTTCAAAATGTGTAGTAGACAACGTTTCACAAAGTTAATACAGTTTCTCCTAACTGAACAATTCACTGAACTGAGGAATTGTTTTAAGGGGTCTAGTGGCTTTCTCCAGTTTGAATGAAAAGAAAACAGTCTCACCAGAGAGGTTGCTGCACGTCCACAGGAGATCAACAGTCACTTGAGCTCTGTGGTGGACTTTGGACTCTATCTTATAATTTCCTTAAGCAGTTCTTGAGGTGACCACCCCTTCCTGTATTGTAATACACTCTATGGTGACATTAAATTAGGTTATTTTATTTTATTATCTCAAAAATCTATCCTTTCACACTCACATTCACACTGGCAGTATGTCTTGTACAACCAATATAGCTTTTTGTTGCATAAACACACAAGTTATCTTGGATTGTAAGTAGACCAAAGGTGCATCCTCCTACATATCAGACCACTCATCCTTGTGTAACATAGCTGAATGATTGAATGGAGAAGAATCCATGTTTTCACCCAAAATTTTAATTGATGATTTCATCCGGATTTATCCAGTTACGGTGCAGGTGTGAAGGGGGGTCTTAAGTTTGTTAAAGGATGATTGATCAGGTTAATTTTCTACAACACAGAGAAAACTGAAATAGTTGTTTTTGGCCCTAAATAGGAAAGAATAAAGGTCAGTGCTCACCTTGAATCAAGAACAGAAAAACCAACAAACTGAGACAGAAATCACGATGTACTTATGAACTCAGAGATGAATGTTGTGACTAACATGAGGACAATTACAAAATCAGTCTAGAAATCCTTTATTTCTGTCAAAAAAAAACGTCTATATGTTCGACAGGATAGACTGTAATGATTGTGTCTTTACTGTAAAAAGACAAAAATCAGACAACTGCAGCTGCTGCCAGGTTCCTCACCAACTGTATGTAGGTGGAGCACTACATCCTGTCCTTAAATCCCTGCACTCGCTTCCTGTGTGTGAATGTGTAGATTTTTAGAATTACTTGTATATAAATTGTAAATACATATCTGATTTAATTGTCTCTGGATCTAAGTATTCAGCCATTAATGACTGATATTTGAATCACTAGTTAAATATTATGTATTTTACTTGTTTTGATAATAAAAAGTACATCACGTATCTATTATGTGGTATATTTTAATAAAAAACAACATCATAATAAGAAAGAAACATTTATGTGTAAAGTTTCAAAGCGGAACTTTTTGCTGTCCCGCAAAATCTTCGGAGATCTATCGGAGACGGACCGGAAGCAGCGTGAGGTTACCAAAGTGTCTCCTGGAGTCTCGCACTTGGTAAGTTTCGATTCAGCTGCTTTGTCCCTCTGTTAGCTCACTTTAACGCTGTTTTTCTGCAAACGTGTTGCGGATCATCTGCCGTTTCGGCTTCCGTTGCCTCTGAACCAAAGCCCGTTCATAAAAACGTTATTTTAAGCGGTTATTTCATGTCCGTATCTGATGGCGGCAATGAGGCTGCAGAAGCCTCATTGCTGTTGTAATGAAGGGGGTGGTCTGACGGTGAAACCGTGTTCGCCTCTGGCTCCTCAGCTTGTCTGACTTCAGACACAGAAATGCGGATAAACCTCCGTCTAACTATCTAACTCTATCTATAATCTCACCAAACTCCATTCTTATATCTCTCAGTTTTGTTGTTGATGTGTCTGTCTCATCACGACATGAAACAACAAATAATTCACCTTACAGCACTCGGATGTAGCAGATCATTTTAGAAATGGCTGGTCAGCAGTTGTGGAAAGTAACCAAGTACTTTTACTCCAATTCTGTGCTTGAATACAATTTTGGGAAACACTGAGACCAAAAAAACACTCTCTTCATCTGGCCTGTAACCTTCAGTTTGTGTTTAAATGTATTAGATAGATGTTAATCGGGCTGTTTGATTATTTTTGGAGGCTGTAGTTTGTTTAACTACAAACTACATTTAGTTAAACTAAATTAAACTGAGTCTTTTGTTTTTATCCTCAGAATATTGTCTTGTTGAGTCAAAATCGATATAAATATTAATCTCATGGAGCTGCTTTGCGTTTAAAAATGATATTTTTGCATCTCAGATCTTCAGTCAGTGATTTTCTGCCTCTTTCTTATTGTTCAGATCCGTCCTCAGAAAGTCATCAGCTGCTGTTGGTTGCCCACTTACTCCAGAGAAGATGTTGAGAAGTGCCTCAGCACAGGTGAGTCGCTCAGTGATGACTCGCTGTGTTTTTATTGGTCAGACTTGCAGAAGCCACTTCCATGTGGTACACTGAAGTGACGGGTGGATGAAGGTGAATGTGGCGGGAAAAAAGAAAACTGTGGAAGTAACATGTTAACATGTTTGACCCGCGGCTGTTTAAGGCTTCTGTATTTCTGTTCACTTGCTCACATTTTATGGGGAGAAGATGCTCAGCGGCTCAGTATACTTACAACTTTACAAAGTCAATACTTTATTTATGTGATGTGGTTCCTCTCGTCCTTCCACAGATGTTCCGACAGTTGGTGAGATACGGGAGCACTGACACCAGCCTCATCCTGGAGAGATGTGAGTAAAAACCTGAGCAATAAATAATCATGATCAGAACAAAAAGACATCAAATATCGCTTGATATAAAAAAAAAGTGACAATACACTTTAGTTGCTCTGAGTCTTAGGGAATTCTGTGAACTTCGTAAATGTGTATATGATGATGAAGGCTTCAAGAATGGAGTTGTTGGATAAGGTACCTTAAAAAAGCTGCTTTCGTCTTTACCCATAACTCTGTTCTGACAATGTGTGTGTGTGTTTGTATCCCAGCGATAAACCGCGTGCAGCTGCTGGGCCGGGTGGGTCAGGACCCGGTGATGAGACAGGTGGACGGTCGCAACCCTGTGACCATCTTCTCCATAGCAACCAATGAGATGTGGCGCACCGGAGAGCCAGAGATGAATGAAACAGGTGCGACGTCAGAGTCCAAGTAAACTCAGTGTGATTCACACTCAGATGGTTGTGCACTAAACTGTAACCGACACAGACCAACTTACTGGAGTATCAAAGGTTTGAGTTCAGCGGTTGGGTTTGGGGTCAGAACGCTGGAGAATATTTACAAACCAGTTTTAGATCAAGCCAAAAGCTAGAACGGACTGGTAATATTGGCTTCTGACCTTCAGTGTCTGACTCATTGTTGGAGTCCGGTTTATATTTTGATGAACTGGTAAATCAGATTGTTGTTGCTGTGAGGGTGGAAAAGTTCTCATAAAATCCCGGCTACTGAACACGAGGCTTCACACCTGTTGAATAAAAGTTTAAAACACCACATCAGGACCTGGACTTGGCTTTTAAAAAGGAAAGTTCACCCATCAATGAAGATTCATTATAATTATCCTACTTTCCCTTCTTGTGATTGAAAGTCAGGTGAGAAATGTTGTTGACTAGTTACTTTACAGAGCGCATCAGAGCAGAAGCGGTGTGTGTTTGAATTACTTTGTTTTATTGGTATGCAGATGTAGACAAAACAACAACAAAACAACACATTTGAATAATCAGAGATTCTAAATACCAGAACTGCTTTTGCTTTGCTTCTACTCTTGATACTCGATTACATTTAACATCAGATCCTTAAAGACTTTAACTCAACTCAAGACTATTTGTCTCTGTGACTTGCGTGTTTGAGTCTTTATTAGTTAAAATGGTCGTCAGTTATAAGGCTTTTATGTTTAATAGCTCATGATGTAAGGGTTATGCCTTTCTGCAAAATGTCCTCCAGCTTTAATGGTTTCTACCAAAATGATCTTATAACTTGATATCTCGACTGTTTCTCGACTGTGACTGCTGGGTACTTTTTGCATCGCTGTAAAACATTTCCTGATCTGCTCTGGTGAAGTGTGATTTTTCTGCCACTAGAGGTCAGTGTTACACAACAACTTCAGTCGCGATGAATCTGAACATATGATATCATGATGTAGATCTGAAGGTTTTAAATTACCATAAACAATGTAAGAAGCTAAATTCAGAAGCACTCGAAAGCCCCAGTGATACTGTGACGTCCCTGAAGCTCATTTCCAGCCCTAATGCATCATTTACCATTTAGAATTATAAATATGACCAATGGGCTGATGAGAAATCAATGTAGAGGTCATAACAGACAACCTTCTGAGTGTTTCTGTGAGTATTTTAATGGCCAGCAGGCTGTAACGGCTCATTATGTGACTGATCATGATTCGTGTGTGTCGTGACTCCAGGTGACATCAGTCAGAAGACGACGTGGCATCGCATATCGGTGTTCAAACCCGGTCTGAGAGACGTGGCCTACCAGTACGTCAAGAAAGGGTACGAGCCGGGACCAGAACCTCCAATATATTAATTTAGTTTTATTTATTCACTTATTTTAGTTGGATATTTAAAACTTCTTTACACAGCAGTTTGTTTACAAGAGTTAAAAATGTTGAAATCTTTGTTGTGAATCCTGATTTTTCTCTCTTTCAGTTCCAGGATTCTAGTGGAGGGAAAACTGGACTACGGAGAGTACACAGACAAGAACCAAGTCAGACGTCAGGCCACCACCATCATCGCAGGTCGGAGAGCGACACGCACTTGTTCCTCACAATCTGATGTCAGTGTTTATTTGCCATGTTCAGACTCAAACGATTTGTTTCTTCCTCTCCTCCCCAGACAACATTGTCTTCCTGAGCGACAAAGAGAGAATGTGAAGGACTTTCTTCCTGGTCTCCGCCCAACAAGTCAACTTCTTTTTTGTATTTTCTTGTTTATTCAAAAGTAACATTGAGGACTCTGAATGCCACCAAGTAAAGGAACTGACTTACACAGGAGAAAAGGGGGACGCATTATGCTGTGACACATGACGCGTTTGCGTGTGACGCCTCCTGCAGACCTCGAGACACCAAGAGAAGCCCATAGAGCCCCAAAGTGTCATACAAATACATTCACTGGTTCTGATCCTGCTACTTGTAAATAACCAGTACAAAGAAACGGTGTGTATTTTCTTTTTTGTTTTTGCGTGTTGCCCAAGTTTTACCAGAGAGAATAATGTGAGGTGAAAAAAGGTGAAACATGTTTTCACTGGTCACTGAAGTTGTTGCTCTGTTAAGAGCAAATCGTGTTGAAGCTCAAAGACAAAGATTATCATTGTTTTTCTTTACAGTGTCAGTTAAGCCGAAGTCTCTCTAAGCTCAATAAATCAGGAGTTGTTTTTGGATGAAGGCGACTGTAGTTCAGGTGTCTCAAACCATCTACTTTCCGCTGGTCTTTTATTTTGAAGAAATCATTTACAGAGCTGCAGATTAACTTTCTTACACCGGTTGCACTGCTGTGCCTAACTTCTCATTTAGGTGAACCCATGAAAACATGATTTAATCTCTTCAACAATACAGTAAAAATGCAGCAAGAATTGTTACAAAAATATTTTTATACTTTTCAATATCTGACCTGCTGAGTATCAGGTGCGCTGGTGCAGATGTGTTGTCGCTCTTGAGAGGTTTTCGGGTGCACGTGCAGCCGAGATATTCGTTCCACAGATCCCTGCATGTAATCCTCCAGCACTGCTGCAAAAGAAGCAGCACCGACTGTTAACATGTCGAGTGCTGCACTGTTGTTGTAGCTTCATTGTTAAGAAGTATGAGGAGTGAACGAAGGTGTGAGAAAAACTTTTCATGGAATTTGTTGCCAGAAGAAAAAATATTGACTCTCAGTCCAACTAAAGTGTAAAGTTTTCCTCTCAGCTAGTGTTTTTTTTCTGGCCTGACTTCTCTCAGCTGTCTCTCATCAATTAAAGTTGTTCAACCGAAGTGAAATGTTTAAATTTCCAAAGCACTTACAGATTTAGAGGAATTAAGATAAAGCATTTTCTGTTTCTCCTCATTTGTGCATCATTCAAACAACATCAATGTGTGTAGTTCACGTTTTTATCTACATCAGTTTTTTTCTGCTTTGTCACTTACTTGTCAGTTGCTCTTGCATTTATCAGTGTTTCATTTCCTTCCTGGCTGATTTCAGCTCACCGCTGCTGTTTCGTGTTTATGTAACAGTTCCTATAATAAGACTTTACTCCAGACTTTGTTTGTGTTCATTCACTACAGTCAAAACATGTGTGATTTAATCATCCTGTGTACATTTGTGTTTCCTAAATTCACATTCAACGCACTTTAAAGAGGAAAAAAAAATCACCTTACAGTTACCTGTAAGGCATTAAAGGAAGCTTAGAAACTAAAAAAAAAAACAGAACAGAGTTCAGTGAATGTGAATGACAGATATTTGCATTAAAACTTATAAAACAAGTATTTAATGGAGATTATGTGAACTAAAAGCACTTTTTTTTAATAGATGATTTCATTTTGAATTCACTTTTAGAGACTTTTAAAAAAGTTTTCTCACTGCTGGACGCTGATTGGCTGTTTCCTTGACAGCAGGGGCGGGCTTAAATCAGAGGTATTCTTGGCCTTAGTCTATTGGTCGCTGGATTTCTCGACCCCTCTTCCTGATTGGCTGCCTCACCTGTCAGTTAAAGTCTCAGCTTTACGTTCGAACGGGCTTTAAACGGAGGAGCAATCTGATTGGTCAGCCGTCTGGATGTGGGCGGGGTTTTGAGTTGTGGTGGAACCTGTGGATTCAGTTCAGAGAAGCTGCGGCAAAACAGCGGAAATCGCGAAGAGGATGTAAAAATAAAAGCATGTAGGCGCAAGAGTGAAGAAGAATAACCAGAAGAAAATCAACTAGAATGATTATGAATTGATCATGATCAAAACACCAAGAGAAAACTGGTCGTTATTATTGTAGGCGTAATATTCCTGTGTTGACAATATGAATGTGCAAGGCAGCAGAAGTTACAGTTGTGGCTTGAAAATGTAATTTTAATGCCTATTAACAATAGAAATATGGTAATAATGCAAAAATCTATATCTTGAATTGAACTGAATTAAATTAAATTTGACCCAAAGAGAACTTTTATATAAAAATGTTTGAATTTATATACTTTTTATAACAGTTTCTATTTGTTCATCTCTTCCTTTACCACATTGACTATACAATAACTATAGTTACTATTATTATGCTACTGGAAAAAACAATGAAAACATCGTTTTTGGTTGGACACAAAGTTAATTCAAGACCTATAGTGGCAGTTTTGGAGCTTTTGATCATATCACATGTTCTTCACTGACAGTTTAAACTAGCCAGATGCTTCAAATTCAAATTTCGTGTTTGAAAAGTTAAGACCAAACGTGTATTTAACTTCAGTATGCATGAAAATGATAATCATAGATTATGAAAAAAAAAAATGCTGTTTAGCGTCTTGTACAGAACAGATGGCAAAAAAACAAATGAGGAATTAGATGCTTTATTTTGAAGACCCAAAACCGGAAACGCCACTTTCTTAATTTTGGTACTTGCTCATAATATCACAAACAGCTGGAACAGACAGATAACGCACGTTTTGTATATCCCGCATTAAATCTACAAAATACTCTCCCACATTTAAACGAACAGTCGTGATAACTTTTTATTGATTGATTTTCGATTGTATTTCTGATTCCTGATTCCTGAGTGTGACTCCGCCCTCACATTCCTGTGTGTCTGGGCTGTGAGGAGGAGCAGGAGCAGAGAAAAAGGGACGAGAGGCTGCTGGGAGCCGCCTGTGGACCCCCTGAACCAGAGAGGAGATGATAAACAACAACAGCACCAACAACACCAACATCACTTCTCAGCTTCGATCCGACCGCTGCAGCTCCTCACACTTCACCCTCTGAGTGCAAACAGACCGGACGTGTTTCTTCTTTATTCCCTTTTCTTCACAAGTTGTTGGGAAGTTTTTTTTTTTTTTTCTTTTTCTTTCTGGCTGGAGTTTGTTTCCAGTCTGACTGCATCAGAGTAAAAGCTGCTGAGTTTCTTGTGTCGCACCGACCAGGCCACAGAGAGAGGAAGAGGCTGTGGAGGAAATCATGGAGATCCTGGATAGTAGTGAACCGTTTCTACACTGGGACAGGAACCTGAGCGAGCTGTCTGAGGCCGGGGAGATCGACTGTGCGCTCTACACCAACGTGAGTTATCGATCAGGGATGTGTGGGTGATTGATCAGGGCCTGGTGATTGACTCTGGAGCCCATCAGGAGGATATAATCACCTTTAATCTCTCTGTGATCGTGGCTTTAGTTGTGTTTACTTTTCTGTGTGTGTGTGTGTGTGTGTGTGTGTGTGCGCAGTACCCGGCTCTCCATTCACAACCTGAGCCTTGGGGTCCAACAAGGTGATGCAAGTCTCTCAGCCTGGGTTTTCACCAGTTTCCCACCTTTTATTATCATGTTTTTTAGCACACAAGTCTACAACCCAAACAAAAAAATAAAGATAGAACTGTGTGTGAGAAGAAAACTAGTCAAGGACAAAAGTCAACTTTAGTTTTCTTCCCATAAAAGTTCCCACAGTTCATCGTCACATCTTCAAATGATTGTTTGGTCTGACTAACAGCCCAAAATCTGAATATATTCAGTTTAATGCACTTTTTGATCATTTAAAACAGAGAAAAATTGCACATAGTCACACTTGAGGTGGTGAAAATGGAGAATATTTGTCATTTTTTCACCAATTTTACGTAATCAACAAGTTAAAGTAGTCAAAAATAAATATACATTTAGAAAATCTGCAACAAATTGTTAATTTTCTACTCATCCGTATTAAATCGATCATTTGTTCGTTAAACCAATTGTCAGAAACTCAAAGATATTTGTATTTGATTCACTATTTATCACATATAACAGAACAGCAGCACACATTCACACTCAAGGAGCTGGAAAATAAGAATATTTGGCATTTTTGCACTAAAATTCCTGTAAATCCATTCATTTCACGCTGAAAAGTTCTTACTTAAGACATCTAGTAGTTTCATGCTTGCAAATGTTGAAACAGTTTCTCAAACAATGGTTTCTTGTTCAAGGTATCTAGTGGTCATACGCTTTGAAAGTTTGAAATACCGTCTAGAAGTGCAGTATTCTAATATAAAATGTCCAGTGGTTTCACGCTTGCAAATGATGAAAGTCCGTCTTGTGCAGTGGTCTGTTGTTAAAACTGTCTAGCAGTTTCACGCTTGTAGGAAAACTCTCACAAAAGATATCCAGTGGTTTCACGCTTGGAAACGTTGAATCGTCGGCTGGATTGGTCACTTCTTTTAAAATATCCAGTGGTTTCACGCTTACAAATGTAGAAACAGTGGACTCTCACTAAAGCTATCCAGTGGTTTCATGCTTGCAAATGTTGAGTTACTGTTTTGAGCAGTAAATTTTAGTTACACGTATCAAGTGTTTTGATGCTTGCAAGTTTAGAAACGCCTTCTACAGCAGTGGTCTCTCGCTCAAAAAGAAGAAAAATCCAGTGGTTTCATGCTTGGAAAGGGTGAGTCACCAGCTTGAATGGCAGTCTCTTGATAATGATATCCATCAGTGTGGAAACAGTGACTTGAACAGTGGTTTCACGCTTGCAAATGTAAAAACACTGGCTCAAACAGCGGACTCTCGCTAAAACTATCTAGTTATTTCATGCTTGAAAATGTTGAAATGCCACCTTGAGCAATAGTCTCTCACTAAAAGTCATCAGTGGTTTCACGCTCACAAATGCTGAACCACTGTCTCAAACAGTGGTCTCTGGTTCAAACTATCCAGTGGTTTCATGCTTACCAATGTTCTTATGTCAGAAAACTGTAGGAGGAGTTGACAGACACACAGAATCTCCTCAGTAACAGGATCCCTGCTCTAAATGTCCTTTCACCTCCAGTTATGTAAGATGTGTGTGTTCCAGCCATATGTGTCTGTGTGGACCAAGAGGAGAGTGTGTGTGAGACGGAGAGAGTGAGACAGAGACCTGTGTGTGTGTGTGTGTGTGTGTGTGTGTGTGTGTGTGTGTGTGTGTGTGTGTGTGTGTGTGTGTGTGTGCGTGCGTGCGTGCGTGCGTGCGTGCGTGCGTGCGTGTGTGTGTGTGAGCGCTGAGACGACAGGGGGAGCGTTTGGGTTTACAGGGAAAAATCCAGCTGGTTGCAGGATGAGAATCAGACACCACAGAGGCCTGCTGAGCCCTGAGACAACACACACACACACACACACACACACACACACACACACACACACACACACACACACACACACACTACAGACAGGTAAAGACTTGTGTTGCTGCTGAAGCTTCAGAGTGTTCAAGCTTTGAATGTAGGTCCTTGAAACAAGTCCCGAGGCTACAGATCCTGTCAGAGACCATCAGGCGGATCAGATCAGGGAGCTGCAGCTGCTTTTGTTGACTGCAGGAGTTTTTTCTGCATGACAGGAAAAATTACAGGACGTTTTTGAAGCTTGACCTGCTGATGAGCGATTATATTTAGTTATGAGAGCAGAGAGAGGGAAATTTACCCACATTTTCATCTTTTTCATTAATTTTCCTCGTGTAGTGTCCTCATGTGATGCCCCGTCAAGACGATGACGTTATCGATACAGCATATTTTATCCACCTGTTGATGTATATGAACGTGAGCGCCGCCATTTTTGTTGACTCAGATATTAACTGTTGTGTTGGGATGCAGTTTTTGTTAACAGCATGAAAGTCAATTTCCTTTGTGTGGTTTTATTTTATGAATAATATTTCAATATTTGTCTTAAGAATTAAAAATGCATTGCTGTTGGGGTGTACTGACATTATGATCTTACTATCACTATATCAGTAACATGAATTGATCTCAAAATGATAAAAGAAGTGATGAACGTAATCATTTCTGTGGCAATATATCATTAACAGTTAGTAGTTATTGTGAAAGACCAGAGAAACAGAAGTAGTGCGATAATCTGACATGTTTTTAACAACTTTCACAATAAAACAAGAACTTTTTCATTGTTTGGCGAAACAGGAGGCTATACATGATGAATTCACCGCATTAACCACAACAAGTTCCTGCATTATTGTACATTAGCTGCTTTTGATAACAAAAACGTGTTTGTATTGGCAGGGACTCGAGCCAGAGCTCCTCTCCACATGTTTGATTAGTCGTCAAACATAAAGTCTTTCACTCTCCCTGCCACCGACGGCACACAAAGACCAGGTTGTGTAAAATTGTTAGAGAGGTGAATATTCTATATATAGTAAAGCATCAATAGTATGTGTGTGAGTGTGTGTGTG